>NW_023144629.1:2342683-2571426 GCF_012932325.1 Thrips palmi | reverse complement strand
CGGAAGGGAAAGGGAAGGGCGGAGGGGGCTCTGTGCAGACCTCGCCCGGCCGCGCCACGCCACGCCGCGCCACGCCACGCCCGCCCCGCCCCTCTCGCCTGTGGCGCGGCTGTGCCTATGTCAGCCTGCCTAGGGCCGTGGCGGCAGGAAAGGGAGGGGGGGGGAGGGGGGCTCCTCTCGGAGCGCGAATCCTTCCAACAAAGGCACGCCGCCGCACTGGCCGGGGCCCTGCCTGCCGGGGCCCTGCCTGCCGGGGCCCGGCCTGGAGCCACGTCGCTGGAGAAAAGGGCGGCCGCGTTAGATTGCTCCGCTCTGCCTGGACAGTGCGAGGGCCTGCAGACCGATTCCGTCGCTCTGTCTCTCTCGCACCTTGAGGGGACGCCCCATGAGTGCGAGAGAGACAGAGCGACGACTCTCGGAATGAGTCCGCTGCAGCGCTGAGGCAGCGATTCGCCGTCAGCGGCAATGGGTACGCCACGCCGCCTCGTCTTATCGAGGCCCGGGCCGCCCCGCGGGGCCCCGACCCGTCCGGGGCTCTCCTAGATAAAGAAGGCCTTGTTGGCCGTCGTCGAGAGCGAGGTCGATACCGCTGCCGCTGGCGGAGCGGAGCGCGGAGCTAGTGCGGAGCCCCGGCCCCGTCCTCAAAGCACGGGGGCGGCTTTCGTCGGGTCTGCCGAGCGATTCTGAAGGGCGAGCGGTTGGTGGCTCTGTCTCTGTCGCACCCTCATGGAGAGCGCCGTGAGTGCGAGAGAGACAGAGCGACGAAACGCCTCTTCTGAATGGCTGGGACGCCGCCGCCGGGCGCACCGCACGGAAGCCGGACTAGTGGCCGTCGCCGTCGCGGCGCCCCGGCCCACCAGCACACTGATTCCGAGAGTCGTTTTCGTCGCTCTGTCTCCCTCGCACTCATGGGGAGGCCCATATAGGTGCGAGAGAGACAGAGCGACGAAAACGACTCTCGGAATCAGTCTGCAGGGGGCTTCGTCCTGGCGGCGAATTCGAAACGCAGGGGTGATTGGCTGGCGGTCCACGCCTTTCGAGTTCTTTATTTTTGCCGGCGTCTGCGGTGCCCGCGGCCCCAGGGCCATTCCGTTGTGGTTTATGGCCTCTGCGATGTGCTTCGGGCGCCACGCGGCACGCGCGCGTCAAGCGACGCGTTTAGCGACGTGCACTCGCCGAATCCGAGCACCGCTTTCGTCGCTCTGTCTCTCTCGGACTCGCGGGCGCCGCGTGCAGGTGCGAGAGAGACAGAGCGACGGCCTGCCTCTTCGCCAGGCTGCTCGTCTCGGCCCTTGGCGTGCCCAGCTTGCCCGGCCTTGCGTTGGCTGAGGCGCTTCTTGACGGCGGCGGGCAACAGCTCGCCGGGGGCCTGCCTCGCCGGCCTGCACACTGATGCCGCCGAGAGTCGCTTTCGTCGCTCGGTCTCTCTCGCACCTGTGCGAAGACGCCTCATGAGGGCGAGAGAGACCGAGCGACGAAAACGACTCTCGGAATGGGTCTGGCGGCCTGGTCTGGCGGCCGGGCCGGGCGGGGGCAGGGGCAGGAGAGTTCTAGGCTAGCCTCTAGCGCGGCCAGGCCCGGCCCCGGCCGACTGGTGCTGGCCGCGGCGTGGCGGAGCGCGGCGGCGCGGCGTCGCGAGTTCAACGGCCCATGGCTGGTGGCGTAGCTCCGCGTAGCTCTAGCGAAGCCAGGGAAGCCAGGCTAGCAAAAGCCGTGGCGAATCCCACTCCACTCCGGCCGGCCGACCGCGTTGTATTTTTGGTGCCACGAAGCGCGGAGGAGCAGAGGCAGTGGCCGGCGAGGCAGCCGGGCCGCCCCCTGGACTGGAACTGGGTGCGGAGTCTGCACACCGATTCCGAGAGTCGTTTTCGTCGCTCTGTCTCTCTCGCACCTGTGCGGGACGCTCGTGAGTGTGAGGGAGACAGAGCGACGGAAACGACTCTCGGAATGAGTCTGCTGCCCGGCCAGGCGCCCCCTTTGACGCGGTGTGCGGTGCCCTTACGGTGCCCCGGCCGAGGCCCAGCCCCGGCCTGCCGAACGCCGGGCTGCGAGTGCGCCCCACGCCCTGGCGCCCCATGCCTCATAGGACCAGGCCGGCCGGGCCGGGGCTGGGCCCCCATAGGCCCCATAGGGTGGCCCGGGGGCTGTATCGATGAAAGCGAAAGTGGAGGGGGTGGGGTGGGGGCCCAAGGCCGCCGCTCACTCCCCATGACGGGACGGCCCTGTCTGGCCTGGCTGCTTTGGCTTCACCCCCGTGGCGTGGCGCGTAGCGCGTAGCCCGCCTAGCAGTGGCCCGGCGTCGCGTGGCGTCGCGTAGCGTCGCGTGGCGTCGCGTGGCGTCGCGCCCCCACAGCGCCATCCCTGCTCCAGGCCCTTTGTCTGTACGGAAGTCGGCGAGGCCCCCGTCTCTCTCGCTCCCCCCCCCCCCCTCACCTCTCTCTCTCTCTGCCCCCCCCCCCCCCCCCCCCCCACAGTGCCGCGCGCCCCCAGTGGCCCCACGCACACGCACCTTTCCAATATTCGGTTGGGGCGGCCGCTCTTCTTTCTCCCCTTTTTGCTGGCATGGCGGGCCGCGGGGCCGCGGAGCGATGTGAACAGGTGTGGTGCCGGTGGGGCGTCGCGTGGCGCCGCCACTGCTAAAAGTCCCCTTTGTTTGGTGCGGGAAAAGTGCGGACCTTCCCTGATGGGTCTCCGCATCTCATGACCTCTCATCACGGCAAAAGCAGTACCTGGGACGACCTGGGATACCCAGGCTCCTCCTGGAAAATTTACACCCTTTTCCAGAGTGGGCGTGCTTTTGCTGGATAACATACGTGCGGAACCTGCGTGGTTGGGAAGATACGGTCGGTCCGGGTGAAACAATGTCCTGAAAACATAGAAAACACTTTTCTGTCCTTTTTTCCATCGGTGGCCTTCGGACTGGACCAAGTGACACCCTTCGGGGCCTCTCTGTTTCTCTGTCTCTCTCGGTGTGTGGCGGCGGAGGAGTGGGAAGAGCCAGCGAGAGTTTATGGTGTCGCAGACGCAGCCGTGTTGGCCGAATGCCGCCGTGAGGCTCGGCAGCCCGGCGGACTCGGAGGCCAGCGAACTTGAAGGGCCTGGATCCCGCCCTCTCTCTCTTTCTTTCCGTCCCTCTTTTCGGAGTACGGCACCGCTTACGCAACGCGGCCCTCCACTCGGTCGGGAGCGCGCCGTGGCGGGGCGGGGCGGGGCGGGGCGCGGCCAGTGCTGTTGTCCTCGAGCAGGCGTCGCGGCGGCGGGCATGGCATGGCATGGCATGGCATGGCATGGCATGGCATGGCATGGCATGGCATGGCATGGCTTGGGTGGCGTTCCGGCCGCGTAGACGCATCCTCGGAGCCGCGCCGCCGCGCCGGCCAAGCCCAATTTAGAGCGATGTTCCGAACGCCTCGTACAGTACCGCGACCGGCGAGACGCGACGCCGGTTTTGTTCGTTTTCGGTTTGGGGCTGCGGGCGATAAAAGTGGTGGCGGCCCTCTCCCCTCTCCGCCAACCTGTCTGGTGGTTTCGGAGGGCGGGAATGGGGAACCTTGCACCGCGTGAAAACGGCCGGGGGAGCCGGATTCGTTCTAAAAGAGGGTCTAGATCGTCACCCCTCTTAGAGAAAACTCACGATCAAGAGCAACTGCACCGCTGGAGGCGGTCAAAATCCTGGACGCGTTTTCAGCTGCAGAGTCGCTTAATGGGACTCAAACCGAGTGTGACCCCACCAATGGATTCCTCGTTCGGAGAGCAATCCGTTGGTGGGGTCGTACATTCGTTTCGAGTACCATTCGGTGGCTCTGGAGCCGAAAACGCGTCTAGAGTGTTGGCCGCCTCTTCGGTCTTCTGGCCCACTGTGCCCCTCCCCCTTTCCTGGAGCCGCCACTGGACTGACCTGTCTCTTCGATAGTGCTTCTGCGGCACTAACGGCATGGCGTGTCTGCTTGCAGGTGGACCGTGACAGGGAGACGCCCCCGGTGGACGTGCAGCACGCGGAGAAGTACGACTCTCTGCTGGGCGCGGGCTGCGGGGGCGCGTCGCAGGACGCCTCGCAGGACGCCCTGCACTACCTGAAGAAGGCCCGGCTGGACGATGCCGTGCTGCCGCCGCACGCCGTCACCGCGGCCACCGCCGGCACCACCTACATCCCCGCGTACCCCGCCGACCCCGCGTACCTGTACTGGTACGACACGTGGGCCCTGTCCGCCTTCAGGCCCTGGCACTCCCTGTTCACCGCCAGTAAGGACGGCAAGGCCACCCCGATGCCGTTCCTCAGGGACAGGTGAGCTGAAGCTTCAAATTTTTTTTACGTAGTAAAAAATTTATTTTTTCACGCTTTAAAATTTTATTTTTTTTACGCTTTAAAAAGTTATTTTTTACGTGTTGAAAAATTTATTTTTTTACGTATTAATTCTTTTTTTTTTTTACTTGTTAAAAAAATTTTTTTTTCCTCTGTTAAATGTATTGACATTTTTGCTTTTCTTTGCCTAGCTTGCCACCTGTGCCCCCATACCTTGGTCAAGGGCCACCGGTCCTCTTACACCCCGACAGAGTGGTGCCCATGGAAGAGTACGACAGGTTTGAACGTTCATACCAACCCAATGTGGCGTTGTTATCTGTCCCAAGTCAGGAGCCAGCTGAGGTAAGTCCCATGAAGAGGAAAATGCTACTTGCTGGTTAGTGTGCGTCATGTGAATATTGATTGTTTCTTTCCTTCTTTTCAGGAGAAGTATTCTCATGTGGATGTGACGAGCACTGAGGATGAGGAGGCACCACAAGCAAATGATCGACCTAAATCTCCGAGCCATGCTGTTTCAACGATCACTTTGAATCCTTCTCGCCGCTCTCCATCCCCTGCCCGGTCCCCATCTCTACCACCACCTCCTCCTCCCAAAACTCCCAGTTCCGCATCAGTACCATCCACACCAACTGTACTCGCACCGCCTGTGACCTCTGTTGTGACCAGAGCTCGATCCCCTGCACTCAAATGCAAAGCAGAAGTTGAGATGTCCAGTGATACAGAAGACAGTGCTTCTGAAAGTACAGGTAAAATTGTGAAGCATCTGCACAGAAGTCCTTCTTACTTTGTGAGTAAAGCTTGTTTCTTACTTCAAAATTGGTTTTGCACAGGTGTGGACACCAGTGTAGCTGCTGTTCTTGAATCTCTAAGCTCTGATGAGAAGGATGCGAGAATGGCGAAGGTGCTTCGATCACTAGTTAAACGCCTTGGTGAAGTTGAAGCGGAGAGGGGCCGTCTAACTGCAGAGAATGAAGTTCTCCGCAGGAAAACTCAGGACCAGGATGCTGTTATATCACAACAAGAAAGAGTTATTCAACGACTTCAAGAGCAACATGAACGATTAAACAGCAAGGTGAATAAATATTAGTATTTTTAAGGTTGAAAGCGTAATTTTATCCATTTGAAAGAGGTTCATTAAAAGTTTTCTTTGTTTCTGTAGCATGATCCTGATGCCTTCCAAGATAAAGTGATGGCCATGGAGAAAGAACTTCGTACACTTCGCTCAGAAGTCAGCCGTCTACCCAATGGCAGACATGAGAGTGTCTCTAAAACTGAGGCTGTTACCAATGGATCAGATACTGAAGAGAGAAGTCCCATCAAAAGAGAATCCGTTGAAGCTACCAACATTGCTGTTAGTGTTATTCACAAATCAGAAACCCAGGCACTCAGCGGGACTGAGTGAAGTTGAATTTTTACTTATTTTGTTGTATCTGATGTTTTGTCATAATCATTAATGTTGTTTGAAATCATTGCCTCTTGAGGCACAAATTTCTGAGATTGTCATCCTTGCCACTTCTCTAATTCAATCTCTGTGAGATTTGTTGTTCAGCTATCTTCTGTATCAATTGAAACTTTATCCATATATATTTGTTGTATATATATATAAATATCCATCAATTCATCCACGCTTTGGCTAAGAGCCATGCTCCATCACAAAGCTGAAATTTGGTATTATCATAAACTTTTAGTTTAGAGTTTCAACTATATTTATTTCTGTACTGGTTAAGGGAACATAACACATTATGTTCCCACCCATCTTAATTGGTCCCGGTGACAAATTCTCCCTGATCCAGTTGGTTAGTGTTACAAACTATTTGTTATATTGTTAACAGCGCATGCTATGTAGTTGTAGATTTTAGCCTCCAAGGCTTACAATTTTACTAAGCAGGAACTGCTGTCATCTTGAATCACTTTATTCTAGTCTCTACAAAAATTGCAATGTGAGTAAAATCCTTTTTACTCATTTGCGTGTTCAATGTGATCAGTTCTCAGTTTTCCCTCTTTAGGTAAGAAATCTGTAGACATTGAGAGAGTGAATTTATAGTTATTATTTCTATTATTTCATGTAAAGGAGAAGCAGGATATAGAAAGTATTTTGTGATCTCCCTCATTTAATCTTAATTGCCAGGTGCTTTAGCTGGTTCTCAATTTCATTTTGACTAGGTTGATGTTTAGGATAAATGTTGTAGACTTTGGATTTTATTATTTGTTAATTAAAGTAGATATAAATGTGCCAAGCAGAAGGCTTCTGATGTTTTTCTAATGCCTTCTGAATATTAGTGTCAAAGTTTCCAAAATATTCATATGTTCCGATTTATAGATGTTGCTTCTTTGTGTTTTATGTGTTCTCTGACATGAGAAAAAATAACAGTACAATAGAGGACACACTTGTGTGGATGTTGAATCATTGAAAATTAAGTCAAGTTATTTTTGGCTTCTACAACAATGTTTTTGCTCTGTTCTGTGTTGGCTGTGTTGTCTGATTTGTCCGAGTCAGTGTGTTTGTGTAATTTTGTGATGGTTAATGTAAAACGGACAAAAATGTACAAAGAATAGCTGTTTTCCTCCTGCCAAATGAATATGGAGGATTTATGACCAAGCAGACATTAGGCATTTTGTAACAAACTTGCACAGTATGTTTCCACAACCAAATACGTACTATCTCTGTAATTAAGAACAAATTAATAATGCTGGACACCTACATTGTGGAACACTCCTGTTTTTCTTTCTCCATGCTTCTTTTCTTTATTTGTAAGGCTCTCATGGGACTCTTTTAACTCTTGTGTCACAATTTGAAACTTCAGTATTGTGTCCCATTACTGTGGTTGTTATTACATGACAGCAGCCTTGGAGTAGGATATCATCATGGTATTTACAACCAATATACTAACTTTCCCAGTTTTGATGAGAGCCTTGATTCATGATCAATTTGAAGTACAAACCGTTGATTGTGCTAGTTTTGTCAGTAATGCTTCATTCTATTTCATTTGTCTTTTTAAATTCAGTCAATATTTATAATATTTTTAATATCTATTATAGTTCAAGTTGTTGTTTATTCTTGTTTTGTTTCTGAGAGATATTTGTAAGTGTGTCGACATTCGTATATTGTGCTAGGGACATTTAATTAAGCAATTGAAAGCTGTGACCCCCCATACTGTTTTCTGTTTTTAATTGTATGTTATTAGTATCATGTCTATACCCTACACACTCTAAATTGTTCTATCTTGTGAACATGTTTTATCAAGTCTTAATATCTATTATTGACTAGAAATGAATGTGTTGATAGCTATCTATGTGATCTCATAACTTTAAATTATTAGCTAAGCATTGTGCTGCTCCTCAGCAAGCTTGCAAGACAACCTTTTAAGTATTTAACAGTGGAACAAGTTTTTCTTTCATATCAGCCTGTGGAGTTGAGGTTCATGTCTCCAAGTGGCCATCATATTTATCCTCTGTCATATTTAGAGTTCCCTGGGAACTTATTGTTTTCTGTTTGTGTACAAAATTTTCTTCATATCGTACATGCAACCGCTGAGTGAGTTGGTTTGTTGATTTAACATTTTTTAACCGCTCTTATCTTTCCATCTCAGGCATTGATTTTCCTTTATCATCAAAATGATACATTGCAGTGGATATAGGAGCCCATCTTTGACCATATTTTGTTGCATTTTGTAAACACGAAAAGTTAGCTATCTACACACCTTGCACATTTGTGTGTTAATTTTGAGGAGTAAGTGAGTGACAGTGGTATAGTGGTGTGGCTTGGTACCTGGATGACAAGTCCGTATTGGTTTCAAATCATTTCATTTGCCCCAATTTTCTGATTTTAAGAGTATCAGCCTTATCATGAAAGAAAATATTTCTGAAATTGTTTGATTTTCCTCCTAAGGAACCAATCAGCTTTCTAGTCTCCAAATAAATCATTTGAACCAATGCATGGTGTTGTCATCCTATTGTGTATCACCTCCTATGCCCCACTGGGCTGTAAAATGTTTTTTATGTTAACATTGTTGCTGTGGTTTGTCCTCTTGTCTATAAATACAAAATTACAGCATCTCAAAAGTTTTAAATGGTTGCATTCTCTTAACTATTTTTCCCTCCTTCAATCACACTTTGTCTTCTGTCTGTAGTAGTTGTTTATCTAATTACTGTTACTTTCACCATAAGGAATTCTTCGTTTTTCAACCTGAGTTTGTACAGTATGTGTAGTCTATCCAAACCATACATAAAAAGACTTATTTTTGTTATGGAAAAAAAATGAAAAAATCAGTTAATGGGGACGAAGCTTATACTCCCTTGCCACATCATCGTAATTGAAAGTGATTTTGAAAAAGTTTTGTTGGTGGTTTTGTCACATAATTTGGCCTCATCTTTTAGAAATCTTTCGGATATCTATGATTTGCTGGTTGTAGGGAAACCTTAATTAACTGTATCTATAGACAGCATTGCAAGACGAGCACAATCCTTTTCCTCATTCCCCATCAAATTGCTCCTATGCCATTTTGTTGGGGAGATGTATTTGTCTGCTAGCTTTATGTACCTGAACCATATGTTGCCTGCATTTTCGAAATTGGACCCAAATTAATTTGTGCTTGTGTATAATAAATCTGTTGATTGCTCATGCTTTCTGAAAATAAACTTAGATTTGTCATGGTTGCACTTATTTTACAAGAGAAAAATTCTTTTTGTACGAGACTTACAAATGTATTTGTAATTCACGTTCATTTGTAGTTTTCTGACATTTTTTTCCCCTTTTCTAAACATCTGATTTCATTGCAATGAGTATATCAAAACATATTGTAAATATTATTGGTCAAAACACTGATATTATATTTTATCATCTTGATGTGAGATTTTTTTAAGATTAGGCTGATAATTTAAAAGCACTAGTGAAATTACATGTTTCTATTCAATGCTATAAGGGCCAATCATTTCAGCAAATCATTGAAGGGAAGCATTGATCTAAGGCCGCTCCATGGTTTACAACGCATAAAGGTCAGGAAAGGTCTTCACATTTCACTTATGTGTGATTTTTGTAAATCCCATTATACTGTGAACACATTGTTCAGAGAGGACAGACATTGTATCATATTACTTGTCTTTGCAAATTTAACTTTTCAGTTTTTCGTCGGGGGATGAGCCCTTTTTTCAAAAACAAATCTAGCGGAATGCACTATTTAATGATTACTCTTAATATCGACCTAAATTTCTTGAAACAAATTTTTCTCCCCATACATTAATGTAACTTTTTGGACCATTAAAATTTGCTTGTAATGTCATGCCTTACTTAGCATTGTCTTTAAGGTCTGAGTAAATATAAAATAATCATACTTAGATGGTATCATCTTCTTTCAGAAAGTTCAAAAACTAGATGTGTTAGATGTATAGTACTTGATGTGTCTGACTTTAGCAGACATTTTTAGTGGACTTTTTGATCGTGTTTTTATACATAAGGTTGATTTGTGGTTTTATTGCCAAAGACAAATACAAGGGCTTCTTTACGCCCTCATTTAACTATGAGAAATAGGTGTCGAATAATTTAAAGGAATTTTAAAATGAAAAGTGGCATGCCTGTATCCCGTAGGGGAAAGCTCCCCCATATTCTTGACCAATTAAGTTGTGAATCAAGCTGCTTAAAAATCTGCCTCTTCATTTTAGCATTACAGGCTATTACAACTCCTGCCTCAAAAAATTATGGAAGTTTTTCACTAGAATCACTTTTATATCTAACGTAATATTTACTGATTGCATGAAGTGGTGAATATTCCAGACTAAATCTAGTGATAGTTAACTCATTTCAACTTATGCAATATACTGAGGCCTGATAAAAACCAAGCCAAACCTTGACATTCTTAATCATCTAAAAATCCACAAGTGTTTGTGCTTCATTGATACAAATTATTCATCCTGATACATCCTCAAACAACTGATCTTTCTATCATCCCTTCTGTGTGTTACATACTCAATAATTGGCATAGCTGCTTTATGTACTACACATGTTTCTCTTTCTCCACAACTGTCTCTTCAGATTTGTGGCTCCCATTTTCTTTAGATGCTGTGGATTGGACGTGTAGACCACCTAGAGGCCACATTTGAATCATCAATGAGACTGAGTACAGAATAATTTAATTAATTCAGTGAGCAGTTTTATTCTACTTGCGTTATTTGCTCTTCAAGAAATCATCACTAACTTTATACACTGAGGATGTGCAGGATTGTTTCAAACCAAGAGAGAATAAAAACTCTCACTGATAAATAAGTGTGTGTGTACTTGTATATGTATTTGGAATAGATGTTCTATGTTGACAATGTAGTTTCTTCTCTGTGCAAATCAGCTTATTCAATTATTTGTCTTTTCTCACATTGATTGAGTTGACTCGTCTGTAAAGAAGATCAACTAAAACAAAATATGAAAGGCTGCAAATGCCTTTTTTTTTACATCTAGGGCAATCAATTTTGAAGGCGATATTATATCAATAAAATCATGTCATCTGCAATGGTCAGGCCCTGCTCTTTTCATTTTTCCTAACGCCCCATACTCCATTTTCATGAGATTTTCACAACACACACAATTGGTCATTTTGAATCAAGGTGGACAAACGTTAACAGTACACATGAATTTCAAATAAAAATTTTATTTGTCAGTGGATTCAGAGTCTCCTTTCAAAGCAGCTAAAGAATCAATGAGTTTCAGAGCAAATGATTCACGATATTTAGGGCTGATGCTATCAAGAAGCGCATATGGAGTTTCAAAGCATACCAAAGGCTCAACGGTTGAACTGTCATAACGAACGTCAACAATTGCAAAGCCCATTTTTGACATTTGAATACAATAGTCTTGCCCTTCTATTGTGGTTAAATTTAAGAAAATAAAATCATCCGTTCCCTCTAGGTTGGATATGCTTATCTGTCGAACATGATTTTTTACATCATTGATAACAGCAGTCGCTTCTAGATGCCACTGGTCCTTGTTCAAAACCTTCTCATCTCCCATGTCAGTCCTAGAAAATGATTATAATAAGTAAGAACAAAGATTTACTCACATATTACATCCCAACATGTTATATGAGTTGTTTTACCTCAGGACGTTTTTACGATGTGAAGAAAGAATCCATTGATCGCAGATTTCACGTTCGTTTCAATGTTTGCTTGATTCAGCGATAACTTTGAGAGCAGTTCGAAGCGAAGTAAATGTAAAGATTCTCAACTGCTAACTCCTCTTCTTTCTGCCTTACGTCGTCTGCTACAGCCTAACCTGTCTCGCGCACCGGGGGAAGGGAAAAGAGGGGAGGGGCGGTTTCCATGGTAACTGTTTGTTTACATGTTTACATCTGGTTGAAACTGTATCATAGTGCAGTTGCATGAATAGTTTTTGATTCAGAAGATAACAGAAAAACATGATTTCTTTGTACGTCGAAAACTGATGTGTTCTACTCGTTGGTTATGAGAGAGTAGAGACGTTGCCAGCTACAACTGAAAATCCCTGCTCAAGGCGTCAAATAAAATAAGTTCGACATGGATATTGAACTGTCAAGAATAGATTATTCCCTTTCAGGAATAACACAACCTCATACAATGGAACTCTTGCCAGCTGCTGGTCCTCGTCTAGCTCAGAAGGTTAAGCCAACTAACAAGAAAAAAATCAAAAGACTCTAAAAAGTTGTGAACTTATGTCATTTCTACTTTCTTGTTTACAACAGGTGGTTATAGGAGATCAAGATGGAGTGTTGCAATCGTTTTCTATGAAAAAGGGTGAACAGCAAATGGTTTTCAAGACACTTCCAGGCCCTGCAATTTCTCGGATGTGTCTTGGAGGTGCTGCGGGTAAGTGTTTGTAGTGTCCTCTGCGACAAGCACTGTTAAAGTAACACAATTTTAATTCTTTCTTTTTACACCACCTTCTTATCTCCAATTTTAACCAAAACAACTCATCCTTTAGGTACTGTCAAAGACAAAATTTTTATCTCAAAGAAAGGGGAAGTCCACGGATTTACGAAGAAAGGCAAACTGTTCCTCAGTTTCGACACTTGTTTGGCGGAGTCCATTAAGTCAATGTAAGAGCTGAGAGCGTCTGACTCCTGCATTGTCTTTAAATTTTCTCACTAACACCTCGTTGTTCGCCAGGCACATAAATGGGAGTACTCTTCTTCTATGCGGAAACACAGTCTACAATCAGTTTAGAGATTGCGAGGACACAGGCTCGTTCCTCTCGAGTGATGGAATCACCGACGTCATCTCCTTACCAGGTGAAAAGGTACTCTACTAAAAGAGGCTCTTGAGTGAGTACGCGGCAAACTCTGCATTTCAGTCCTCCAAGGCAAAGATGATTTCTTCCACCACTGATAGTTCCTTGAGTTCAGCCCCAAGTGCACATACCGCCTACCCACACTTTCCTTTCCCTTTCCCCTTTCACTCTCCCTATGCCTCGGCTCTGGTCGGGTAGGGGCAGTCGGCAGTCCATCGGCCACGGCCACTGCAGCGGCCAGTGAGCGCCTGCAGGGGTAGGCGCCCAGCCACGAAGGCGCACTGCCAGTCTAGCCAGCCACGGCGAAGGTAGAGTTTGAAAGTTCGAACCCCCGCATCACGCAAATGGCGAAAGCGAAAGTTGCAAGAGTCATCTATGAGACAACAGACGTCAGAAACGAGTCCAGAAATCAAGGTATACTCTTTGCATCAGACTCGCTGCGCTCTTCCTCCGAACCCAAAAACCCAGTTGAGCGATTCCGCTCCTCTCTCTATCCATCTCTCTCTCTCTCCTACGGCACACTTCATGAGTGCGAGAGAGGCAGAGCGAGGAGTGCAGGCAGCCGGATCGCTCGAAAGATCCACCTCGGCATTAACCAGGTCTTTACCCTGCAGACCCGCAGCCTGGTGGCGGTGCTGGCGTGCGCTGACGGCGTCCTCAGAGTCCTGGACGGCGCCGAGCTCGAGTCGCTGAACCGCCAGTCCAGGGCGTCCTCCCGGGTGTCCGCGACGGCGCCCTCCTCGGCCACGTCCAGCGCGCTGCGCCACGAGGTGCGCATCCCCGGCGCGCCCACCGCCCTGCACCTGGCCAACAACACCGGCGGCGAGGCCGGCCAGAGCGTGCTGTTCGGCACGGACG
Organism: Thrips palmi; assembly: GCF_012932325.1. NCBI lineage: Eukaryota > Metazoa > Arthropoda > Insecta > Thysanoptera > Thripidae > Thrips > Thrips palmi. The sequence continues at coordinate 2,558,020 of NW_023144629.1, read as the reverse complement.
ACGGCCGCGTCGGCGTCGTGTCCGTCACGAGGTGAGTCCGCCAGCAGACTCATCCCTCCTCTTTTACTGTGATACTGTCGGGGCAGTCCGTAGAGGTGCGAGAGAGACAGAGTGACGAAGCAGTGTTCGGAATGAGACGGCTGCGCTCTCACGTCCGAGTTGATGTGCAGGAACTCGCCGCCCGTGTGGCGCTGGCTGGCGGGCACGGAGCGGGCCGGCGCCTCGGTCAGCACGCTGCACTGCCACGACCTGACGGGCGACGGCGAGCTGGACCTCATCGTGGGCCGCGACGACGGCAGCCTGGAGGTGTTCGCCGTGGAGGCCATGGCGGACGCCGCGGCCGCGGAGGACGCCGCGCACCGACGCTTTACCTACGTGAGTGGGGCACCATGGCATGTGGTCTAGCCTCTCAAGTCCAGGCGTCAAGCGCCTGTGACTCTCCGGGTAGGCAAGCCTCTCCACTCGCGTGCTGCAGCGTTGCCTACCCGGAGAGTCACAGGCGCTGAGCGCGTTGAGATTTCTGGGAATCGGTGGTAGTGCCAGAGATGGCTTGTCTGCGCGCCGCGTCGCCTCGTGTCACCTCGCAGTGGCCTGGTTCCGAGAGTCGTTTTGTCGCTCTGTCTCTCTCGCACCTATAAGGGACGCACCAGGAGTGCGGGAGAGACAGCGCGACGAAAACGACTCTCGGAATCAGTCTGCTACTTCCGCGCCACCCTCATGTGTGCCGTGACCTCGGCTGCCTTGGCCGCCTTGGCCGTGCTGCAGACGTGTCCGGAGAGCGTGTCCACGGCGCGCGGCGGCGTGCTGGGCACGCAGGGCTACGACGAGGTGGTGGTGTCCACGTACACGGGGCTGGTGTTCGGGCTGACGACGGAGCGCGTGGACGGCGTGGCGGCGCTGGCGCACGACGCGCAGTCCGTCAGCATGACCGTGGGGCAGGACACGCGGCGCCGCCTGCAGGCGCTGCGCGCCGAGCTGGACGGCCTGGAGGAGAAGGTGTCCGCCGAGCGCGACCGCTACCTCGCCGCCGCCGAGGTGGGCGACAACGTCCTCTCCGTGGTGCCGTACCTCAACATCAACCACAAGGTGAGCTCCGACGTCCAGCACGCTTCGTAAGTGCGAGAGAGACAGCCCAACCGATCGTCTGAATGGCTCGGCAGATGAGTCTGATCCGGGAGGAGGCGGCCTACCTGCTGACGCTGGAGGCGGCCACGGCCATCGACAACGTCCTGGTGCAGTCCGACGTGCCCGTCGACATCCTGGACGTGGACCGCAACTCGGCGGTGGTGTCCTTCAGCGACTGCGACGCCGAGGAGGGCAACAAGGCCCTGGTCACGTTCCGCTGCCAGCTCAACACGACGCGCCTGGACCTGCGGCTGCGCACGGTGGAGGGCCAGGCCGGCCTGCTGCGCGTCTACGTCACCCCGCTGGTGGCGCCCAAGTGCGCCGCGCTGCGAGTGCTGCGCGTCGCGCCACTGTCGCTGCACGCGCGCGCGCACCAGGCGGACGCCATGGCGGACGCCGACAGGTGGGTGCAGTGGAGGCGGTCAAAATCCCGGACGCGTGCAGAGCTCCAGAGTCGCTAAATGGGACTCGAACCGAGCGTGTGACCCCACCAATGGATTGGTCTCGGAACGAGGAATCCATTGGTGGGGTCACACGTTCGGTTCGAGTCCTGTTCAGCGACTCTGGAGCTCAAATCGCGTCTGGAACTTTGGCCGCCTCCACCGGTCTTGTGGCCCATTGTGCTCTGGAGGCCTCTAGGTGCAATAACGTACGAGGGGTGACCCACTGTGAAATTTTGTATACAATGATAGTAGGAATTTGCACGGCGATTTTGCCTCCTGAATGTTGTGTCGAAATTTTGTTCGATGAATGTGCTAAGTTGTGCCTGCGTCGGTCCTGTTCCGACTCCAGGCCCTTCAGCGTGCTGACTCTGCGCGGCGCCTTCAGCCTGGCGGAGATGCACGCCTGGCTCACAGCCTGCCTGCCCGACCTCTCCGACAAGCCGCCCTCCGAGGCCACCACCCTCTACTTCCAGAGCACGCTCATCGGCACCGTGCTGGTCTGCTCCTACGGGTAAGAGGGTAGGATGGCGGTACACAGTGGGCCAGAAGACCGGTGGAGGCGGCCAAAACTCTAGACGCGTTTTGAGCTCCAGAGTCGCTAAACAGGACTCGAACCGAACGTGTGACCCCACCAATGGATTCCTCGTGCGGAGAGCAATCCATTGGTGGGGTCACACGTTCGGTTCGAGTTCTGTTTAGCGACTCTGTAGCTCAAAACGCATCCAGAGTTTAGGCCGCCTCCACCGGTCTTCTGGCCCACTGTGCGGTATTGGCACAGCACGCCTGAAAATTGCAGCTAATTTTTATAACAGTGAAGGTGTGAGAGAGAACGACTCACGGAGCCCACTCTATGTACAGGAGGGGTGAAGCGGAGTTCAAGTCCGACAACGTGTCCACCATCTGCATCCTCAAAGAGTGCCTGTCCAAGTTGGCGACGGGCAGGTCCACGCACCTGGACATTTCTTGCGGTGAGGTGTGAGGGACTTCCCCCGCGCTGTCTCTCTCGCCATGAGACTTTGGGGCGTTCCGCACGGGTGCGAGAGCGCGAGTGTTGACGCCCTGCCTGCTTCCTGCTTGTCCTTCCAGCGGTGAACCCGGACAGCGGCGCGCACGCACTGCGCCTCATGTTCCCGCTGCTGCGCGAGCAGGCCGCGCTGCACCGCGACCTGGCGCTGCTGGACGCGCTGCGCGACCTCGACAAGGACGCCCTCGCCGCCAAGTTCCTCGCCATCCTGGACAACGAGGCGGACATCCGGGACCGCCACAAGCGCTACCCCGCGTACCTGGACAGGCTTTGCGGTGCGTTGGGCAGACTTTAGTAGTAGTTTGTCCACCTCTGGTGCCATTAGTATGAGTTTCGGGCGGATGATACACTTGGGAGTTGGTGGCTGAGGGTGCTGAGGCAGTGGTCCTGGGTTCGACTGACCCTATGTTCCTGCTGTTCCCCCTCCAGGCATGCTGACGGACCTCTACATCGACCACTTCAAGTTCCGGGGGCTGAACGTGAAGGCGCGCGTGCCGCAGCTCCTGGACTCGGTGTACAAGGCGCCGCTGGACACACTGCTGGACACGCTGCTGCAGCACTTCCGAGAGCCGCCGCCCGACTTGCGAGCCTGACTCGCACCAAAGTGTGGAGGGAAAATGAAAAACCAGTCCGTCATTTTTCGGCTGCAGATGCATTTATTTGAAATAAAACATAGCACATGAAATTGCTGTAAATGAAATCCAATATCATATTCATGGAGTCATGCATCAAAAATAAAATCAAATCCAAGGACGCAATGAAAATTGGCAGACGAACGTTCCTAGGACGCAATGAATAAATTTTTTTTATCCAAAACACAAGGCAATCAAAAGCGTTGTACGAATGGTCTGAGTCAACTTTCATTATAAGCAAGGATGCCAAAACGACAAATTTAAATAAGCAGAGGAAAATACAAGAAATTTGAAAAATTGGAAAAACGAACAAAAACCTTCCACTTGCAGTGCTTCAAAAATGATGAATGATAGCATTGCCTTAGCTATTTTAGCAAAAGATAAACAATGGCTATACAGCCATTCTATAACAAACAAAGGCAACCGTGATTAAACTTGCAAATCTCTATTTTCTAAGTTTGAGGATGCAATGTTCATTACACACTTGTAACACAAAAACTTAAATTCAGGGGGAAAAAATCAATCTACCAGTCTAAATACAAACAATACAAAAGAAGTAAAACAAGAAAAATAATACATTATATGGGAGAAACAGAAATAATAAGGCTTGTTCAACCACCAAATTTATAGTAGCAGCAGTAGTCAGAGATTGGCTCACACACACTGAGCAGTGAGAGGAGAAGGCATATCAGAAATTCTTGTTGAAGCATACTGGTGAAGGTGTTCAGAACTAGACGAAACATTGCTACAAACAAGGGAGTGGAGATAGATTAACACTACAAATCGTACTATGTAGGATGGCAGTCTTTCTTCAGTTGACCCAAATAAGACAGGAAAATAACAAGATTGACAATTATTGACAGCAAGGAGAAGCGGAGGTCTAAACAAAGGATTTAAGCTAGTAATAGTTTATGCCCGTTTATTTTTAACACAAAATCCACAAGAGTGAACATTAAATCAGAAGGAACATAAGTGTGACAAATTATGGTAAGAAATAAGAGGTCAAGACCTCAAAAACTGAGTGCAAAAAAAAAAAAAGAAAAAAAAGAGAGAGAGGATCAGTTCACACGCAAACACACAAAAGAAACAAAAGAAGAAATGAAACGAAAGGAGGGGAGGGATGGGGAAAATGAAGGGAATGAGGGCATTGAAACACAGTCAGTTCAAAAGTTATATAGTAACTCATCAATAATTAAATAGTTTCCTTTCTATGTACATGAGATATTATATTTCACTTACACAATTTGATAGGTATATTTGAATATATGTACATCATATATAATGTTTCTTTCACTTAATACAAAATGAGTTCTTTCAAAAGCATTTGAAATTTTCTCAGAAGTAGTGTTCCTTGAGGAAACCAAACTATGGTGGCATGACCAGAATATCTACACTTCTAAGTTGTAATTCAGCAATTCATCCCACAGTGAATATGTTTAAGAAAATAGGGAAAATTGATTATTTGTTTGAATACAGAATGAACTTTACAGAATTGAGCAAGATGGGAAAGTGGGATTGGAACAACAAAGCTTCTGGACTTGCATGACATGAATACAACAAACTAATACCAGTACCACCTTTTCACCATTATCTGATTAATAATGAATTGGTTAATGTAGGAAAATCCACAAATATTATGGCATCATTGTAAAGGTTTCACACTGCTGTACAGCAGATTCTTAGCTTAAATAAGATGAGATTGATCTGAGAACTTAAGATACCGAAATGTTATAACTTCTGCCAAAATTTGTAAATAAAACACATGCTGAAGTATGGAGTCTTGAAAAATGATCAACTGCAATAAAAATGTGAAAGCAACTTTCTATGAGAATTATGAATAATATCCAAACCGGTCCACACTTTCACTTAATTAAATTGTGCATCAGCTTTAATGCACTTTAAAACAAACAATGCTGTAGCGTAACTGCCACCACTATACAATCCTTACAAATTATTCAGACTCAATTACCACACAGTCAAAGCTTCAGACAAATCCTGGTGTATTAGCAGGTGTTGCCGTCTCGCTCATTCAACACTACAGGCATCCTCAACGCTTGTCAATAAAGTATTACATCCTCCATAAGTAACCCAATTTGTGATAAGCTCGACAAAAAATAAATTCATGGGCCATTCTAAATACAACGAGGCCATACAAACATCAAGTACAACTATTTCCAGTAGTTCATGAGAAACCTTTGAATTTTACTAGTCCTGGTCTACTATATTCGTTAATGGAACTGAAAGCAGCCTAACCACCTGATACTACTAGCCATCCAAAGAAATTTATTGAAACAAAAGAAAACTACAGGACAATAGACGAATTTGAATGACTGGACAGTCAAAAGCTTAAGCTTATGATGTGACCAAATAAAAATCTTTACATAGCAATAAAAAGTAAACAAAGAAAAATGTGGAGAAAAGAGATGAGACCATGTATTGGAATGGACTAGACTACCAATTAGGCAGTGTACGACCTTCCAGAAACTTTGCTATACGTATGTTGACTTCAGGTGGATACACACAGCTGGCATTTGAAACATTTTGCAAGAATCAACAAAATTTTCTTGCTCCAACCACAATATTGTAGGACAAGACAGAATAATTTAACCACTAGTAAGTCAAGTCGAGATACAAAAACTTGTGTTTTCCACTAAGTTTTCAACATTTTTAAAAAATTCAGATAATGAAACAAAAAGTTAGCCATAAATGACCCTATTGTATTGTTAAAAATAAAAGTCTTTACAAAATTCGACTATCTACACTACAATATTCGCTAGAAGGGCTGTGAAAAATTTCAATTAAATTCCACCTCATCCAATAGGGAAAAAGTGTGAAAAGCCCTCCAAATTAAAAACTTCCATTACTTAAAAATCAACAGACCAAAACTTATGATTTTATGCATTAACTGCTAACTTAACGGGTTAATAAGTAAATTTTCTTACAACTCTAAAATCACAGATATGAACAGTTTAAAAGGAGAAAAGGCTTAATGCTATAATTAAGACTATCCTACATTATATTAAATTGTCAGAAACACAATCAACAACTAATCAATCTGTCATGAGTCACAAAACAAGTAACAACGTAGTTAACAATGGCACCAGTCAATGAGTGCCGATAATGAGAGAACTCAAGCCTAGAAGCATTGTCCAAAAGAGATCAGTCCTTGTCTTCAAAATTCCAATTATATCTCCTAAAACACCATGTAACAGGAAAATCAAAGATATCTTTATATTGTTGTGGTTGCAATCTGGACTGAATCTAGAGATACAAGTACTAATTATCAAATTGACACGGCAAAGCACAACCTAGAGGAACATTCTGAAAAGCAGAACATTCATTATCTAAAATACAATCAAATATCATTGCCAAAGTGCATATACAAGCAACAAAGACAGATCAAAAGTCAACTACAACCTCAATCAGTTCGAATAACATTTATAGTCAGGGAAATACACTGACATTTCAGAACATCAATAAATAACATACTCCCAAGTATTTTGAGATCCTAAACAGAACTATATTTAGAGATAACCTTATAGCTATGAAAATCTAAAAAAATGAAAACTGATTGCATGAGAAGACATTATCTAAACTGTTCTGTTGTGCTCCACTGAATCCACACATAAATGTATTATACTATGTGAAGGGACAGTTCATACACAACCATATTGCACACCAGCCACTAGCAACAACATCAACAAAGTTGACAATAATTCCACTATGAAGAAAACAGTCATTAACAATGCATCAAGACATTCTGTTGACAAGCAAATAGTGCACAGAATCTTGATGTAATAAAGAACTATAAGCAGGCATGCAAATGTAAGTAAACTTACAAAGCGGTCAAAGACAGTAACAAAAGACGACAGATAGTGAAAAATACATTTAAAGGTTGGAAGACAATTTAAATAATAATTTTAGAACAATACTAAGCAAAACTCCTTTGCACAAAAATAATAAGACTAAAATGACAAGGATATTTTGAGATCAAAAGCAAACCGTGCCCCTTTGAAATAAGGTCACCAGACCTTGAGCTACAGAAATGTATGAAGTACACCTCCTGCCAACATGCGGGAAAGAATTGAAGATATGTACTTAACATGACATGTGGACAACAATCAACTTAAACCGTGTCCATTGCTTACTCCCTCACACAAAATAGAAAGGAGTGAGGCAAGCAGATGAATTTATACAAGGGAACAGAAAGGGTAATGCATTTTATAAAAACCTAGTCAAAACTTTGTTGCAGTTTGTGATGCTTTAACACTGAACTTAACAACAGGTCAGTTCAGACTAACAAAGAAGACACACGAGACTCCTTTAACAATGAATAATTCACAGCTCAGCTGTTTGGTGTTCTGGGTCTGGGAGTAAAAAAAAGTCGACGGACAGGGTTGGTTCTGTGGACGACCTAGGCAAGGGAGCAGAGGTCGAGTCGGACCACTGTCATTTTGCCTGAAGAGCTGCATTGATCTGTGCCCACAAATCTTTCTTGCACGATTTAGATCTGCAAAGAAACAATTTTTTAAAAATAACTTCTACACTTTCCCTGAATAAAAGCACACCTTACCGCAATGTGTAAAATGTACCTCTTAATAGACTGAAGCCATTCTTTGAACTGTTGAGCACCCTCTGGAGTTATTTGGAATGCTGCTCGGGCAGAGCAAACAATGCTCACAAAATCTTCATAATCACCAGTTGTTAAATGATACAATTTTTGATGAAGGCATTGAATATACCTGGAACACAAACACATATTACCATCTTGTTGCGAGCCTCAAGATTCTAGTATTAATCATTCCTGAACTAAAACTATGCTTACATTTGCTGACACTTTGAAACCAGAGGAGTAAGAGCTGAACGTAAATGCTGCATAGCCATACTGGGATTCACCCGTGCAAGGAACTGAGCCGCTTCCAATGCAACATCATGGAGCACAAAAGGTGACACTATGCTGCTTACAGCGCACACACAAAACTGATGCAAGTACTGATTGCCTGTAAATTAATATTTAAAAATTCCATAATTATTTGCTTTGTTTATTTGTTGTCTTTGAGGCAACGAACAGTTTTGCCTACGTACCAAGCTTCTTCGATACTCTGAGGAGCCACTTGACATCCTCGCCGTAAGGGGGGTTGCGAGCGTATTTCGCCTGGGGGCGGTCATCATGCACTCTCCGAGCAAGGGTCTCCAGAGCAAGCATTCCCACTCGGTAAGCAGCCAGCAAATAACGCAGCTGTGTGTTAGTGTACCCTTGCTGATGCCTGTGCACCTGTGGATTCAAACAAAAATAAAATTAGTACCCATGGTATCCAGCCAAGAAATGTGCCGGACAAATGATGATGAGCGGGCATTGCCTGCGCAAGCGTCAACTACTTTCATCATTCTAACATGTAGCTGGCTCACAAAGACATCTCACGCACACTATTGCACTTCAGTGTCTGCTTCATGTAGTGATCCAGATACACATAATAAGGAACACGTTATGTTTGAACTGATTTAAAATGCCTACTTAATTGGTGAACATAAAATCAACTAACACAGATGTGCAAAGTGCACAATGACATTGAGAGCAAGGATATGCAAAGTGAATATAAAAATCAGTCCTTTGGGAACACTTTGGAACCACTAGAACTTAATCACTAGAAAACAGTCAATTTAGACCAAGGTACAACTCGATGAAATTTTGAATATCCCTGCTTATGAATAAAGAACAATGAACAAACTAGAACAACTAAATGCAAATTTCAAGTTCATGCAAAACTTCAGGTAAACATCCAAGATGAAACGCAGCCTAAAAATTAGAGACAATGGATTTGGTAACATTTCTTACATTTGAGAAAATATTTCAAAATTGTCTACTAGAACATAACTTAACAGAACCATTGATATTGTTTTAAAAATTCAGAAGGGACAAATAATAATAATAATAAAAAAACAAGAAAGAAAGAAAAGACATCAAGACCTAAATTAAACATCAAGGGTTGCTAGAAACATCTATGACACAGAGAAGCCAACATGTACAGGTAAGGGATTTCTCATCAAGGTGGGGAAAGAGAGGTCAGAGGATCAGAGGGACGCACCATGCATGGTCAGGAAGGGCGAGGATCAGGCTTACACAAAGCCTAGCGACAACCAATCAAATGGTGCGACTCCTAAACACATAATGCAGCTTGGTTTACGTGCAAAGGTCTCGAGAAAAAGACAACTAAGCCACACAACCAAGCATACGAATAAGAAAATCCAACAAGCAGGCAAGCGATGAGACCAGCTTGACACAGCTTGATGAGGATGCAGCGGGCACACACCTGACACTGTGGCGCGACCAACGCCAGAGGGTTAACCGGAGGGACGTTGGGCATCATGGCCTGAGCGGGCGAGTTGACCGGGGCCACTGGCACGGCCACCACGAACGGGCCTTTCGTCTGGACCACCTGGATCATCGGCTCGCCGCGCAGGGCCAGCCGGCGGATCTCGGGGATCTCAGACTTGGCCAGTTCGCTGGGCTCGACCACCGAGATCTGGGGCGGGTTGGGCGGGATGCACGCCAGCGCGGGAAGGTCGTGCCCCTCCAGAGCAATGTCCGGCACCAGGAAGAACTGGCGCTCGCGCGGATGGACCACGTCGAACAGACGAGCCAGCTCCGAGTTCTCGTCACTCAAGACCTGGCACTGTCCCTGGCTCTGTCCCTGGCCCTGTCCCTGGCCTTGTCCCTGGCCCAGCCCAGACCCGGTCGAAAGCTCACAGTACTCCGGCCCCTCCTGGGATATGCTCATGTTCTCCGCGCCGCCTTGGCCGCCTTGGCCGAGCTGGGCGCATGCCCCCCCATCTTGACACGACGGGGCAGACTGTGCGGACCACACAATCACCACAAGAGTTAGTGGCAAGCAGTGACACTCATTAGTTACCCAGAAAGAGAATGACAGAAAGAGAGAGAGAGCGAGCAAGGTTCGCGTCCACCCCTCAGCCCCAGTGGCATGCAGATAGCCCAGCCCGTTGGAGACCCGTTCTCAGATGGAGATCGAAGGGTACCAGCAAGTCCAGGAAACCCTGACTTTACAATCGTGAAGGGTTTGAAGAACGAATGTAACACAAACAGGGAGCGAAATATAAATACAAATTACAATAGAACAGATGTTTGGGGAGACTTCCGCCACAAAATGGGTTGTTTCATTCACAACAGTACCAAACACACTTCCACACCTGTAATGACCTTACACTGATGCCAATTATGGAGCGGCAGATCATGCCATGGATTAACTTGTCCTATGCGTACATGGTATCAAAAAAGTACAGGAATTCTTTTGGGAGCAGTTGGCAACATCACATAGGAAAGCCAACAGACATGCTTGACATAAGCATATTTTGGTAGGGTAACCAAACATGCAGACAAATAACATCCGCAACCAAAAGGAGCCCTTAACACCATGGGAAATTGCTGCCAAACCAAAGACAAGGCACTGATCATAGTTGGATGTGGTATGACAACACACATTGTGCATTTCATGAATCAGAAACGAGGGGGTTGAGGGGGTCCAGATAAGAAATTTTCGTGCATCAGGGAAAGACATTCACTGAATCAACTTTTCAACAAATCGGACGCAAACACTCATCTTTCACACAGATTGACGGTGGAGGTGGAGACAAAAACAAGAGAGACGTTACATTACCTGCTGCTGCTGTACTTGCTGGACCGGCATTTGCATGTCCTGGTGCATTCCTTGCTGCATGCCCTGCTGCATGCCTTGGGGCATTCCTTGAGGCATCCCAGGCTGCATGCCCTGTGGCATCCCTTGTTGCATGGACAACGTCTGGAACGCAGCCATGGGCATTTGCTGCACATTACGCATGGGGAGCTGGATCTGACGTAAGCTTGGCGGAAGGTTCATTTGCTGACCCATCTACAAGAGGAAAACAAACGACTCGTCAAAAGATTTTAACATGAAGCAGCGGCTAATTTAGTTGGCACAGATGAAGCCAGCCAATACCTGAGGCTGCGACTGGGGCATCGGCTGCTGGCCCTGCATCTGGCCTTGGAGGCCCTGGCCCTGGAGACCCTGGCCCTGGAGGCCCTGGCCCTGGAGGCCCTGGCCCTGGAGGCCCTGGCCCTGGAGGCCCTGGCCCTGCATCTGCCCCTGGAGGCCCTGCCCCTGCAGGCCCTGGCCCTGCTGCGGGTTGCCGGGGGCGCGCAGCTCGAACACGGTGTGCGTGAGGACGGGCGTGGGCCCCGCGCTCTGCGCCATGCCCTGCGCCATGCCCTGGGCCATGCCCTGGGCCATGCCCTGCCTCATGCTCATGTTGGGGTAGAACGGCATGGCCTGCTGCGAGTGCGGCATGGCGTTGTACGTCGAGGGGTGCGCGCCGGAGCTGGGCGGGTACTGGTACTGGTTGGGGCAGTTGGGGAGGTACATTGGGTAGGACGGCGGCGGCGGCATGCGCTGCGGCACACTGAAGGCGTTCACGTTCTGCATGGACTGCATCGGCTGCATGGGCTGCATGGGGTGGTGGCTGGCCGCCATGCTGCCAGCCATGCTGCCCGGCATGGCGAAGCCGTAGGGCGACATGCCGAAGGGCACCGACATCATGTTGACGGGCATGCTCTGCGGGGGCATCATGGCGTTGGCGATGCTAGCCATGCTGTTGGCCATGTTGTTGGCCAGGCTGTTGGCAACGCCGACGCCACCCATGCCGCCGGCCGCGGGGCCCGGGTCCAGCACCATCATGTTGTTGGCCTCCATCGTGAAGACGGGCTCCGGAATGTCGAACTCGATGGGCAGTTCGCTGCCAGAGCAGTGCTGTGGTGGAGTAGAGACAGATTACAATCTTTTCAATCTTAGAAACTGTTGATTAGAAAGTTAGAATCATTTGTTCACACTGTGGAATCGATCAGTGCACTTGGTCTATTCAGAACTGCGAACTCACCTTCATGAATAGCTCATACCAGTATCGGGCTACTTGGAAGAGTACCTCTGGATAAACTCCACCACCTTTAGCAGCAGTCTCAACAGTGAGGCAGGACTGTTCTAACATTTGGTCACTCTGTTCCTTACACTGCAAGAAAAAAAAAATTATTTAGTTTCGTACTTTATTGATATTTTTGCACTAACACAAATTTGCATTTTTTAATTGAAAAATTCTAATTGAAGGAGAAAATAAGCAAGCTTACCTGAAGTATGGCTCGCTGAATTTCATTTGGATTCAGAGCATGAGAGTGTGGCAGGCATGACAGTGCCAATTCGGCTGCAGCTGAAACAATGTTAGGGTCGCAACCTCTGGACGCCCTGTCCGCAATGCTCACAGCTTCTGGCGGTGTAAGATGGCCTTCCCAAGTGTCAATCAAGAACGAAATGGCTGGAGCGCCGATTTCCATGGCTTGCCCTGAAAACCAACATATTATTATTATTAGAAATGTCTGATAATAAACTAAATTTAACAAAATCAAAAGATGACGATAGCCATTTCCTACCAGTGATCCATGATACATGAGAAGAATAAGTTCTGCTAAGCCAATTTGGAGAGACACAATTATGAAGTCCCAAGGCATACAGCCCAATTTGGAATGCACACATGTGCAGGGCACGGTGAGGACCATGATGATTGCCTGTACTTGTGCTGGCTTGAGTGAACAGCGAGGTACTGCTATTTCCACCAGCTTTCACAAGGACAGTTTTAGCCAGTTCGAACATGAAGTGAGCACCTGATTCCGATGGTTGGTTTGGCAAGGAGGGGTAGGTTCTCTTATTCTTATATCTGAAAAGAAAAACACCAAGATTATTATTATACTGGGAAGTGGAAAGGCTGCAAAGCAACATAAGTCTTCACATACCTGGTTGACTCCTTAGGTCTGGAAGTCGAAGCAGTGGCAGTGGAAGTGGTTGCAGTGGGTACAGAGGAAGCTGGTGCAGCTGATCCCGTTGGTGCAGTTGGTGTTTGATGACTATTCAGGCTCAATACAGACAGTCCTTGGTCCAATTCGGCACTAGTAGAACTATGAGGACGGCTGCCGGCTGTTGGCACAGAGAACAAAAGTAATAAAACCTCTGGACAAAAAAATATTGCATCAAGAAGTCAGTCAACTAACCCAAAGAGCCATCAGGAACAAGGCCTGCTTCTGCTGCTCCTGATGTTGGGGCACTAGGGGTGGACGGTGCTGGCCCTGGGGAAGCAGAGTTGGATCCACTTCCCGTTGCTGCATTTGTTGAAGTCGACACTTGGGCATTCTGCGCTGCCTCTCTCTGTCTAGCTTCGTCCCTACGTGAGCGGTTCTGGAAGAGAAGCACAATTTTATTTCAACATTTCCCTTCAGCAAAGAGGCTTTGTGAGAGCAATGGATTACATGAGGAAATATACATACCAAGCTCCTTGTTGGAGGATTACTGGTGTAGTAGCAAGGCAAGAGAGGTGTCTTTATTAACTGGTGCACATCTCTATCAAGAAGTTTGTCCATGATTCGAGCAACCTTTTCTGGGTCATCCTTGTAATGAGAGAGTAAGGCAATAGCAAGGTCACCACTGAAACAAGAAAGATAATTAAATTTTGAATCAGTTACTGAATACTATAATTTAAGTGGACATTGGAGAGAAGCTTGACGGTACCGTTGCCTCCTAGTGCCTTCACAGAGGAGAGGATGGTCAGCTTCAGAAACATTGGCTTTAAGGCCCATAGCAGCAACTGCAGCCTCAAAGCCCAAGCGCTCGTCGGAGGTCCACCTGAGGGTTGAGTTAGGCATGAGTTGGCCTTTGAAATCCCGTACTGTAAATCCTTTATACAAAAAAAATAAAAAAAATTAAGTGTTAGATGAAAAATAAAACTGAAATTAATTAGAGGAAAATATGTTTGATTAGGTAATTACCATTGCTGCCATTGGGCGACACAAGAACTTCAAATATAAATGATGCCAACATGGTAGGAAGTAATGCTTCTCCTCTACTCTTTAAGGTTCCATCTTTGAGCATTTGAGCATGATCTCTAATGATAGAGACCTCCGCAGTCCCTAAAGGAATCTTCTTTAAAAGCCCAACAAGCTCAATTTCCTGGTTGGCTAATTTAACCTGGAGAGAAATAATAATTAGAAAATAGAACCATAAGAAAATAGAAAAAAGGGAGGAGGGAAGTATCTAAAATGTTGATGTCTGTACAGGGCTTGCCCTTGGAACTGCCTACACCAATAATCAATAAATAAATTTAAAATAATAGTTGACTGCATCAATAAATTGAAATTTTCTTACCTCCAATGGTTTGGTGCTCGCTGGAGGTCTGGCCATTAGGAGTCCAAAAAGGCCCACTCTGAATGCCAAGTGGAAGTGGTCTCTATTTTCAGCCAGGACTTGACACAAGAAAGCACATTTTGAGAGTGTAGCGGTTGCCAAGCAGCTCAATTGATGAGATGCTGGATTCACCTGCTGTAAAAGGATTTGGATAAAAATATCACTTTTAAAAAAGGCACACTAACAGGGTGCAACAAATGACCAAGCTATGTAACTTCCTTACCTTCTTCCTTTTGCCCCGACTGATCAAAGGTGGCACATCAATCATCAATTCAGGAGGATTGTCCAGCAGTTCCTCGGCAAGCTGCACTGCAAGATGGCATGCATCCTTGCTGTGCCCATGTGCATGCAAACCCTCCGCCCTGAAAAAAGAAAACCAAAGTTTAATACAACAGAAACAAAGAACACTAATTACACCATAATACGGAAATGAATAATACCTTGCAAACAAATTCTCCCATGGATCTGTTTCTTTCTTAACATTTTCAAGTAATTTATCTATTGAGGAACTTGGTTTCTCTTCCTTCTTTTCACTATCAGTTTCTTGAGTTGCAGTCTTTTCAGCATCGGTACCACCAGAGGCTTTTGGGTCATAGTAATACACTGTGTAATCATCACCAGATAAGTGGTAAGAATCTGACGTTGAGGAAGACACCGAGTCATCCTTGGAGGGTCTCCTCTCCGACTCTGCCTCTGCACTGCTTGAAGGTGCAGGCCCACAGGCACCTTCTTCTCCTGCTCCAGAATCATTGCTTATAGTGGAGGTTTCAGCTGCATCTGGGGCAGTAGCAGCCTGTTCATTTTCTTTGATGGACTTGCTATGTGAAGCCTCAGATGGGCTTTTACTCGAAGGTTTCTTTTCCTTCGAATCTGTGCATCTTGATGAGCAAGCTACGTCAAACAGACCCACATCCTCTTCGTCTTCGACATCAAGACTGGAACTTTGTTTCGCCTCCTTTGGGAAGCAACTGCCTGCTCTCGAAGCTTCAAGGAACGCATGCTCCACCTCGTCAAACCCGAAGCAATTGATATTGTCTATTTCAATGTCCTTGACATCTTTGCTCCAACCAGAGGCTTCTCCAGCACTACTGGGAGGGAACTCCTTGGGACGAGCACCCGTTCTTAAATGATTTCTGTCACCACTGTTGCTTGAACTACTGCTATTATTTCCACTGCTTGAAGAAGAATTACTCCCTCTACCAGTGGCTAACACCATAGGCAAGTTGATGGGTATAGGAAGAAGTTCCCCTTCATTATCGTTTTCACAAAAGCCTTCGCTGCTGACACTGCTCCTGTTGCCATCAGCACGTGCCAGAGAGCCTCCAAAGGGAATATTAAACGGGCACCTGAACGCAAAAAGAAACAGGAAGTTTTGGTAGCTGTGCACAAAGCTTCAAACTAAGACAAGCTCACTGTTACCTTGACCACACATATACTTACTTGCCAATAAATGAAGGAAATTCAGTTGCGTAAGGAGTTGTCCTTGCTACTCGTTGTGTTTTGGAACTGGAGCCGCTATTGTGTTGAAGATGAGGATTATGATGGTGGAAATGATGTGGATGATGTGTGTTTGGTAGCTGGCAGTTTAACACAGCTTGAGAAGAGTTGACCTGCAGACAAAGTAAAACTTAAATAATGAAGTAGTCTGTAGAGATGACAAGATCAAAGATAACAGTGAAAAGGTACCAACCTGGTTCACAACATTGTCAGATCTGCTAGCTTCTCCAGCGTGTCGGAAGCAAGTGAATGGACAATGATACAGTTCGCTAACTCCATGTTGGTAGGTTATCCCAGGAATAGGATAGTCATCCCAGTCTAAGAAACTTGCTTCTAACGCTGGTCGGAAACCAGGGAAAACTTCGAGGTCGGAACGGAAGGCATTAGTTTTAGAATTGGATATTGTTGAAGGTGGAGTTGCATTGTTCTGGTTATTGTTGAACTGGACTCCAGTGGTAGCCGAGGTCATTCCTCTAGCTTTGGTTACTTTCTGTACAATATTTACATGCCAGTCATGAAACTGCACTCGCAGCAATTCTCTCTCATCCGGGCCCAAGCCGGGATTTAAGGCAGCTAATCTCCACAGAACGACAATTTCATCACACAGAGAAGAGCATGCATGCTGGCTGGCTTGGCTGTTGCTATTTACACTGCCGTGCTTGCCTCCTCCATGACCAGAGGCACCACTGTGCATGGCCACTTTGGTGTTGAACCACCACAGCAGGATCTGTTCACAAGCTAAAACTTCTTCAGTGATGATTTCCAACAGAGGAATAGCATTACGATCATTCCTCTTAAACATTTCCCGCACAATCGACAGTAAATTCCACATTCCTTCAGGCTCTCGCCCTCTGAGTGGTCTTAACAGAGAACTCCATTCTGCAGCAGCTGGGGGTGCAGTGGTGCTTAAATAGTTGACATCACTAAAGAGAAACAGAAAACAAAGATTAAAATAAATTTAGTTTAATGCTATAAAACTGATAGAAAATTCATCAGTATCTAAAATAATCCAACCTGAATACGATAGGAGCTGGGACACAGAATTTGACAAGGATTTTCTTAATATTATCATGGAGAGTCTTTTCATCAAGATACCAAGATGTTAAGTCATTCACTGATGCTCCTGCAGTCGGATCAGGAGCTCCACAAACCTGAAGACAGTACAAAATAAAATTTTTAACTCATGAAGTAGTGTAACGAAAAAAAATAAATGATTTCATTTGAAACATACTGAATTGATAGCAGTTTGTTGAGTGGAGAGGAGCTGATCAAGAAGCCGTTGAGCAGTTGGTAGAATTTGTTGCGGCAACTCACTAATGAGATATTGGGCAAACTTTTGAAGTTGATCTCTATGGAGACGGGAAAGCGATTCACTAACTGGGGCTCGTAGACAAACGTGCATTGGCTGTTTGGGGCAGCAAAACGTGTGTTAAAAACATTTGAAAATTTAAAGAACAGAAATGATCCTCAAGTCATAAATCAAGTCCTTACCAAGTGAATACGGTACAAACAAACAGCTACAACATGGGAACACCAATAGGCAGTTGATGTGCACGTACAATTACATGACGTTATTCTTCTTCTATCAAACGTTACAGCTACATTATAAGTTGCATCTAACGGGTTGACTGCGGCAGGTGGAGCTACACTTGCACTTAAATGGAAGCCTGTTGAATACAAGAACACCAGTTAGAAATTGAGAGGACAACCACATTCCTCATGTTGTCAATGCTGGACATTTCAACACAAACAAACATACCTATTTGCAAAGGGCTCTTAATAGCACGTTTCTGAAACAGTGCCTCACCCCTCAAGAATTCATCCGCACTTCCATTGGCAAGACATGAGTAGAGTCTGATATCTTCTTCATTGTCTGGAAAGCTCCAGTACGCAATTCGCAGTTGGAGCTGCTCTGGTACTGGAGGGTAAACATGCTCCACCAATTCGAACGGGATGTGAGCAGCAACCGTTCTTGCACACAGCTCAGACAATGAAGGGACTCCATCTAGAAAACAGAAACAGTAATTAAAATTACTGATCCACTGATTTGAATGGCATATCCTAATTTGCACTGCAATTGGATATGGAATGAGAAGGAATGCAAACAAATTTTTTGAATATGTAGACAAGGCCTTCCACAAAGAAAGTCTCAAGAGCGACAATCTGATCTGTCACCGGAGATCAAGCTTTAACATGAGCTTCTGGCCACCAGGAGACTGACTGTCATAAACAACCCCCTTTGCACTGAGGAAGGGGGCTCCAAGATTGTCACTAGGTCAAGCAAGAAAATCTCAGTGTCAATCAGCTCATTTTCCAAAAGCTGCTAAGAGGCATCCCCCAAGGAGCTGGGGTGTCAAGTGTCAACCACCGGGCCTCGGCAGTGTGTCCGACCGTCCCGTCCGCGCCGAGTCGCCCCGGGGGGGGCGGTAGGGGGCGGGGGAGCAAGGCGGTCTGGACAGACACAAAGGGGTGGCACTCCTTACCCTCGTAGAACTTCTTGGAGCTGTTGTAGTGGCTCACGGTCGTCTGCTGGTTGGACTGCTTCTTCCAGCCCCGCCAGTTGTTGCACAGAGACTCGGGCTCGGTGCTCCAACTGCACATCGAGTCCTCCTCAAAGCGGTCCGAGTCATAGAAGGACATTCGGTCCCCCTCTTCCCACTCCACCATGGGGGCGTCATTGGGAGCAGGGTCGCCATTAGGTGCAGGGTCGCCGTTGGCGGCCAGGTTGGCTTGGCGGCGAGGGCCGCGAGAGCCCCCTGCGCGGTGCGGTGGTGGACGGGGACGAGGACGCGGTCCTGGCCCGGGGCCTCGGCGGCCTGGCCCTGGGGCGACGGCTCCACGACCGTCGGCCCGTCTCGGCTCGTCGGGGTCAGAGAGGCCCTCACTGCACTTCTGGCTGCGGCAGCTCGGCGCTGCTCCGCTTGCCGGGATCCTCGGTCCGCGACGGAGGAGGGCTCGCTATCCACGCATGGCGGACGAACAGGACCAAACCGAACCCTGGTCCATTTAGCACACGCAACGTTAACAACACCACACGGGGCCACTGACAACTTTCCGTCACACGGTTAGACAATAACAAACATGGCCGACGACGTCCTACTTCACTTCACTGCTGGGGTGAAAGAAGAAGAAGAGGGGGAAGAAGAGGGGGAGGGTGCTTTCGTGTGCACGCCAGAGCCAGCCAGAGCGCCGCGTGGTTCCGCGCGCCGCGGAGAGAGGGCGCCACCGTCGCGAAGATCCGCGGTCGGCGGCGGTCGTCGCGTAGTCGATCCGCGGGGCGGTGACGCGGTGACGGGTGCGCGCGAAACGCGCTGCCGTTCGAACACCACCGCATGGGTGGACGGTAGACGTCATGTCCCGCGCCGCCGTCGCGTTCAGCGTGCTGCAGACTCACTGCCAAATTCGTTTTCGTTGCTCTGTCTCTCTCGCACTTTTGGGACGTCCCCTAGCGGCGTGAGCGAGACAGGCCGACTATGCACTACCCAGACACGGGCGATCCCAACCGAAAACACTGAACCAAAACTGCGACAATAGCAGACGGCGAACCCATCGTGCGGCATCACTGTCGGAACCATAGTGACCGCACAAATTCCGCATTGGCGCCGCGCCGTCCTCTTACGTCACGCGTCGTGTTTCCTGTTTTCCGCGTTCACTCTCGCGGAGGGGAGGGGGAGGTGGCGAGATGACGGGCTGATTCTGGCAACGCGCCCTCAGTCCAAGTGGAGAGGTCTCTCTCTCGCACTCGAGGGGCGTAACGTGTGGGTGCGAGAGAGAAAGCCCGACGAAAGCGCCGTTCGGAATGAGTCTGCAGCCCCGTGCGCGCTGCGCGCTGCGCGCTGCGCGTGCACCCCGCGGAGGCCCGGGGCGGGGCTTCGGCGGGCGGGATGTCGCCGCGGGAGAAAGTCGTCTGGCTCGTCGGCCCGCCCCGCCGCACCTCGGCCGGAGACCGATTCCGAGAGTCTCGCTCTGTCTCTCTCGCACCCACACGGGACGCGCCGTGAGTGCGAGAGAGACAGAGCGACGACCCTCGGAATGAGTCTGCCGCCCCTTGCATGGCCGCAGCGGCTTGCAGTGCTTGCAGTGCAGGCACGCGCCAGCACGGCGAGTTGGTCGCCGGCACCCACCCGCACCGGCCGCGTTGACAGTGGACGCACCCGGACCTCCGCGATGGCGTCCTTGTCGGTGCTGCTGCTGACGGCGCTGGCCGCGCTGCTGGTCGCGCGGTGGTGGTGGCGGCGCCGCCGCCTGGTGGCGCTCATGGAGCGCATCCCGGGCCCCTTCGCGCTGCCGCTGCTCGGCAACACGCTGGAGCAGACCGTGGAGCACGACGAGCTGTTCGTGAGGCTCAACGGCATCACCCAGCTGTTCGGCCGGCAGCACGGCGTCTGTCGCACCTGGTTCTGCACGCAGCCCTACGTGCTGCTAAGCTCGCCCGACGCCGTGGAGTGCGTGCTGGCGTCCAACCGGCACACCGACAAGAGCGACGAGTACCTGTACCTGCGGCCCTGGCTGGGCACCGGGCTGCTCACCAGCTGGGGCGCCAAGTGGCACCGCCGCCGGAAGGTGCTCACCCCCGCCTTCCACTTCCGGATCCTGGACGACTTCATCGACGTCTTCCGCGAGCAGGCCGACGTGCTGGCCGACCGCTTCGTGCAGCAGGCCGAGCAGGCCGGCCGCCGCGGCTTCAACGTGTTCCCGCTCGTCACGCTCTGCACGCTGGACATCATCTGCGAGACGGCCATGGGCCGCAAGGTGCACGCCCAGGTAAGCGAGTCCACGAAACACACAGGGGTACGGCAGGCTGCATCTCCTCCTGCCTGCTAGGCAGTTACTCAACAGCCGTGGGTGGAAGTTGCGTGGTGGTGGTACACAGGCAAAACCAAAACCAAACCAATTTTATGGCAAACACTGAAAATTGTCCTCAAACTTGTCCGGCAGGTGGACAGCGAGTCGCCGTACGTGCGCGCCGTGTACGACATGGCCGAGATCGTGCTGACCAGGCAGTCCACCGTGTGGTACCAGCCCGACTGGCTGTTCCGGCTCACGCCCATGTACCGCCGGCAGCAGGCCTGCCTGCGCGACCTCCACGGCTTCTCCAACAAGATGATCCTCGAGCGCAAGGAGGAGTTCCGGCGCAGCAGGGACCAGCGCGGCCAGGACCTCGACGACGACCTGGGCTCCAAGAAGAGGCTGGCCTTCCTCGACCTGCTCATCGAGGCCTCGCAGGTACGCGAGAGGGGGATCCAGAATCAGCCGGAGGGAGGGGCAAAGGATTGCTTGTTGCCTATTTGCAGGGGAAAGGTGTTGCTTTTTTTCCTGTTTCCAGGAGCAAAGTGCCAAAGGGCCAAACGGGGTGCAAAGGCATGTAGCCCCAATTGGTCGCCCCCTCTAAAAGCACCCTAAACAGATTTTTTGGTTTCAGATTCTAGTTGTTGTGCCGTTTCCAACTTTTCTAAATCGGTCCGCGTGAATTTTTCATCCCCCAGGACGGCGCCGTGCTCTCCGACGAAGACATCCGCGAGGAGGTGGACACGTTCATGTTCGAGGGCCACGACACCACGTCGGCGGCCATCTCCTGGTGCACCTTCCTCATTGGCTGCGACCCTCACGTGCAGCGGCAGGTAGGCCAGTTCGTGCACGTCCTCGTCATCGTACTCGTCCTCCTTGCGGCAGGCTCGGACTGGCCCCCAAAGGGCCCCGGCAGATAAGACCGCGAAAGGCCCCCGATCATCATTGTTTTTACCCTTCATGACCAACTTTGTGAGGCTACCGCTCCCAAACTAGTTGCGGTCAATAGCCTTCCCATACAGGACATGAAAGAGTAGGGTCTTAAGAATTCTAGGGCGTCAAGGGAGGCCTTTTACGGCAACTAGATTAGACACAGTGGCCGCCCAAAGTCAGCAAAATCAGCAAATTTCCGAGATTCGACCACTTTTTGACCAACTTTGGTCCCCAAATCTTTGCGGTCAAAGGCAAAATCGTTGTGGTCAACGTCTTCCCGATGCAGGGCATGAAAGAGTAGGGTCTTAAGAATACTAGGACGTCGAGGGAGGCCTTTTACGGCAACTAGATTAGACACAGTGGCCGCCCAAAGTCAGCAAAATCAGCAAATTTCCGAGATTCGACCACTTTTTGACCAACTTTGGTCCAAAAGTCGTTGCGGTCAAAGGCAAAATCGTTGTGGTCAACGTCTTCCCGACACAGGGCATGAAAGAGTAGGGTCTTAAGAATATTAGGACGTCGAGGGAGGCCTTTTACGGCAACTAGATTAGACACAGTGGCCCCCCAAAGTCAGCAAAATCAGCAAATTTCCGAGATTCGACCACTTTTTGACCAACTTTGGTCCCAAAATCGTTGCGGTCAAAGGCAAAATCGTTGTGGTCAACGTCTTCCCGATACAGGGCATGAAAGAGTAGGGTCTTAAGAATACTCAGGCGTCGAGGGAGGCCGTTGGCCGCAACTAGATCGGACGCAGTGGGCGCTCAAATTCAGCGAAAACGGCTACTTTCGGAGATTCAATCACTTTTTGACCAACTTTATGACGTTACTGATCACATACCCGAAGGCCCCGGCAGATTTTTCTGCCTGTCGGCCCTCGCCAGTCCGAGCCTGCCTTGCGGTGCACGTCCCCGTCATCGTGCACGTCGGCACTTGCATGTTGACGACGTCCCCACCATCAAGTGTGCCTCCTTTCCCGCAGGTGCACGCCGAGCTGGACGACATCTTCGCCGACGACCCCGACCGCGGCGTCACCATGAAGGACCTGAACGACATGAAGTACCTGGAGTGCTGCATCAAGGAGGCCCTGCGGCTGTACCCCAGTGTGCCCGCCTTCGCGCGCAGCCTGCGCGAGGACGTGCAGATCGGGCCGTACACCGTGCCGGCCGGCACCACGGCCATGATCGTCGTGTACATGCTGCACCGCAACGCGGAGGTACGGCAACACACAGTGGGCCGGCAGACCGGTGGAGGCGGTAAAAATTCTAGACGCGTTTTGAGCCTGAGAGTCGCTAAACAGGACTCGAACCGAACGTGTGACCCCTCCAATGAGTTGCTCTCCGAACGAGGAATCCATTGGTGGGGTCACACGCTCGGTTCTCCTCCCGGTTAGCGACTCTGGAGCTCAAAACGCGTCTAGAGTTTTGTCCGCCGGCGCCGCCGGTGTTCTGGCCCACTGTGCCAACCAGGGTTGTTAACGTTAATTTCAGATTTAACGCGTTAACGTTAATGCGTTAGTCCGGGTGCATTAACTTAACGCGTTAACGTTAACTCGAATTTGAGAATTTAACGCGTTAACGTTAAATTAACGCAAGTAACGCCGTTATCGTTAAAAAAACTTTAAAACCCAACCAGAGAGGGTTGAGATAACGCCACCAAAACGTTGAAACAAACGTTCATCACCCATAAAAGAATTAAAGAAACCATAACACAAATATTAAACTAGGTAAAACAGCTTTTGCTATCTCTAGCACATAAATTTTTTCGGAAATTTACCTGGACCGATCGTGCATTAATCCCTACGTTAACGCATTAACGGCGTAACGCGTTAAGAGAGTCCATTAACTTAACGCGTTAACGTTAATGGCCCAGACATATTTTAACGAGTTAACGTTAACGTTAATTAACGATTAACGCAGTTACCGTAACGCCGTTAATCGTTAAATTAACGTTAACAACCCTGGTGCCAACCAGCACTCTCCTCTGGCCCGCCAGGTGTTCCCGGAGCCCGAGGTGTTCAACCCGGACCGCTTCCTGCCCGACAACTGCGTGGGCCGGCACCCCTTCGCCTACGTGCCGTTCAGCGCCGGGCCGCGCAACTGCATCGGCCAGAAGTTCGCGCTGCTGGAGGAGAAGGCCGTGCTCTCGGCGCTGTTGCGCCGGCTGCGCTTCGAGTCGCTGGACCGGCGGGAGGACCTCACCCTCCACGGCGAGCTCATCATCCGGCCCAAGGACGGGCTGCGCGTCAGAGCCTTCGCCCGGCCGCACCCCTCCAAGACCGCCTCCAAGACCGCCACCGCCGTCAACAAGTAGCGCCCGTGGGCCAGAAGACCGGTGGCGGCGGCCAAGACGCGTTTTGAGCTCCAGAGTCGCTAAATGGGACTCAAAACTATCGTGTGACCCCACCAATGGATTTGCTCTCCGTACGAGGAATCCATTGGTGCGGTCACACGCTGGGTTCTCCTCCTGTTTAGCGACTCTGTAGCTTAAAACGCGTCTAGAGTTTTGGCCGCCAACGCCTGTGTTCTGGTCCACTGTGCGGACCTCACCTGGAGCACCACAACCGAAACAGTGCCGTGGAGCGCCCGGTGGGTAGGCAACCCATCTGCCGCGTCCACCGCTCCACCCTTCCACCCCACTGCGAAGACCTGCTGCTGCTGTTTGTTGTGTCGTTCCCTTAGCTTGTAAGTCTGTCTGAAAGTGTCCTTGCCCGTCTGAATAAAGTATTGTTATTTATTGATTCCGACGAGCTCTTTTCGCCGTACGACGCGCACGTTAAGTTACAGGGCACGTGGCGGCAGCGGCGGTCGACCGGACAGTGGGCCAGAAGCCAGAAGACCGGCGCCGGCGGCCCAAACTCTAGACAAGTTTTGAGCTCCAGAGCGAGGGGATAACCACTCGCGTAATACCCTGTACACAAAAACCGTGTATTACGCGTAATACACGTGGTCGTAATACCTTTTACGGGTCAAATGTGCCAAATTTTTGCATTTTAAGGCCGTAATACACGTGTAATACCTCCGTAATACAGCGTAATACCGAGTAGTCTGTACACGATTTCTTGAAGTGTTTACCCCCTCGCTCCAGAGTCACTAAACAGGACGAGAACCGAGCGTGTGACCCCACCAATGGATTCCTCGTCCGGAGAGCAATCCATTGGTGGGGTCACATGTTGGGTTCGAGTCCCATTTAAGGACTCTGGAGCTAAAAACGCGTCCGGGATTTTGACCGCCCCCTCCACCGGTCCTCTGGCCCACTGTCGGCCGCACGCACGGCGCCGGCACCACGCCCGTCCCAGCGGGAAGCCTGGGCTCAGTCTAACCAGGCGCGCGGGTACCGAGTACGGAGTACGGCCGGGGCTCAGGCTGCCAGGTTCCAGTTTATTGATCGAGTCAGCAGCGCGGGGGCCCGCGCGGGGGTAGAGTTAAACGCGGGGGAGGGGGTAGGCGCTGTACCAATCCGCCAGGGCCGCACACATTCTCATAGCGCGTCCCTTCGCCACGGAGTGCGGCCTCTCTTTGGGTTTTTCGGTCGCGTCGTCGGCGTGCCGTGCCGCCGTGCGCCGCCCGCCACTTGCGGACATACTTGGCGCACGCGTTCGTTGGCCTGTTACGCCGTGTTTTACGCGTAACGCCCGGCCGCCGCGACCAGGCCGCCATGTGTGCCGAGGAGGTGTCCACGCTCCCATCCGAGTGACGGGCGTGGCGGCGGGGCGCGGCGGGGCGCGGCGGGGCGCGGCGGGGGACGGTTTGGCGAAAGGCGGGCCCCCACACGCCGCCCGCCGCGCCCCTCGCCGCGCCCCCCTCGCCGCGCCCCCCTCGCCCGGCGTCCCCGGGGGAGGGAACGGGAGGCCTACACAGACCACACGGCACTGTAAGGGTCCCGCACCGCTCCCCCTGTGCGTGCAATTGAGGCGCTGCTGTCGCTGTCTCTCTCGCACCCTTTGCAGCCCTCCACGCGTGCGAGAGGGACAGAGCGAGGAGGGCACGAATATTCGGAATCAGACGACTGACCGCGGTGCCGCGGCAATCCCTTTCCTTTCCCTCCACTGGAAAATAGGCTTCTTTTTCCGAGTGTAGGAGAATGAATCAGGCGGGCATAAACAGACCGTCCGGGCCGGGCGGCGTCGTGCCCGCTTCCTGCCCGCCACGTCCGCGTCTCCACGTCGCCGTGCTCGTTCCTCGCCGCCCGCGCCGAAGTTAGCGAGTCCCCGCTCCGCGAGCCGCTCCACCCGAAGAGTGACCCTGGAGATCCGCTGCACTTGTTTGCCCTGTTCTTGTCCTTGTTTCGCCCCTGCCGCCGGTCGGGCCCGCGGCTTCCGCTGCACTTGTGGCTCGGCCCTCGGCGTTCGGACCGGCTCGGCCCCGCAGTGGCGTGGCGGGGGTAACAACTGTTCCAGCCCAGTCCAGCCCGGCGGACAGGGTTGTCATTTTGCGATCGAAAGCCGGGGGCGGCGCGATCGGAAGGAAAAGTTGCCTTCCTGCAGTGCACAGTTGCCTACTTGAGCGAATGCGCTCCGAGTCCCATTGAGACAGTTCTTTAGCGCCGGACCGACAGGGCGCCTGCAGCAGCCTGCAGCAGCCCAGGGCGGGCTGGGAGGATCCCGCGGGACGCCAAGTGGAGGGGTGGGGGAAGGGGGCAGGCTCGCACGGCGCAAACACAAAGCACACCTATCCTTATCAGGCGACAGGCAGGCATGGCGTGGTGGGGAGGGCGCCGCTATCTGCCGGGTCCTCGCGGCGAAGCGCGCCGCCGACCCTCCCGCCGCCCGCACCCCGCCCCGCGCCGCCACGCGCCGCGACGATACTTCGCCGGCCGGCTAGGTCGCTGTAGGGCGCTCGGCTCCGCTCCACCACACGGCCACGGCACGCGGTGGGTCAGTCAGTCACTCCGCGCCGCTCCACCGCCCCGCCATGAAGTCCGTCGTCGTCCTGGTGGTGCTCGCGGCCTGCGCCCACACCTGCCTGGCGGTGCCCGCCCCCGCGACCGAAGCCGCCCCCGCGCTCGTCACCGCGCCCGCCGCCAACCCCAGTGCCGCCCCCGCGGCCGTCAAGCCCGAGGAGCCCGCCGCCCCCGCCGCCCCCGCGGTCCCCGTGGTCCCCGTCGAACCGGCGGCGGCCAAGCCGGCGAGCACGGCGTCGTCGAGGCCGCCGCAGGACTCGACGCCCGCGGCCCCGGCGGTGCCCGTGGCGCCGGCGGCAGCGCCGGCCGTCGCGGACGTCGCCAACAAGATGGGGCAGTTGGTGGCGGCGCCCGCGCTCAACAGCACCAAGGGCGCTATCAGCGTGCAAGGTGAGCAGCCCGTCAAAGCCGCGAAGCAGGGCACTGGGCCAGGCCGGGGCAGGCACACTGTCTCCGGACGCCGCGCCGCCACGCGCATTCCACTTCCCGTGCGTCGTCCGGAAGGGGCGCCGCCGCCTCGGCCGCCACGGCCGGCAGACAGTGGGGCAGACTGATTCCGAGGGCCGTTTTCGTCGCTCTGTCTCTCTCGCGCTCACGGGGCGTCCCGCATAGGTGCGAGAGAGACAGAGCGACTGCCTGGCCTGCGCGGCCCTGTCGCTGTGTCACAGTGTGTCACCCACGCGCGGGCCGGGCAGGTGTCCGTCCACTCGCGGATTGCACGGCACACTCTAAAATGGCGCAAGCGACGCGGTTCCAGTCCAGTGTTGCGAGCAAGGCAGTGGCGGACCCAGGGGCGGCCCGAGGGTGTGTGACTGTGCGAAGTAGCGCACATTGACTACTGGAGAAAATTGTTGCTTTTTGACTGCCGGTGGCCATCTGGGAACCAGGGGCCAATAATTGTCCGATTACCCGCCCTCCGGGTCCGCGCTTGGAGCGAGAGAGAGAGAGAGAGGGCGCGCTCGTGGGCACTGTATCCTAGACACGAATTATTGAGGGCGCTTCGATTTCATAGACTCATTCCACAATGGAGTGGCCATTACGTCCAGGGCCGCCGCCGTTTCAGGGCCAGTCATACTAATCACGCGATTCGAGGGGCAAAACTGCAGCAGGCGCTCCGACTTTGTCGCTCATTCGGGCGCCGCACAGTGGGCCAGAAGACCGCTGGAGGCGGACAAAACTCTAGACGCATTTTGAGCTCCAGAGTCGCTAAATAGGACTCGAACCAAGCGTGTGACCACCAATGCTAGCTTTACATTCTAGCTATAAAATTCTAGCTAGCGGCATTTGAATCACTCATGCATCAAACAGAAAAAGCAACAAAAATTTGCAGTTTAGAAAAAAAAACAACATGAAATTTATGGAAAGAATGACGCAAGAAATCAAAATTGCAGAACGACAATGAGGGAGCGAGGGTCGCCTTGGCGCAGCTACGCCACTGGCCCAATGTGTCCTCCGATAAGATAAGCCCCCCCCCCCCCCCACACACACACACACCGGTGCGTTCCTGGCCTCGCGGCGCCTAGAGAGGGAAAGCCAGTCGGAGACGCGCGCGGGTGCGCTGTGAGAGGCTTTGCAATGCAAACAGGGACCCCAAAGTTGGAACGCCAGAGTCGCGAAAGTGAGGCCGGCGGCGGTGATTCTCGTTGCAACTAGTGTGATGCGTGTTGCTGCAGGGCTCCGCCCCGCCAGCCTGTAGGCCGGCCTGTCCGGTTCATTGCACTCTATTGATTATGCTGAGTTTCGCTAGCTTCGCTGGCTTCGTTTCCCTTGCCCTGCCGGAGTGCGACGCGCGGGGTGCGTGTTTTCGGAACGACGTGTTTCCGTCCTCGCCCCCCCACTTCCCCGAAAAAAAGGGGAGAGGGAAAGAAAAGGGAATGAAATGAGTGGAGGAGAAACTGCAAGTGGCGCGGACACGAAGGGCCATCGGTTTGGCATGGGCAGGGCCACCACCTGTGCGCCGGGGTCCTTCACCCCGACGGGGTGTGCAGCGTGCATGGCCACGCAATCAGAGTGGCCCACACGACACACCCACCCCCCCAACGCACCACGAGGAGCTCTCTAAGCCCGACCTGGTTAGACACCCGAATTTCGCCTAGTACCACTGCGCCCAGCCAGCCGTCGTACTTTTCCAGTGTCTAGAACCGGGCGAGCGGGCTCGGTCGAAGCACGCGACTCGCCATAGCCACAGCTCCTCGGACTGCAGACCGATTCCGAGAGTCCTCTTCGTCGCTCTGTCTCTCTCGCACCCAACGCCCAATGAGTGCGAGAGAGACAGAGCGACGAAAACGACTCTCGGAATCAGTCTGCTGGGCTGAAGGTTGCGCGGGGCTATGGTCGAGGTAAAGTATGCTTGCATGGCCCCGTCGCTAATGGCTGCGAAATAATAGCCCCGTTCCAGACCACAGGCCCAAGGCCCACAAGGCCCGCGCGCCAAGGGTGAGCCCAAGGCCCGCGTGGCCCTGGACGACGCACAGTGGGCCAGAGGACCGGCGCCGGCGGTCAAAACTCGAGACGCGTTTTGAGCTCCAGAGTCGCTAAACAGGACACGGGCCGAACGTGTGACCCCACCAATGGATTCCCCGTTCGGAGAGCAATCCATTGGTGGTGTCGCACGTTCGGTTCGAGTCCCATTAGCGACCGTACTCACGGGGCGGCCAGGGGTTGGTTCTGGCCCACTGGTGGGCGGTCCGGTCGGCACTGGGTCTGGGGTTCAGCACGGTGCGTCGTCGGGCACGGCGCGCGTGGGCAGTCATCCAAACCCCGCGGCCCGTCGCACTGTCTCTCTCGCACTCGTGCACTCGTGGGGCGCCCCGCAGGGGTGCGAGAGAGACAGCGGCGCACACTGCCGAGTGACGTCTCATTAACGTGTCACGCCCGACGTTTCACGTGTCACTTTCGACGGACCATTAACGGCCCTTTTGTTTTTGTTGTTTTGACCAAGCGACCTACATGCTCGCGGGGCGGTCAAGACGCGCAACAATTCTGCTCTAAATCACTTGCTACATCAGTAGGCACACTGCGAGGCAAATATTGGATGGGGCGTCACCCCCGCGCGTCACTGACGCGCGTCACTAGACAGCCCCGCGACGCCCCCACACGCAGCGTGACGTCACGGGGTGAAGCGCGGCTGAAGGGTTTACGTCGACACTACAAGGAGTGGCGCGGCACCCTCACTGCCGGCCGCTCTGACGTCACGGCCGCCTTGGTCAATCAGGTGAAGTTCGACTCATTGAATAATGGACACCCTGGCCTCCGCCACTCCTCTCCTCCGGGAGGCCACGCCGGCCACGCCACGCCGGCCACGCCACGCCGGCTTCGACCAATCGGAGTCCAGGGCACCGTACAGTAGTGTCGTCCCAATAAAAACAGCCTTCATCGGCGTGCCGCCGTCCTTCCCTTGGACAAGGAGGTGGCCGAGGGCCGAGGGGGTGGCCGGGGAGAGGAGTCGGCCGAAGAGGTGGCCGGCGAGACCAGGAGGTGGCCATGGTGGCCGAGGCGGCGGTGACCGAGTTGGCCTGGCTGTCGCAGCGCATATCACGGCGCGTCACGGCGCGGCCTGCTTCTGCTTCCTGTTCCAATCCCGGACTGCACTCAATAGCGCAAATGAGCAAATCAATAGGGCGGCCTGTCACCCCGGCCTGTCCTGCATGGCCTGGTTCGCCTCCAGTCGGCGTCGCCTCTGCCGGCCTCGTTGTCGTCCTCGGCGTGCCGGAAGTGCCCGGAAGGTGTGGGGGAGGAAGAGGGGGGGGGGCCTCCGCACCCCCGCTGCAATACCTCAGCAAACTAGATTAAGTCATCGTCAAGTACAGAGCAAAACATTTATCAATTAAGGTCTTTTAGTCTCCCAGATTTTTGTAGCGAGGTGGAGGAGAGGACGGATCGAGTGGTACTCAAGCAATCAACGGAGGGGGCCGCGATGAAGAAATTTGCCCTTGCCACAAATATGTCGCATTTACGCTAGACACACCCAATTAGCCTTGACTATCGGGGGAGATTCCACTCTTTCTTTTCTTCGTGGTGCGACCGACTAATTGCTCGCGGCCTCGACTCCTACACTGCCGGGGGCTCCGCCACTGACAACATTCTCGCGGCCTCGCGGCGCGACGAGATAGCGGCCATCCTCCGCACACAGGAGCGGCCGCTGATTCACGGCCACACCTACACTTGGAAGTCGCGTCACCTCGGTCACGGGTTCGACTCCCCCCGGTGGCGGACGCGCTGTCTCGCTTTTCTTCTTCTTCTTCTTCTTCTTCTTCTTCTTCTTCTTCTTCTTCTTCTTCTTCTTCTTCTTCTTCTTCTTCTTCTTCTTCTTCTTCTTCTTCTCTTCTTCTTCTTCTTCTTCTTCTGAGCCCGCTGCTTTCTGCCCTTGCAGTGCTGCCACCCCTGCTGCCGAAGTGCTCCGCGAACGCTGATTGCGTGTCGCTGCTCGGCCAGCACTCGGCCTGCAGGGATTACTGGTGCGAGTGCGTGGACGGCGCCAAGTATGAGTCCGGCTTTAGCAAGCGCTGCCTCCGCGTCGTATCAGGTTCATCTCCCTTTTTTCCCTTCTTCAGCAGTACATTTTTTCAAAAACATTTTTTTAAAAGAATTCTGTTTTGATTTTTAAGAAAAAAATGATTTTAAGATTTTAAAGAAACTTTTTTTTTTTCAAATCTGTATCTTTCTGCTTTCTTCAATTTCTGTCTGTCCGCCTTAACCCGCGCTTTCCACTAACCATGGGCTAACGCCCCCAGCCCTTGGCGCTGCCTTGCCTTGGCGCTGCCCCATTTGACCGCGGTGGCCTTGGCCTGCGCAGCGATCGGCGACAGCTGCAAGGAGGCGGGGGACTGCCGCCGCATCGCCAACACGTACTGCAAGGCCGGCCGCTGTCACTGCAACAAGGACTTCGTCTTCAGCGACAGCGGAGCCGCCTGCCTCAAAGGTAAGAACTCGGATAGCGCCGACCCGCCCCACGCTGCCCCCTCCACCCACTGCCCGCTTTGACCGTTGCCAACTCTGCCCGCTTTGACCGTTGCCGTTGCCACTAGATTCCTCTAAACCTGGGGTTAGTTGCGTTGGTTTAAGGACACGGGGACAACTATTCCCTAGACAAGATTTGACAGCTTAAATCTCTCGCCATGTCGTTCTAAATTTTATTTTCACAAGGAAAACATCACGTTTGGTATGGCATAATCTCTAATAAAATCAAATCTTGCCTACGAAACAGCTGTTCCGTTTTTACCCCCGTGTCCTGAAATTACCCGAACTGACCATGCTCGCTTCGATCCTCCTTGACACCTGAGTCCTAAACCTACCCCCCCCCCCCCCCCAACTTCACCCAAACAAGGCAAACTTCACTGCATTTCGTGCTGCACTTGCTTGGAACACACTTGGCGGAGCCAATGGTTGCGCGAAGGCCCGAAAAAACAACACCACCACCCATCGTGCGCCCAATTCACCCCCGACAAGGTGTGTGTGTGTGTGTGAGTGTGTGTATGTGTGTGTGTGACTCGTTTGATAGAGGGCCTTCTCACGCCATTCTGCCATGTAGTTGTTGTACTAATACACCGCCTATCGACCTGCACTCGAGGCTGTGTGTGTGTGTGTCATGATACTCGCTGCATTATTAATTGGCCGGGGTGCATTCCAGTGACGGCGACAAAGTGGCGCGGCGGGCATTTCATTATCGCCTCCCCGACACGACGGCCTCCCACACCGAGAGGCTCGGAGAGGCCGTGACACCATTTCGTTTTCGCCTTTGGCGCCACGTCCCTGCGGCCACCGGGGAGTGCGCCTTTGGTCGTTTTCGCCGCTCCGTCTCCCTCGCACCCATACGGGGCGCCCCACGAGTGCGAGAGAGACAGAGCGACGAAAACGACTCTCGGAATCGGTTTGCAGTCGAAGCCGTTATCGGCCGGCCGGTCGGTCGGTCCTTTTCCAGTGGGTCAGTGGGACAAATATCGGAGGTGTGCGCTCCGCGCAAACAGGCAAACAGGAACAGAAGTCGGGGCAACGGGGTGGAGGAGGGGAGGGGAGGCGAAGGGAGGGGAGGGAAGTCTTGCCCTTTAGTTCGCCGGTTAAAGAGGGAGGGTCGGCCCTGCGCACGCAGACAGGCATTAGTGCTTGTCCGACCCACTTCCCCCCTTTTCAATGCACGGCACATCAACTGCCACCCCCTTCCACGCACCGCAGCGTGTGGTATGTGTAAATGACAATTCGAAAACAATTAGTTGCTGCGCGTACCCGCCACATTGACATTAGCACCCGCTGCTCCCTACTGGTGGGGATGTCCGCCGAGAGCGCCTGTGACTCTCGGGATAGGCAACCCTCTCCACTCGCGTGCAGCATTATTGCCTACCCGGAGATTCACAGGCGCTAGACGCCTGCCAGGGCAGGGGGTAGGCAACGCCGCTGCGCGCGAGTGGAGAGCATTGCCTAGCCGGAGTGTCACAGGCGCTGAGCGCGCTGAGATTTCTGGGAATCACTGGCAATGCCAGTGTAGCGGCACGCGGCGCGAGCTGCTGACTGATTCCGAGCGCCATCGCTCTGTCTCTCTCGCACCTATGTGAGTGCCTGATGAGTGCGAGAGAGACGGAAACGACTCTCAGTTTGATGTGATGGCGTGTCTGTCGAGTCGCCTTGCGGTGACCGTGTCCGGTCGCAGTGCAACATCGATACACGCCCGAAATAATGAAGGAGCCGCGTCGCTCTTCTCTCTCTCTCTCTCTCTCTCTCTCTCTCTCTCTCTCTCTCTCTCTCTCTCTCTCTCTCTCTCACTCCCAGTCGGCCATGCGGTGGCCTTTGCTCGATGTTCCACGCCGTTGTGCATCTTGGATGAGGGTCAGCCAGCGGCGCCCACCAAAATGAAAGAGAGGAACATACGAGTCTGACAGGAGGAAAACTAAAAACGCTTAGTCCCTTTTGGAATGTTTCTTACAACCCGAAAAAAAACATTAAACTGCGCTCTTTCGAAACCCTCCTTCTTAACGATTTTCGGCCGGCCTTCTTCCAGTGGCGACGGCGGAGAACCCCTCCTGCTCCGAGGACCGGCAGTGCGTGCGGCTGCTCAACAGCGCCACGGGCCCGGACGGCCCCGCCGTCTGCGTGGACGGCAAGTGCATGTGCCGCTACGACCACGTCTTCGAGAACGGCACCTGCGTCCACAAACAGGGTAATCATCGACCGCCCACAGGCGGCGCACTGCAGAGGCAATCGATGGATCGAAGCCGAAGCGAGTTTGCCGCGACAAGGGACACGTCATCGAGACGACCGTGATTTTTTTTCCCGCCGCCGTCAAGGCCGCCCAAGGCCGCGGGGATTGTGCGGGTCGCGGTGGAGGCAGGACTCGGCCGCCCGGCCGGCCTCGCTCTCTGGAAACCTTGTCATCAAGTAGCATACATAAGCTCACTACGAAAAAGTTCGTAATTTACGAACTATTTCTTCGTATCACAAACTAAGTAGTTTGTAAAAATATTAATATTTTTTGCCAAATTTGGTACACGAATGTAAAAGAAAAAACCAGAAGAAACAAAATATTAAAAATAACTGTACTTGTGTGTGTCTGTGTGCGCGCGCGGTGATGGGATGCTTTTGTGCGGTGATGGAGCTGTCCAGCCTGCTACCCCCACCCCCAACCCCCATCTCTGTTCGACACGGTTTATCTGGTTCTCCTTTTCCAAGGCCTCCCTTGATCAGGAACATGATGGTTTGGGTGCAAGCAGCCTTGGACTTGAAGGAGACATGGACGGCGGACGACATGCTGGCCAGGAACGAGGTTGCGCCTCCCCGCCAGAAGCGCGACATGGGCAGTAAGTACACCGGTCATCTGGTCCATTGTGCGGTCACGTCGCACTGTTATTCAACGAAATGACGTCGGTGTCCTCAGTTTCAGTGGCCACGATAGGTGTCGGGCTGGCGCTGGGGATGCTGCTCAGGGACATGGACCTGATGGGCCCCGCCTTGGAGGAGAACGGTACAGGTGAGATTCTCTCGAAATTCTGAGTACTCGGGGCACTCCTCGAAGAGATCTACTCAAGGTTGCACTGGAATCCCATCGGTAAGTTTCGTTGCCACACAAGGAAATTTACTCAGGGATTTGTACACAAAAATTCATCAAACATTCAAAATTCAGTGAAATTTATTAAAATTTATCGAAATTTGACTATTATTCATAGAAATTCGACTGAAATTCATCGCAATTTGACTGAAGTTCATCGAAATTTGTCTGAAATTCATTGGATTTGTACACCGGAATTCACAGTGATTTCCCCTTGGGTTTTAGCCCCTTTTTTGCATTTTCAAGCTGTTTACTAACAACGAACACCCTTTTGCAGTGTCCACCGCAGAGCCCGAGACGGTGTACGTCGTGTTCCGCAACGGCACCAGGGTGGTGTCCAACCTGACCGCCAACGCCCCCGAGGAGAGCAAGCTCAAGAAGTGGGTGCAGAAGCAGGTGCACTCGATGGAGCGGTCCATCATGAAGATCCGCAACAACCACCGAGAGGCCGTGGCTAGTCACACCGTCGCCCCCGAGCAGGCCGTCGGGGCGGCATCCCTGCCCTCCACCACCGCCGCGCCCGCCGAGGCCCCCGAGTCCACCGCACTGCCCAGAGCGCGGCGGAGTGCCAAGAGGAGGGGGAGGATGGCGCGGAGGAGGAAGCGCGACGACGAGCCCACTGCCGCGCCAGAGACTCCGGCTGAAGCTCCGGCCGAAGCCCCGGCTGAAGCTCCGGCAGAAGCTCCGGCAGAAGCTCCCGCTGCAGCCCCCGCTGAAACTCCTCCTGAAGCCCCAGCTGAAGCCCCCGCTGAAACTCCTCCTGAAGCCCCAGCTGAAGCCCCCGCGGAAGCTCCGGCAGAAGCTCCGGCTAAAGCCCCAGCTGAAGCCCCAGCTGAAGCCCCCGCGGAAGCTCCGGCAGAAGCTCCGGCAGAAGCTCCGGCAGAAGCTCCGGCAGAAGCTCCGGCAGAAGCTCCGGCAGAAGCTCCAGCTGAAGCCCCGGCTGAAGCCCCGGCTGAAGCCCCGGTTGAAGCGGCCCCGGAAACTCAGCTCCTGCTCCTGCCAGCACAGCGGCCCCGGACGCAGCACCTGAGGCGACCACCGCCGCAGCCACCACACCGCAGGCGACGACGCCGCCACCGACCACCGCGCCCACGACGCCGCCGCCTCCCCCACCGGAAACCACCCCGAAAGCGAGTGCGTGAACCACCGGGCGTGAACCCAGCCGCACCTCGGAATCTTGTTTCACTTCACTTTTCCGGCAAAAATAAATCGTCTTAAAGTCTCTAAGCACTTGCCGTACAGCTAGTCTTACTTTTTGAACTTTCGGGAACGCCGCTGTCCGCGACGCCGGTGGCTGACAATCGCTTGGTTCTTGTTTGTGAGCAGATGACGCAGCGCCACCGGACGAGCCGATGCAAGGCGACCAACCCGCCGCTGCAGGTATTCCCCGGGACCAACGACGCCTCCCAGCAAAAATGGCCTGGCCTCCGAGAGTCGTCGTCACAGCTCTGTCTCTCTCGCACTCATGGGAGGACCCGTAGAGGTGCGAAAGGGACAGAGCGACGAAAACGACTCTCGAAATCAGTCTGGCGTCTTCTTCCGTCACTGTTGCTGCGAGGCGTCAGTCAACCCTCGACACTGATCCAATTTCTTTCCTCCACCTTGAGATGTCTAGCGTTTTCACAAACTGTTTTCTTTCCCCGTGCTGCGGTAGGACCGACGGATTCGAGTACGTACTCCTTCGTGTGACGTTGAACCCCAGCCCAGCCTTCCCTGTCGGTGGCGCTACCCCTCGACGCCAGTGGCGCTAGCGGCGGGCGCGGGGTATCGCCTCCGCCAAGGGAGGAAACACCCACCCCCGCTTGTCGCTTTCCGTGCTCACCGTGTTCGGGTGTCGCTTGGGAGTGTCTAGGGAATACAGAAGGAGCCCTGGAGTCGTTTCCGTCGCTCTGCCTCTCTCGCACTCAAAGGGCGTCCCGTATTGGTGCGAGAGGGACAGAACGACGAGAACGACTCTCAGTGTGCAGGGCGACTGAACGGCGTGCTCTGTTCCAGCCCGGGGCAAGAGCTGCGCGGCGGACGCCGAGTGCGCGGACCTGGACGGCGGCGCCTGCGTGCAGGGCGTGTGCGGCTGCAAGACGAACTTCGTCCCCGCCGTGGCCGCCAACAAGTGCCTGCCGGGTAAGGCGACATGTCGCGACAGCGGCAGGGTTGCACGAAACAAGAATGAAAGGCAGAGCTGGTAGAGCTTTGTTGTTGTTTGGTTCAGTCCAGCGTAGCCTGGCCGCGGCCTGCGAGGAGGACATCCAGTGCTCGGAAGGACTGGGTGACCTGGGCCGCTGCTCGGCGGGCAAGTGCGCCTGCCCCGACGGCGCCGTGCTCGGCGCGGACAACAAGTGTGCCTGCGCGGACGACGAGGAGCTGAACAAGGCCGCCAACCGCTGCGAGAAGGCGGCGCCGGGCAAGCAGCTGCAGCAGCAGCAGCCCGCCAAGGAGGGGCAGCTCAGAGACAACAAAGGTACTCGATGCCGCCAGGTACACTCTTATTCAGCGTGTGCCTGTACACTCTATTTTAACGTGTGCCTAGCGAGTATGCTGTAAATAAGAGTGTACTTGGAAGCATGCTCTAATAAGAGTGTACTATGTACACACTTCAGTTTGCAGAGTGGCTGGGAACTGGGAAAGGGTGGTGCTTTTGCAAGATTTCTTTGACGTGCCCCTCTGTTTGCAGGCGGTGCTGGCTCCCTGCAGTCCTCGGCGACGGTCGTCATCGCACTTCTCGCATGTGCCGCATACAGCTTGGCGTAAAGAAATGCCAGAACACAATCTTTTTTAAGATTTATAGAAAAAACAACTTTGGTATTGTGTCCAATAATTTTAAGGCGTGTTGAAGAATTCATACCCATACACTGTCATTCATTTTGCAATACTTTCACAAAAAAAAATTTGCTAAAAAAAAAACAGTTTGCAATTTCCACGATTGATCGCACACTGGGATACAATAATTTAGTTATTGAAATATTTTGCTAAGAACATTCCTTGATTTTTATGACAAAAGAGACTTTAGCAGGACTCTCAGTAGACATTTGCAACAGAATACTTTAATTTTGCTAATAGTAGTTTCTTTTATCACAGATTTTTTTGACAGGCATTAATGGAAATCATTCCAATAATCGTTTTATAGAAAAATATAGAGAGTGGGTATTGCTGTTT
The DNA here is from genome assembly GCF_012932325.1 of Thrips palmi. NCBI lineage: Eukaryota > Metazoa > Arthropoda > Insecta > Thysanoptera > Thripidae > Thrips > Thrips palmi. The sequence continues at coordinate 2,520,221 of NW_023144629.1, read as the reverse complement.
GAATGGCAGTGTCGTGATTGTTTATAATCGAACGTAAGAGTAATAATCGTGTTAGCAACGTACTCTGTTTTCTTGCTTTGTATAAGATGCTGTTCAGTCTTTATTTATTCCCCGCCCACCGTGAGGCCCATCGCGATTAGGCTAAGAGTACTTGTAAGTTGATAATGATAGAGTAGATAGATCGTGTTTTTATGTACAAATGTCCAGGCCGGCCCTATTGATTTTGGTCCGAGTCATCAACTTGCCACAGGCCAGGCCTTTGATTAAGATCTTGATAGTAATTAGAATGGCCTAAAGTGTGTTTATTTGAGAAAGCGGAGTGCTTTCGGAGGGCCAGTGTGCGTACGTAAGTCGGAACTTTGTCCAAAGCTCCGCATTTTTTGAGAAGTAAAATGTTTTTGTCTTTGACGCGTGACTTGTGTTTTCCTTCCTGCACTGCAACAACACAGAAATGGTTTGCCAGCCTACCCTGCGAACTAAAGGCGCAAGGCAGGTATATGAACCAGGTCACTACTGCGGTTGATTCAGTTGATTGAGGTGTTGTCACCCAAATTTGGGCAAAATAGGATGCTTCTGTTACCTAACGAATCGCGTCATCACTTAAGTTTAGGTCAGGAAACTAACTTGATTCCATACTGGGTAATAACGTGTCCCTCACCATAACGTTGGCGCCATTCCTCGTCCAAAACTGTTGTCGCGATGGACTGAATGAGAAAATTCAAAGATAAGAAATTAAGACACCTTGGGGGTCAGAAAAATGCTCATTACCTCTCTACAGTGTAGACGGCGGCAAAGTAGAGCACGGTGTTGGCGCGGCTCCGCGCAGTTCCCGGAAAGGGTGGCTTGGCGCAGTGCAGCGACGTGTCAGTGGCATGACTGGCCGATTGCCTGCGTTGTGCTTCTTTGTGCGTCTTTGTGCGCGGGGCCGCGTCAGGAACGGGAGCAACCCCTCGCACGCGGCCCGGGGAGGCCCGTGCCTTGCACCGCGCCAAATTCAAACCAGTCCGGGCCGCGCGGGCTCGGCGGCAGGGTCGGGGTTTGTCCGTGGAGAGCGCCGACGGAGGACATGAGGCGACCGCCAAGGGGTGCACCGCACCGCGCGTCGTCTGCTTTGCCTTGACCGAGGTCGTGGCCAGGATGAGGGCTTGGGCTGGCCTTTGCCTTTGCCTCCTTCTCGTCCTGGAGCGTGCAAGCGCCCAGGGCGACCTCGGTGAGTTTCGACGACACAACGTACACACAAAACTTTTGCGTGTACTCAGTACACTCCTCGAATACTCTCATTCCAGGAAAATTCCGCCACGTTGACAGGAGTCTGACAGAAGGTCACTCTCCTTTGAGCATTGCGTCACACTCGTTCGAATGTGAAAAAGCTAATTTATGGCCGATTCACATCCAAACAAGCGACACACAATTCGTAAAGGTGAATGACGTTTTGTCGCGCTCGGTTTAACGTGATGGAACTTTCTTGGAATGAGAGTGATGCAAGTGCTTGTAAGTATACGTGCTTCGAGGAGAAGTGTACTTGCCACGATGTGTGAGCTTGAATGCAACCGAGCGAGACGAGGTTTCTTTGGCTTTCGGTCAGGGCTCGGGGTGGACTGCGACACCAGCGAAGACTGCCGCCTCCACGCGTACTGCGGGCCCGGCAGGGTGTGCGCCTGCAGAGAGACCTACGTGCCCGACAAGGACAACATCACGTGCCTGGCAGGTGCGCCATCAAACTACTTCGTGTGTTTGCAGGTTGAAGCATGCCAGCATGTTGACTCACCCTTGAGCCTACTTGGCATGTTACTTACTCAAAAAGCATGCCTGGCGTGTACACTCCAGGTGGCGCATGCTGGCCAGGTACACCCCATGTACATTGCTGCTAAAGTTCCCCATCTTTGGCATGAAAAACAGAGCAACAGTGTCACATACCTGATTTGGCAAGCACTTGGAGTTGACATGCCAGGCATGCTTCAGGTGGATGGAGTGTTCACGCAGGCATGCTTCAACCTGAAGCCTCACACTGAAGTGGAAGTGCGCAAAGTATCCTTTACAATAGAAGGAAAATCGTTTCAGGCCTCCGGCAAAAGTGCCAGTACGATGACGGGTGCGTGCCGAACGCCTACTGCCGCCACCAGGAGCGGTGCGAGTGCAAGGAGGGCTTCATCCCGACGATGGATCTTCTACACTGCAAAAGTAGGTTGCACGGTCTTCAAAATGGTTCAGTTGGTTTTGGTTAAGATTAACTGTTGCTATGAAATTTGGTGCTTATTGCAGGCAGCGCTCCGTCAGCCATGTGCATACCCGGTTTCGTGTTTTTATTGGATCTTGTTCTTGTTTTGACAAATTTGCAAGTCTGACCACTGTAAAACGTTTCTATGAAATAAATGACGCTTTTCTTGGAAGTGTTTCGGGAGAGAACAAAAAAGGAAATCACACACAACATTTTTGAATGGTACAGTCATTCAAACGTTTATTATTCTTAAAAAATAACATCGACATGTTACAACGAAATGAAAGAAAACTTAACGAAACGTTTTAATCGCAATAAAGACTGCAATTAACATCACAAAATGCTCAAATTGAATTATGATGAGAGCTTGTTTCGGCAAAAGAGGCTTTGGATGATGTGTGCAAGATAAGACCAAAGTTAAGAAAGATATGTGACTTGTCAGGTTCGTGTGTCAGCGTAGCGTACAAGTCACTTTCTTTGTTTCACGAGACTTGTTCAATGTAACATGAATTCAGCTATGCCTCGCGGTACAGATTCCAATCAGCACTGGTGTGGCCAGTGAGAATAATCCCTAACATTTAAAAATATCAGCAAAACCGATTTGTTAAAAAAATAAGAGAGTCGTTAAACACTTTGACGGTAAACTAAACAAACTGAAACACACGTATTTGATTGCCTAATGTTTACACAGACTATTGTAGGTAACAAATAAAATGACGAGGTACAATGACAGGATTGACTTTGTAAGTAACACACAACAGTTTGTTGATGATGAACATACAGAGAACTAAAGTAGCTAATAACACACCCCAGCTTGGAATACTCATTCCCGAAGCTACCCGACGATGCCAAAAAGCAGCGCACACTAACCGGTTACATAGTTATTTGCACGTGGCTAACGTTAGTTTACAAGCACGCGTAAAGTACGTAAAATTAAACACGTAGCTGCGTAAAATTTGAAACATAATTACGTACAGTATTGCAAATATATGATGCAATTACGTATTTAAACTGTGCAAAACTTGAGCATCGCTCGTAAACTTACGTAAGCGTCGTACAATTTAGTACATAACTAGCTGGCGTGCGCAGGCTAGCCCCGGTGTGCAATGTATGCAATGCAGTATGCAGTCCGGAATGTGCGGGACTTTGTCAGTCGTACGCAGCTTAATCTTCCAGGCGCGTCATAATGTCGCACAAAGAGAGAGTGAATAAAATTTTTCATGCTGAAATACTTTCTAACACGTCATGCGAGCCCATGCTTGTAGTCAAAAGTTCCTTCTTGACGATTTTTTTTAAAATGTGAGATTGTTAAGTCAAAGGCGTCTGAGTTCCCGCTTAAGACGCGTGCTTAGTAACGCTCAACACACGGCCAATTTGCAAGCACCCGCCTTAAGCCGAGTCAGCGTTTAAAGGATGTGCTAATATTTATGATGTAACATTTACCGTAAAATTTTCACAAAAGTAATTTGAAAGCGGATTTGGAGAACTCAGAATCGTAGATGTAAGTAGCACGACAATCTCGTCAAAGCATCCCAAACTACTGGCAACGTATTTACACCATGCTCATTCTGGATTTGTTAGGCTCTAAAATGACAACATAGACCATAAGTCAGTTTCACAGTGTTAAAACACAGAAATAATGTAAACGCATAGCATATCCGACGTTAAATTTCGAATCAGATCGGCTACGTTAAAAAAATAAGGCGTGCGATTCATTTATACAGTGTAAAACCATAATTACACTCAAAACAATACTGATATTTATATATGTACAGGTCAAAAGGACCCCTTCGCTAGAGAGAGGGTCGATTAATTTCAACAACAAGAATAAAGCTTCAAGAATTTTGTAAGACTTCAGTTCATTTTGTTATCAGGGCGAACATTTCCGAGAAAGGATACATTTCCCTGACTCGTTTTACAAGTCGTGACGTGCAGATTGGTCAGAGTCTGACTGATCGCAGCCAGAGTCGCCGCCGAGGGTGGTGTTGCCAAAACTTTGCGGAACCCTACACAGCAGCTGTAAAGTTACAGTCTATGTTACGAATTACGATCTCAATACACAAAGCTAGCTTTTTTTTTTTTTGGAAAATCACTCTTGACGTTGGCATGTAAGCCCTTCGACATATATTTCATGTCACAACTATCTGTGTAATAATATGGTTCGTTACTACAGTTTTTGTTGCCTGGGTTAATTGGGTAAATTCTAAACATTTCTATCAGTCGGTTCCACTTGCCCTCTACTTTGGTCAAAGCTATTTTTGTGACTAAAGCCGAGCAGGCGTAAGGCAACATTTTCTCTTTATTTACCCTCTCAAACCGAAGAAACGTATCACATCCACCAATCTCATCTTTCTGTAACAGCGAAGGAGAAGAAGAAAAAGAAGTCTAAGGCATGGTGTAGCGCATCGACATTGCAGTTTAAAAACGCAATCACGTATATGTACACTTTATGTACAGTTTATCATACAGTTCGTAGTTACACGAATCAAAACAATTACCCTTGGTTATTCGACTCTATGATCGACAGAACTTTGCTTCGGTTAGGCTTGAACGGTCCAGAGGATTACATAACTGAAAATAGCTAAACTCGACTCATGGCTGAATTTTGGTCAACTCGGTAAGAGGAAAACACAATATTCTCTATTGGCACAATGCTATCAGGGTCTCAGAAATCAAGACCCTGCGATGACCGTCGTCTTTCTTTGCCGAGCAAATCTCTTTTGATTGAAGAAAGAAAGTGGAGGAGGTTCAATAATGATTTCCTACTCTTCTCAGCAATACACTGTGCTTGGCCTTTCCCTCCTTACGAACGGGAGTGGTTCTACTTTCGAAGCAGGCGGCGTCCCTCAACAACAAAATCAGAGCGGAATGTAAACATTGGCACAGAAACAGCAATCAAGCAGGCATAGAGGTTGTCCGGAAGCCAAGTTCACGCCTCGAGGGTTGGCAACACTGCTGGAAACAAGTTGTACTGGAAATGTACGGAGGCTTCGTTTTTCAAAACATTGTTTTAATTTATCTCCCGGAAACTCAAAAAAAGAAGAAACAGTAGGTTTTTGATTCCCCTTGATATGAGGCACCTTTTCTTTCAATAATTTCTCCAGGACTTTCCAAGGTTTCACAACAGTGTACCTAACTCTCACGGGCAACTTAAACTACCTGACACCATTCGTGACTTTTCATTACCCCTTTCCGCCGCGAGAAAGGGGCCAGTCGTCTAACCAAGGTTTGTGACAATAAGCTTCAACAACGGCAAACAACAATAACAAAACTTAACGCTATACAGTCCAGAGTCCGCGATACAGATCTCTTCAAAAATATCACTCTTTCTTCATCACTTTTGACTGGGGGGCATCACTTTGACCGAGTGAGTTCAGTCGTAGCGGTACCTGCCGCTACTGCCCTGGCCGTGCCCGCGGCTGCCGAGGTAGGGGCTGGGCTCGGCGCTGCGGCTGCCTTGGTGGCCGTACAGTGGCTCTCCGCGGCCGTCCCTGCCGGCGTAGGTGCTGCCCCGCGCACTGTGGTTGCCGTAGACGCTGCCGTGGCCGCTGCCGTGCGCGCTGTGGCCGCCGTAGAGGCTGCCGTGGGCGCTGTGGCCGCCGTAGGTGCTGCCGAGATCGTCCTGGTGGCCGTGCAGGCCGTGCCGCTGGTCGTAGGGGCTGAGCCTGGACCGAGAGTGGTCGGCGTAGCCGTCGCCGTGCCGCTGGTGGGAGTAGGAGCCGCTGGGCCCCGCGCGGTCCGCGCTGTAGGCGCGCTCGTGGCCGTACGCGCGGTCACCACGGTCGGCGTTGTAGGCGCCGCCCTGCGTGTGCGGCCGCCGGCTGTACACGAGCTCCGCCGTGTAGGCGCGCTCGCGCTCCTGGTTGGCCAGCTCCCGCGGCGTGTAGCGCTCCTGCTGGCGCTCGAGGACGTGATCTTGGACGTGTTCCTGGTGCAGTTCGTGTTCCTGGTGGTGGCGGTGTTCCTGGTGGTGGTGATCCTGGTGATGGCGTTCCTGGTGGAGGTGCTCCGGGTTGTCGGTGTAGTCCGTGTAGGCGCCGTGGTCTTGCGTGGCGGTGTGGGTGGGGGAGTGGGTGTTTGGGGCGCTGCGAGGCTGGGCACTGAGGCCAGGCACGGGGTGTGGCACGCACAGAGGCGCGTGCCCTAGGGGTGCCGGCGTCCCAGACCTCGCAGCGTCGTGTTATCCTTCCAGGAATATGAGTGCTGTCGGCTTGGGCTCGAGGTTCGACTTCTTGGCCTCGATCACTAGGAACTCGATCTCGCCGCGGTCGCGGCGCGCGAAGGACTCGGCGATCATCCTCGCCACGTCCTGGTGGTGCATGGCTGCGGGCAGAGAGGAGGTTGTCACGGTTCGTCGCTCCAGAGTGCCCCTAGGAGGCAGGCAGCCCAACGTGCCGCGGTGCACGCTGGGCGCCGTACTGGCCGGGCGCGCTGCGCTTCGCTGCGCTTCGCTGCGCGTGATACTCACACTCCACGCGGTGGCCGTCCACTTCCAGGATGAGCTGGCCCACCTCCAAGCCGCCGGCCTCGTACGCCGCGCCGTGCTCCTGCGGCACACGAAGCAACACATGTCCATGTCTGAGATCTCTCCTGCACTCTTGCGGCAACGCCCCATGAGTGCGAGAGAGGCATCGCGACAAAGGATGCTGTCAAGGCGAGGCACTCACGTGGATGTTGATGATGCGCGGCAGCGGGTGCCTGGTGTTGGCGCCGCCTTCGATGGCGATGCCCAGCAGCGGCTTGTTCTTCCGCACCGTGATGCGCAGGTTGCCCAGCTGGTCGGCCACCACCATCGCCTGCGTCATGGTTTATAAACATTAATTATTTGTACATTTCTTTAGGTCCTTAGGACATGGGTCCTTAGGACATGGGTCCTTAGGACATGGGTCCTTAGGACATGGGTCCTTAGGACATGGGTCCTTAGGACCTAGTGGTAAATGAAAGACCTACCGCCTCCGCCTCCCTGCTGGCATCGTCGTGGGCCTGCCGGCCGAGCCCCAGCCTCTGCATTGAGTGGTGGCGGCGCATCACGGGGTCCGTCTCCAGCAGCTCCTGGTCCTCCTTCATGTCGAAGCTGCGGCCCAGCTTGTGGGGGAGCTGTGGACACGGAGCGAGCGGCTTGAGGGACACACCTCGACACTCAAAAATGGCTACAATGCATCGACTTCATAAACTACAAAGGAAATGAAGGCATTGTGGCATTGATTCGTATTATAAAAGAATCCTTCGTTTTGCGAAGAAATGCTTCGTATGAGGTAAAATGCTTTGCGGAGTATTGAGAACAACTGCTTTGAATTGATGAAGAAATCCTTCGCACTATGAGGAAATGTTTCATAGACAAAATCGTTCGAAATGTCAAGAAATGATTCATAAATAGTATGAATTACTCAAAAAAGAAATGGTTTACATTACGATGGATTTTTCTTCAAAATGCGGAGCATTAATTCGTAGATTTTAAAACGCTTTCGTTTTCTTCGTATTGCGAAGCGATGCCTCGTAGACAGTTCACTGCAAAGTAGGGTAGACAGGAAAAAAAGGATGGGTCTGTGCTCCTGAGTTGCTTCGCGCGGTCCGACCTCGGATATCCCAGCGGCGTCCCTGGCCACCCTTTCCCAACCATACAGGAGTGCAGGTTCCGACTCTTGGATCAAGAACGACCCTTCGGTACGCCTGGAAAACGGAGTGGCCGAGACAAGCAAGACTTTATCCGATCCTCCATAATGACGTCTCTCAACGGACCACGCATTTATTAATGATGTTTTGAGGTTAGTAATAATTCGATTAATGATAATGACAGTTTCAAAACCTGTTCTTTACACGGCGCATTATTGGTGCAGAGTGATTGTGCACGTTGTGACAGCAAAAACCTCTGTTGTGTCATTTTTTAGTGCTGCATTAGCACTCTTCTTGAAAAAAGGAAAAGTCTACAATACTATACTACTTGAGTATTTTCAAAAGGGTGCATCAGAGCAACATTTTACACCTCAATCTAAATAGGTGCCGAGAGGTATGATCTATGTTTTAAAAGGAAAAGAAAGAGCAAAAAAAACAATAATGATTTAAGGTTTATTTTTAAAATTATCTATCGCGGTTACAACAGCGAAGCTAATGTAGTGTCTGCTCTTCTACAGTGCCTGGAAGACTTTATACTGTGTCTAGAACTCATACAGTTTTGTTTACCACTATAGTGCGGAAATGTTACTGCCACTAGAGTATACCTTGCGATCGCTATTGCACTACTTCAAAGTTCAAACTAGGATAAATCAATCGGGATTTTGGAAATGATTTAACTATGTCTCTAAATTTGCTTTGCGTGGAAGTTGGAGCTGCCATGGTTCATAAGAAGGTGCGGCTGGAAATTGCGAAAAAGGAAAGGAAAAAAATACCATAAATGGTCATGCCAAAAACTACCCTTGAATGGTATTACGCTAGCTAAAGTCTGTTGGTGACAGAATGGAAACAGCGTGCAGGTCGACAATATACATGATGCATTTCGGCGCTCCGTTCTAAGTGCAGCGATTTGTTGAAACAAACTTACAAGAGGACTCCCCCAGTACCATGACTTGACTTTCTGAGTCCAGCCACCCAAGTGCGAACGCAGGCCCTCCAAGTAGCCGGGCTGAAAACCGTTTGCAAAGTTGAGGAATACACTAGTCTAGAGAGGACACAGTAACTACAATGCATGGGACTAGCAGTGTCTACTAGACAAGGGCTACACTCAACCCACAGTATACACCACGACGCTACAAATCTGTCCACAACTCTAGTCAATAGTCTACATAGAAACGACTCCTAACTATCCTAGACGAGGATTTCTTATACAAGGATACAAGGGGGCCTTGTTTTTCTACCTAGTATACACCCCAGAAAAAAAACTCATACCGATAGAGACATATTTCTTCAAGGGAAGACGTGAGTAAGTGAGAGAACTTCATTTGTGCTTGTTGTGCAGGCACGATCCCAGCATTTTGTCGTCTCCAACGGTACGAGATTTTTTTCCGAAGGTGTATGAAAAACTAAAGAGGTTTCACGTTTTATAACAACTGCTGTACATAATAACTCCGGTCCTGTCATGGGACGACAACAACATCAACAACAAAAACAAATTAGGTAATGTTGAGGTGTCACTCCAAATGAACCGGGAGCACGAGTCCTCGGCCGAGTCCGACGTCCAGACGCCCAGAAGCGACGAGCAGCTAGGACCCGTCTGTCCGGGGAGACGGACCGGGACCAGGAGGAGGGGGAGGGGGGACAAAGAGAGAGGAAGAGAAGGAGAAGCGGGGCCGCGGTGCGCTTCGGGGAAGCGGCGGGGCAGGGGGGGCGGGCGCCTCTCCAGGTCAGCGGGAGGGGAATGGGAAGGGGGCGGGAAGGGGGGGCGGGGCGGAGGGGCCATCTGCCGGCCGCCGCGGTGAGGGGCTCAGTTGTTGTCGTGCGTTAGACAGCCGCGCATCTCGTGTACTCGCGGTCTCGTCCCTGGTCGTCGTCCCTACTCGTCATTTTCGCACTGCCTATCCAAGGGCAGTATCGCTGTCCGAAACTTGGGTTTCAAAAGAGAGAGAAGACAGGACAGAGTCAAGCTGAGTGCAACCAGTGCAGTCGCCATGAGTCGAAGCAGCAGTCCCCAGGTGAGGCTCTTCTGTCTGGCTTTATCACTCAAGATTAGTTTTCAGGATCTAAGAAGGCTTGGATTGCTTCTTTCCGTCGCGGCTACTACTGCTCTTGCTGCTGCTGTTGTTGTTGTTGACGAAATGAATTTCGAAGCTTAGTACACTCTTTCATTTTATTTTTTATTCTTTCAGTCCAATTGTTTTCAAAGACAAGTTTGTTTTGACTCAAGAACACTCAAGCTGGACCCCCTTTTTTGCTTAGCACATATACATGGTGATCCCAAGGAAAAGCTATGCAAGTTAATTCGAGACGTTAGAAGTCTCGGGATGCGCGCATCGCTATTCTGGCTTCGGGTGGAAATAATCTTTGTTCGAATCGCACGCCTGAGCCGTGTCGCGTTAGTCTAAGCGTCCTGGTTGGTGTGCGTGCCGCACGGAGAGCGGATGCGTTGTGTGTGTGTGTGTGTGTGTGTGTGTGTTGTGTTTGTGTTTGTGTGTGTGTTGGTGTGTGTATTGGTGTGTGTATTGGTGTGTTGGTGTGTACGTGTGTGTGTCCCTTGCGTGTTGCGCACGCGGCAAGCCGACGGCAAGCGCACGGGGCGTTCCGTTAGCGCGGTCCTCGAGGGAAGTCGAGGGAAGGACGCTGCGCGGCGCCGCGGCCGTGACAGGCTGCGTGACAAAATGACAAAAGCACGCGACCTCCGCGGGGCGACGCGGCGACGCGGCGACGCGGCGTGTCACCACGAACAAGGAGCATGGCGCCAGGCGAACCGGGGCGCCGCCGCAGCAATCGAACTCGGACCTCGGGGACGCTGGACGCTCACTGTCAAAATTTGTTGCCACTTTATGACAAAAACGAAACCGAAACCCCAACTCAGCCCTGACTTCTACAACCCAACCCAGAACCGATCCCCGGCTTGGACGACCTTTTTTTTTGCGGTGGCTGTGGCGGCTAATCCACGGCGATCCGAACGGGAAGGCTCATTGCAGTGAATGCGATTAGCGGATTTCAGCCACCATGTGTGTGACTAGCCTAGCCTCGCGCGGGGTGCGTCCTAACGGGCTGGCCGCGCGGATTGGAGCCGACGGCAGGCAGCAAGGCTGTGATTCCGAGAGTCTCGCTCCGTCTCTCTCGCACTCATGGGGCGTCCCGTTAAGGTGCGAGAGAGACAGCGCGACGAAAGCGACTCTCGGGATCAGTCAGCGAGCAAGGCGGCGCGGCCCCGGCGACGGCAACCCGCGGCGACGGATGGCACACTTGCTGGTCCCCCCCGGCTGGTTCCCACAGTGTGGAGCCCACAGTGTGGGCCCACACGGCCCGCACCGAGTAGTGGCCGTCAGGACGTAAGCACACCGTAAAGGACCGCCAACGGGACTTGTAAAACAGCGCGACGTGCGGGGCCCGGCCGCCTGGGGAGGGGAGGAATCGTTTGCGGGACGTATTTACACGGAAAGAAAAAAGTTTCGGTTTGGGTTTAGGCCCTGTCGATAGGCTGTGCCTCAGGCTGACTTCCGATTGTCACGATCGATTGATCCCCGGTCACCTCCAGGGGCGTTATTGCCACGAGCAGGATGGTTGCTAACCACAATCACGAAAAATAGTCACCACGACCAGATTTCATCAGCAGCCAACCTATTCTGATTTCGAAGATGACCATGCCTTTTTTCGTGTACCAGCTTTATTTTTACCACGGTAATGGTGATGATGGTGGTGGTGGCGATGTTGGTGGTTACCACGGCGTTGCCGGCCAGGTTGGGCGGGCATATGCGCGATGCCCTACCCAGGAAGTTGGTCGGATGTCATGGACCTTTATGAGCTGCCGTCAATCTAAACGACCCGTGCGCGCGTGCGCGGTGGGCACGGCAGGGCACGGCGGAGCACGGCACGGCAGGGCACGGCGGTCGCGACAAAATACGTCTGGGATCCTTGGGAGGACCTTCGGTGGCTGCTCGGCGGCGACGCACGGCACGGCATGGGCACGGCACGGCACGGCGCGGCCCTTGCATGACTCATCCGGCTCGCGGCGCTCCTGACCTTTCCAACGCATCGCCGCCAGGACCACCGGCAGGACGAACAAGGCGCGCTTTCGTCGCTCTGTCTCCCTCGCACTCACGAAGCGCCCCGCAGGGGTGCGAGAGAGACAGAGACTGTTCGGATTCGGCGTGCAGGACCGCCAACCTCTGGGAACGCCGGCGACCCGGGACCGGGAAGTAGGCAGGGACTGTGGCAGGGCCGCATAGCCAGCCAGTCAAAGCCGTCAAAACACATGTAATGATAGGGGTTCCTCCTGGAAGTCTGGAAGTCTGGACGGCCAGGACCGGCGGCAAAGGCGTTATGTCGGTAAACGCTTCCCCCTTCGCGTACTGCGAATAATGGAACAACAGACTCCCGTGCCGGTGCGATGACGTGGGACGAATCAATCTTCGGGTGGAGTCACCGCGGTATTCTCGGGAAAGGAAAAATTTGAACACGCGGGGCGCAAACAACGCACCGACGCACGAACACACACGCACGCATCTCTCTCTCTCTCTCTCTCTCTCTCTCTCTCTCTCCCTCACAGTAACACGTACACAAACACATCACACGGACACACACACACACACACACACACACACACAAACACACGCACAGTGTTAGCGGGACGCTGTGTTTCAATGTCCTGGTTACACGGGGAACTATTAAAGCGTTTTTTTGTCTCTCTCTCTTTCTCGTTATTCCGGCCCGACGTGCTTTACGCCAAAATGTCGGCGACCCTTCCCGCGCCGCGGAGCGAGGCAGGCGGTGCCCCGCTGTGGGCGCCCCTCGCTCTGTCTCTCTCGCACTCGCGGAGCGTCCCGTAAGGGCGCGAGAGAGACAGAGCGAGACTCTCAGTCGGCAGGCAGCCACGGGTCCAAAGGTCAAGCGACAAAGGGGAAGCGAGAGACTCGCACCGGCGTTACATCGTGTCTGGAGAGGGGGGAGGGGAGGGAGGGAAGGGAGGAAGAGGGGGGGGGGAGGAGGGAAGGGAGGGAGAGGGGAGAGGGGAGGGAGGCGACGAGGTTAACACGCCTGATCTCGGCCTCTTTGCGCGGCAAAAAAAGGCCAGCCTGATCGGAACCCGTGATACTATTGGCGCTCATCGGCAAAGAATGAGAATAATAACAATAATCCACGCCATAAAAAAGGGGAAAAAATACATCGCTCCGCGCGCGTCCTCGTCCCTTTAATAGTTTCTCAGAGATTTTTTTTTATTTTTATGCCTTAAGTGCCGCACGCGTTAGAGAAGCGCGCCCAGGAGACTGGGAGTCGTTTTCGTCGCTCTGTCTCTGCAAAACGCGTCCGGGATTTTGACCGCCTCCACCGGTCTTCTGGCGCACTGTCGGCCGGGCAGCCCCATGGGCCGGACGGACAACGCGCCGCGACGCGCGAAAGAAAGAAAGAAAGAAAGAGAGGCGTTAGAGGAAATTTATTTACGGTGCCGAACAATGCAACAAACAAGCGGGAGTCGCGGCGAGCGTGCGTGTCTGAACGAGGGGGAGAGAGAGAGAGAGAGAGAGAGAGAGAGAGAGAGAGAGAGAGAGAGAGAATTACTACAGTTCTCATGAGAGATGAGGGAGCGAGAGATAAGGCGGCGTGTCACACCGTCCGCTCGGTCCGCTCGCGTGGGAGTGAGACCGCGCTAACGCCGCGCTAACGCCGCGCTAACGCCGCGGGGCCGTGGGGAGCGACCACGCGGAGGGCTCGCGGGCCACCCAGACTGACTCCGAGAGTCGTTTCCATCGCTCTGTCTCTCTCGCATCTGCACGGGACGAGTGCGAGAGAGACGAACACGCCTTCCTGCCGGGTTGAGTCCGCCGCCTGGAGAACGGGAAAGTTAGATCATCTGCTGGCCGCACCGCGCCGCACCGCGCACTCGCTCCACACGGCCGTACAAGTCTCCAGGAAGCGAGGCAGGAGGAACTGCCGGGCCAGTGGCAGCCCAGCCGGTGGCAGCCCAGCCGGTGGCAGCCCAGCCGGTGGCAGCCGAGCCCGCCACAGTGGGCCGGAAGACCGGTGGACCCGGTCAAAACCCCAAACGCGTATTCAGAGTCGCGAAATGGGACTCGAACCGAACGTGTGACCCCACCAATGGATTCCTCTCGGAACGAGCAATCCATTGGTGGGGTCACACGTTCGGTTCGAGGCTCTTTAGCGACTCTGGAGCTTGAAACGCGTCAAACGACTCTCAGAATCAGTCTGCTGGTCTGCTGAGGGCCGGAGTCCTCGGCGGCTCCGCAAAGTGCAACAGCGCGCCGCAGACAGTGTGGCAGGAAAGGATTTAAAATGACTCCCCTCCCCCCCCTCCCCTCCCCTCCGCGGTGCCTCTCGTTTCGGCTCCGTCCGCAGAGAAGACCGCTTTAGTAGCGGCGAAGGATCAGGTTTCGGCGCGCAGTCTGGGGTAACGACCTTAACACTGCAGGGCGCGGAAAGAGGGGGGGGGGAGGGGAGGGGGGCAGGGCCGTCAGGGATGAGTTGTTGGCCGCGCTGTCGTCGGGGTAATCACATTTCTGTCAATCTGAGGAGGCCCACGCGGATCTGTATTTGCCGTTGTGTGTGTGTGTGTGTGTGTGTGCGCGCGCGCGCGCGTGCGTGTGTGTGTGCGTGTGTGTGGTGCGTGTGTGGGTGGTGCGTGTAGGGATTTTCGGTGCGTGTGTGTATTTGGTCTGGGCGTGTGTGTGACTCCCCGAGCGAGTATGCGTGTGTGTGTGCCTGTGTGCCTGTGTGCGCGGTTTACTGGTGGATCTTCCTTTGTCGGTAGCGCCCTTGTTACTGGCCGGCCATCATTACGGCGGACCATCAATGCTCTCTCTCTCTCTCTCTCTCTCTCTCTCTCTCTCTCTCTCTCTCTCTCTCTCTCTCTCTCTCTCTCTCTCTCTCTCTCTCTCTCTCGCAGTGCGTGTGTGTGTGTCCCCATCTGGGTGCGATAGGTCCGTCATGATGAGCCATGGGGCATAGACGCGAGTGCGTCCACTGCTAGCCAGGCCAGCACGCCGTGCCGGAGGGCCTGAAGCAGTCGTTTCCAACACGGCAAGGCACGGCAAGGCACGGCACAGCGCGCCCCAACCCCGCAAAGCCTTCTGCCCCACGACCCACTTTGCCTTATCCGAACTAACCTCAACTCTCTGGCGACCGCACAGGCAGCCCGCCAGCAGCTATCAGCCTACAGTGCCAAGCGGCTCTTTTAAGAAAAAGGAGTACAGCACTGGTGGAAAAAAGTACAGACATTATTGTTTGTAAAAAAAATATTGTACATAAACGTAAAATATTTAGCGCTTTAGCGTGTCGTAATCCAGCTGCACGGAGAGACGTGGCACCAGAATCACGAACGCCTTTTTGTCATTTCCACAGTGTGGCCGTGGTCAATGGCGTGACCCACACACGTGGAGTCGGCGGCGAGGTCACTCGAGGCGAGAAAGCCATTGAGGAGTAAAGTGTAGCGACAGCGCCCCATGGCGGCAATGAGCAGTGGAAACAACAAAAACAAAAAGCAAACAAAAAAACATTACATCTCCCTGCCGCGCGCCTTTCAGGTTACCTTTTTCCTTTACCTTTTACTTTTTTTTCGTTTTCAAGGAAAGGCCGCTTTGAAGGGCCGGTCCAGGGTCACACTCTCTTTCTCAATAACCCTTTCTCCCTTTGGTAGGGCCCGCCCCGCCCTATACTTTACGCCACTCTGGCGGGGCGGGGCGGGGCGGGGCGCGATGACCCGACACATGTCATCATCACTGGAGAAAGTGACGACTGCGGGGGGCGTACCTCCAAAAACACGCTTCGTCATTCACCGAAAAAAAGGCAACTTTTTCGACTTTTGTTTTTGGAAGTGTGCCTTATTTCCGAATGTCTGCATCCGGCTCCGCCCGGCCGGCCGGCGCGTCCGCCCGCCGCCACCATTGAGCAGCAGGACACAGGACACGGCGACGGTGCGATGAGATTTGGGGGGGGGGGGGGCGGGGGCGGCGGAGTGACCCATTTACCCATGCAGGCGTGCGCCGCAACAGCTGTACCGTCGCAGCTGCAACGCCCGCCGACTGCGTCACTCTCACTCCCACACCGTCGCCGGCCGGACGCCGCACATGATCCTGCCTGGCGCAGGTTCAAATCCCCGCACCGGCGGCTCCGTTTTCCTTCTCTCTTTTTTTTCCAATCTGCCACGCGCAAAGCCCCCGTATCGGCTCGTGTGGGTATCGGGATGCAGTTCGGGCCACCGCGGACACCATCACCTCATCGACATCACCATCGTCAACACTACCACCATCACCACCACCGTAATCCTCAAGTACACCATCACCACCACTACAACCATCGCAATCACCACCAACGCCACCACTTTAGCCCGACGTCGACGGCTCACATCGGCCAAATTGTGCGCCTCTTGGACCTTCCTGTCGAGGCCCGCTCTGCGCGGCGCGGCCACCCACAAAGCGAGAACCCGTTTACGTCCCCCCTCCCCCTCCCCCCTTCCGCGCCGCCGCGGCCGAGCCGAGGGAGTAGCACCGGAGTGATCGGATGCGATAAACACTATTCGCTCGGCTCGTCAAGGCGCATCCACGCCTGCACAGGGCCCGACCGGGCCGAGCCGAGCCGAGCCGAGCCGAGCCGGCCGCGGAGCGACGACGTTGTGGATGACGCGGCCACGGCACTGTAGGCTAGGGACCGAGGGATCCCGAGCGCAACGCACAGCAAGTAGACCAGTCGCCGAACCCCAGTAGGGTGACCTCGAACGTTGCCCCCAGAAAAGTCGTTTCTAAAATCGAAGTAAGTCACTCGCGACAAGTGAATTTCCCCGCATGTTTGAAAATAATTCCATATTGTGTGTGCTGTGACTCTATCGTACTCGTGGGAAGACCGGTGGAGGCGGTAAAAATCCCGGACGCGTTTTGAGCTCCAGAGTCGCTAAGTGGGACTCGAACCGAGCGTATGACTCGAGTCTCATCTAGCGACTCTGGAGCTCAAAACGCGGCTTTGGCCGCCAGCGCCGGTGTTCTGGCCCACTGTCTGTCACAACGCGTCTCACTGCCGAGAGATAACGCCGCCCGGCTCTCCAAATCGCGACCCCCAATGCCATCGCGTCGCTCGCGTCGCTCGCCCGGCTCCAGGTGGCTGGGTTGCTCCACAGCGCGACAGCAAACGGCTACCTTTTTTGTCCTTTCCAGTTTTCCCCTCGTTTTTGGAATCACTTATTTTTTTTGCGGATCATTTTTGGCAGTGGACCGCCGCGGGTCGTCTTGCTCCGCGGGCCGCCGAACGCTAACGAGGCTCCGGGAGGGCCAACTTCCAAAATATTTACTGTCCGACAAAAACATCTATGTGGTGCAATAAATTATGAGTGTACAGGATAGTGTACAGCGAATGGTCAGTTCCAAGTTACGGTCAGTTCCATGAAACGGTTCAAACGCCCCGAAACACACAAGCGGCGAGCGATCCCGGACAACGACGGCCCGTGGCTGAGTCAGCATCAAGACGGCGTGGGCGAGCACCGCACTCACACACACACACACGCACGCACACGCACCGCTGGCGGGAGGGCCGGCCGCATTATGGGAGCAGCCGAGCCGAACCAAACTGTAATAAGGATGCGTCGAGCCGACCCAGGAAATGCGGAAGCGTCGCTCATGCACGCTCGCCGGGCGCACGCACGCACACACACGCACACGCACACACACACACACACACACACACACGCACTACACACACGCACGAGCCGGACTCACGCACGCAGAACTAGCTTCCGATTCGCCAACACTGGGATGTTTGGCCGACGCAACAACTTTTTCCGACACTTTTTAAAGATTTTTGGTGTCGACATTCTGCCTTATGTGGCCCAGAAGGGAGAGGGGCGGGGGGGAGGGTGGAGAGAGAGAGAGAGAGAGAGAGAGAGAGAGAGAGAGAGAGAGAGAGAGAGAGAGAGAGAGAGAAAGAGAGAGAGAGAGACTTTCTGGCCAGCACGGGGCATCACGGGGAGGTACTAATTGCCGAGTCAACAACAACAACAACACGTCGCAGCCAAATCGGCATCGTGACTTTTCCACCAGACACCATAATCCGAGCGGCAGCGGGCCGATTGCGAAGTGCTTTCGTCGCTCTGCTGTCTCTCTCGCACCCCGACGGGGCGCCCCACGAGTGCGAGAGAGACCGACCGACGAGAGTTATACTCGGAATGGGTATCTGCTGGGCGCTATCGCGCCGCCACTGTAATTCTCCTACCGATTTGCAGCGCAGCTTGGCCCAGCGAAAAGCCCTTTCAGCCGCTCTTTTTTTTTGGTTTTATCTTTCAGCCAATTCTAGCCTACTTCCCATTTTGTTCTGTTTTTTTTCGGCCCCTTCTGAACAACGTCCCATTTTGTTGTGTTTTTTCAGCCCCATCTGACTGACGTCCCATTTTGTCGAGTGTTTTGGCCCCTTCTGACCAACGTCCCATGCTTTTTCGGCCCCTCCTGACTAACGTTCTATTTTGTCGTGTTTTGGCCCCTTTTGACTGACGTCCCTTGTATTCGTCTTCTCAGCCCCTTCTGACCATCCTGTGTTTGCAGGTCCGCGGCATGGAGTCCTGGCTGACGGACGTGAAGCGCGTTCGGATCCCCCGGCCCAAGTTCGGGTCGCGCTGCCCCGCCGAGCCCCCCAAGGACTACTGCGAGGAGGACAAGACCAAGCGCGGGCCCCTCGACCTGGCCGCCCTGGGCAAGGCCACCGAGGACCTGCGCCGCGCCATACAGGACAAACTATGAGCGGCTCAGCAAATCAACGAAGATTAAAAAAAAAAGAAACAGGCTGTGCTCTTAGTTTTTAAGTTGTAAATAGGACCGTCTATGTATCAAAAGGTGTCGAAGGAATGTCAGTGAGCGGAGTGACGAAAGGACAGCCCCTCGGCAGGAAACTAGTGACTGACTCATGTCGGTTCGACGTCGTTTTGGAAAGAGAACGTTTTAAAGTGTGATGGCTGCGAGCTCCCCATGAAGACTTTGCTGTCGTGTATTTATAGTTTTAGATTTACTTTTGTATTTCTCTCTAGACGCCTCATAGGGCGCGCATTATTGTATCTAGTTTACGTTCCACATACTGTCACTCCATATGCGGCTTTAAATATTCTGCTCATACTCCCACAAAAGAAGAAATAAAATATCTTTTTTAAAAATCGGGAAATGAAAAGTAAAATCTTTGGAAAACCACGAAAGAAAAAGAACCCTGTTGACAGTCTACTTACCATTCGAGAGTCGTCGAAGCTGTCATCCTGCAGCCTGGTGATGGAACCGGAGAGGGAGTTTTCGGGGCTCGAATGTCTTCGGCCGCGCAACTTTTCTCCGTCCAGACTGCCGTAATCCTGGAGAAAAGGTGCAAGTTTGCTTCATCAAAGCTCTGCGACCCGCGGCGCGAGAACGGACAATCAATCGGTATGTGTCTGGCAGCCGCCATAAATTTGCCCAAAATGTTTCATTTTTCTGTCCCATTTTTTTCTTTAAGAAGTTAAATGGAGGTTTAGAGCTCCTGCTGTGTAAAAACAAAAGAAACCAAAGAAAAAAAAACAAAGAAAAACACGAAAAAAATCCCTGGCGGGAATTTATTGGCTGCTGGAGTTATACCTTTGTTGTCGTTTTAGTATATTTTACAATTTAATTATTGGAGGAAAACAGTAAGGAACGGCCACTCAAGGAGGAAGCAACGCTTTTTTTTTTTTTTTTTTTTTTTTTTTTTTTTTGCGTTTCGGATGGGAGGGGAGGCGGTCGGGGCAGCGCATGCAACAACAAGTAGTCGCAGGTTTTTTGAACTCAAACACACAAACACGCGGGGAAGGGTACACAACACCGGAAAAAACAACACAGAACTCATCAAACTCCGCTAGAGTGTTTCATGCTCAACAGAAAAAGGAATCTAGAACAAAAGGAGGTCGTCGTCTATGACTGTAAACCTAATGACCGTCGGTCGCCACTACGATACGCTGGCCAACCATTCAGTGACACAGTTGTGTAAGTGTGTGTGTTTGTGTGTTTGTGTGTGTGTGACAGGAGCAAGAGTGTGGCAGAGGTGGACAGAGATCGTTTATTTCGAACAAGAACACACTGACGGAAGGGCGGCTCAACTCACACCGCCCGACCTGCTGCCCGTCCGCGCGTCGCGACACCGAAAGCAAGGCCTACTTGGAGCAGCGGCGGCCGTCTTGGACGCTACACTGCCTACAGCGCTTTTTAGGCTTTAGCGACTACAGGCGGCTTGCGGCTTACGACTGCTGCTGTACCTGATGCATCATGGCCATGTCCTCTTCGGAGAGCGCTAGGTCCGACGTGCGGTGCGGGACGCGCGAGGAGGGCATGGGGGAGGCCGGGAAGCCGCGGCCCGACCTGCCGGACACAAAACGGAAGGGCCCGTCACTACTCCGCGTGGGGCCCACTGGCACGGCACTGCAGGCGGGGGGTATCGTCGCCAAGCCTCACCTTGGGTAGTCGGCGCCCAGGCCGAGCCCCGAGTCCTCGCTCAGGGGGGTCTTGAACTCGAGCAGGTCCACGTCGCAGCACATCGCGCCGCCCAGGCTGTCCGGCTGCAGGACATGCGCGCCGAGTCAGCAAAGGCAACAGCGGGGAGGGGGAGGGGGGGGGGGAGGGCGCATGCGTCTAGTGAGAGAAAGGGCGCCTAGAAAAAGTTTGCAAGCGTCATACGGCAGTCGAAGGAGAGGAAAAAAAAGGTGCCAAAAGCGGATAAGTTTATTTTTGTGGCTAGCTATGCAATGTTAGCCGTCGCAGCCGGTTCGTTCGATGCAGGCGTTTTGTGCGACGCGGAAGTCCCAGAGAGAAACGACGATTTAAAAAAAAAACCTCCAAAAGTTGTAAAGTCAGCCCCATCATTCACGTCAAGTTTCGGAAAAAGGATCACGCATTGATACGCTACGTTTTGGAAAGAGAGAGACTAACCAAACCTCGTTATTACAACAATCTAGTCAAAATAAACAGACTTGTTCTATTTCAGGTTAATTGGACCAGAGAAAAATATGCCGGGGTGCCTCTGTTCCGCTCACCATTTTTCAAAATTTAAGTAGCGCGCGGCTCTGCGAAAAACTAACGGAGCGGACGGAAGTCGTGCCGTGAAGCGCGACGCATCGCAACGCCCCCAGCAGAACGACCCAAATGAATCCATTCTCAGCCCGAAAAGGTGGGAAAATAAGTTGGGGGAACCTCTTCTTGCGAAGAAGGCGGTACCTTTGGGCGGTTTACGCTCGTGTGTTTGGTGTGTTGGTATCGTTGCTGTAACTACGAGTGTGTTGGCGGACGACGCCATGCTGTGCTCCGCCTCGGTGATGGCGCAGCGGCGCCGCGCAGTGGGCCAGAAGACCGGTGGAGGCGGTCAAAATCCCGGACGCGTTTTGAGCTCCAGGGTCGGCAAATGGGACTCGAACCGAACGTGTGACCCCACCAATGGATTGCTCTCTGAATGAGGAATCGATTGGTAGGGTCACACATTCGGTGCGAGTACTTTTTAGCGACTCTGGAAACGGGTCTGGAGTTTTGGCCGGCGGCGCCGGTCTTCTGGCCCACTGTGCACAGTCTTCCCGAAAGTCGTGATCGCCCTGTCTCGCACTCAAGATGGCGAGAGAGACAGAGCGACGAAGGCGACTATCAGTCTGCTATGCATGCGGACGGCGTCGACGTTACAGTGGACGAGACTCTACTCGATCAAGCTCTTTACCATGCTCATCATTTCATCATTCCGTCATGCAGAAAGTAAAACAAACAAAAACAAAAGCGGAGACCGACTAGACGGACAACTCGGCCACTTGTCCGCGCCAGGCGCGCCAACCGAGAGCGCCTGTCCTCAGAGACTTCCGTCCAGACCACGACGACGCGCTGCCAAACTCCCGGAACAACAAAGCAAAAAACGGCGCGCTTTGGCGGCCCCGAGCAGACGACAAACAACAACAAGAAAAACATCAACAAGGGGCCAGTCCGGCGCGCCGCACAGTGGGCGCGGGCGGAGCCGGTCAAAACTCTAGACGCGTTTTGAGCTCCGGAGTCGCTAAACAGGACTCGAACCAAATCCTGTGTTCTGAACTACAGTAAATCCCGGCAAAAAATTAACGGGATTCACTGTGTTTTTTTCGCAGTGTGGAGCACAAACGCGTCTGGGATTTTGACCGCCTCCACCGGGTCTTCTGGCCTACTGTGCGCCGGGCCCACCCGCCGCCCAGCCACTCCGGCTGGCGGTTGGGTTGCCTATCCACCCGGCGCGGCCTGCCCCTGCACTGCCACTCCCAGTGCAGGAGGACTTTTTGATACTACAGTATCTGACGGGAACTCAGGCAAAATAGAAACATTTAGAGTTTTCGAATTTTCCAAAGATCGGAGGAAATGTTTAAATCTTTTTTTTTTATCAGAACTTCTCCCGAGATTTCCAAGGTTTTTGTAACGGTGGTTGTTTGGTTGCTTTCGAATGTTTCTCGCCAACACTGCGATCTTGTCTCTAGCGGCTCCTTTTTTGCGACACGAGGGCCGCGCTGTGTCGCTGTGTCGCTCAAACAGCGCCTCTGGTTTATTGTGCAGCCCCTCCCTCTGCTTCCGCTCCCTTTGGTGGGGGGGGGGGGGGTTGTCCTTTCCCACTTCAGGCACGACAAACTCTCATGTCAGTGAAACCAATCCGAGGCGAGCAACGAAAGCACAGAGACGCGCTCCGCTCCACTGTAAAAATTCCGTACTTTTGTACGGAAATGGTACTGAAAAATATAGTACGGAGGTACGGAGAAAAGTACGGAACGTTCCGTACTTGCTCCATATGAACCCATGTAAATGGGTACGGAAAAAGAGCACGGAACGTTCCGTAGTTGATAAGTACGGACGGTCCAGGCAAATTATTGACCAGACATGTTCCGTACTTTTTCCGTACTTTTTTCTCACAGTGTCGGGCGGCTTGCGGACTGATTCCGAGAGTCGTTTTCGTCGCTCTGTCTCTCTCGCACTCATGAGGCGTCTCTTAGGGGCGAGAGAGACAGAGCGACGAAAACGACTGCTGTCTATTCTCCGTCCCGGAGACGTGATTTCGAGTGGCGCGGAGTGCCATCAAGACCGCCGCGGAGTCTAAGGGGGGAGTCTCTGAAGAATGATTCCGACAGTCGCTTTCGTCGCTCTGTCTCTCTCACACCTGTACGGGTTGCCCCCACCTGTACCGGGCGTGCCAGTCGCTTCGTCTGGCGTTCACCCGGCGCCGCCGGCGAGCGCGGGTCTTTAGCTCTTGGTTTTCTTTTCTTTTCGGGACGGGGGGATGTTTTGGAGGGCTTCCTGCTGCACCGGCGAGCCAGGCCGGCCGGGAGCGGGGTGCGGGCGCAGCAAGGCTTCGGCTGGCCGGGCACAGCCGGGCTGCGCCGAGCGGCACCGTCTGTGACGGGAGCCTTTGGCTGAGCCAGCCAATCACAGCGCTCGCTCGCCAGAACTATCCAATGAAAGCGTCTGACCCCACACTGTGAAAATTTGTTGTCACTCTATGACAAAACGTGGATGATATTCTCTCTAGGTTTAGTCTCTCTAGGTTTACTTCCTCAGCCGCGAGCTTCAACCATCGAGCTCGATGCTTCGAGGAGTCTGGGCTCCTAGGAGTCCAACGAAGAAAATTGGTTTGACTTTTGTTATAAGTTTTTCATGCGAGGTTATATGCTTTAAATGTGAAATAATCGTTTTGTTTTTGTTATTTTTCGGGGAGCGGTGGAGGGTGCATGCCAACCGATGCCAAAGGTATACCGTCCAAGCAAACATTCCCGATACTCATGCAGGAAAACAACCAACAAACGAACCACAAAAACAACCAACAAACAACAACACAGACGAAGACGATAAAGCAACAAAACATGCATGTCGTTGCGTCTCGTGCAAGGAGAGTGTCTCATGGGGCGGGAACCTGGAAAGACGATACTCAGACTGGGCCATAACACAGCAGCAAGAGAGAATCCATTAATACCATTAGAGTTTGTAAATTTTGAAAAAAAAAGACAAAATTGACTTGAATACAATAAATGTTTTGACAACTACTTTAACCATAATTTATGGAGAAATGTTATGTCTGTTTTATGAGGAACGTGCTTGTACTCGTCCGAGACCTCGCAGACCCGACACGACGAGGGAAGCGTCATGAAAAAGGCATCAAAACTAAAACGACCAGTGCCGGACACGCCGGACCGAAGTAAGAGTTCGTTCGAGTACCGTCGTTGCCCGGTTCCCGCCATCACCACGAGGTCCTTTACGACAACAGCGAGCGTCACAGGGTGGGAGCGTAGGGGCGGGCGCGTCGGGAGCGTACAGGGGCGTACTTCACGTCCATGCTCTGCTCAACTCACCCTGGTGATGTCCCGGATGCGGCGGCTCTCCACCTCACGGCGGTACACCAGCTCGTCGAAGCGAGCCCTGTCCTCCGGCACCACCACCTCCCGGAGCTCGGTCAGCAGCGTGTACTGCAACAGGGAAAGGAACAGTGTACTGCAACAGCTGTAACGCGGAAAGGAACAGCAGCTCAAAATGGATGAAAAGGTTTCAACGAAACTTTTGACTTAAATGACTTAAACGATATCGTTTGGATCATTTTTGCGGGTTCTTTTCGGAGTGCACACAGTAAGGGATTGGGCGTCGGCCTTGCCTATTAGCGCTGTCAATAAAGCTTAATGGCATTGCCCACCCCTGCACCGTAAGGCAGCACTGCTGGCTGATTCGGATCACCCCGCCCCTTCTTCACCGCCTGGGTGTTGATCCGCTTCCGGGGCCGTCAGTAAAAAAAAAACAAAAAAAAACGTTCACGCTGCCGCTGACGTGAAAGCAGATGATACTCATTAGAATGTTTGTTTATTTAAATGTATGGTTGTACGATTTTATTTCGTTTTAACGCGAAAAAAATAATTTACAAACTGAACCATGTGCATTTGCAGCATGCATCAGTGGCGGATACTGGGGCGGCCTATGGGGGGGGGAGTAGCACTTTTTGCCTGCCTTTCAGGCGGCTATCTAGGGGTTATGGGGGGGGGGCAAAACCCCCATTGCCGCCGGCGCCGGTCTTCTGGCCCACTGCGGGCCGGCTTCCTCCTGGCTTACTTGTTGCCCTGGCGGGACAGCGCGCGGCGCGGCGCGTCCAGCCCGAAGCACGCCACCACGACGCGACGCGCCGCGCCGCCGCGCGCTGCGCCGCGTCCACGCGGTGCCCGCCGAGGCCGACGAGCACGAGGAGGCGGGCGGCGGCCGCCACGCGGTGCGCACACGCCGCGGCCACGCGACCGCGGTACCGGGCCGCCAACGGCGCCAACGCCGCCAACGCACTGCCGGTACACTGCACCATCCCTGCCTCCCTGCGCGCAGTGGGCCAGAAGGCCGGCGCAGGCGGCCAAAACTGTGTAGACGCGTTTTGAGCTCCAGAGTCGCTAAACAGGACTCGAACCGAACGTGTGACCCCACCTCGTTCAGAGAGCAATCCATTGGCGGGGTCTCACGTTCGGTTCGAGTCCCAATTAGCGACTCTACAGCTAAAAACGCGTCTAGAGTTTTGGCCGCCTCCACCGGTCTTCTGGCCTACTGGGCTGCGGCCGCGTCGCGTCCCGCTGCGCGCCCCGATGCCCTCTCGCCAGCTCTCCCGGCAGCGGCTCGGGCTGGGTCCGGGGCGGTCCGGGGGCGGAGAGAGACTGAGCCCTGCACTGCTAACCGGCACTGCCCCACGGAGCCGGGACCGCCTGTCTGTCCGTCCGTCCGTCTAGCCGTCCGCTTGCCCTGCACCGCCGCCCCCAATCGATGTCACGCGACGCGTCACTTCGACACTTCGTCGCCTCGTCACCGGGGAAACCTGTCTGTCTGTCTGTCTGTCCGTCTGTCGGTCTGTCTGTCTGTCCACCTGTCTGTCTGTTCGTTCACCTGTCTGTCTTTCAGTCTGTCTGTCCGTCTTCTCGTCCGCCGCGTCAGCATCCAGATAAGCGGACAGGGAAACTTTGTGCAAAGCCGCGCCGCGGCCGTCGGCTGAGGCGGCGGGATGGCGGATGGCGTCAGCGGGGTCGTGGAGCCAAGGGGTTGGGGAGGGGGAGGGGGCGGGGGCAGCGAGATTCTAGTCCATAAAGCTCCCCTATCGTGTGCCTCCACTCCTCATCGAGGAGGAAGAGGGGAGGGAGGGCAAGCCACCAGACTGATTCCGAGACTCGTTTTCGTCGCTGTGTCTCCCGCACCCATGGTGCTTGCCGTATTGGCGCGAGAGAGACAGAGCGACGAAAACGACTCTCGGAATCGGTCCGCAGGACGTCCCCCGGGCACGGGGAGTGCCCCGTCAGCAGTGCCGCCACCCTGTTCGCGCCGGCGGCCGGCGGCGGCCAGCCTCCGCCGAGTTTATAATTGTTTCCACAGGAATACGCCACGACACGCACGGGCTGCTCCAGCTGGACCGGAGGGGGCTGGACTGCAGTGCGCCGCGCGGCCAAGGGGGGAACTATGGCAAGGCGGGGCGGGGCGGGGCGGGGCGGGGCGGGGCGGGGTGGGGTGGGGCGGGGCGGGGCGGGTACGAATTGCGCGCACGTGCACTTAGTCGCCCGCATGGCCTCCCCGCTATGGGCGCTTGCCCGCCGAAGAGTCGTTCTCTCTCTCTCTCACCCCTCGCTCTGCGCGCGACAGCCTTAACGAGTGCGACAGAGACAGAGGCCGCGATGAAACGACTTCTCGGAATCAGTTCGCAGCTCTGCGGGGGATCATGACCTGCTGGCGACATTGAGCCCGACGAATGGTTCCGAAGAACGCAGCCCGGCTGCAGCAGGCCATCTGCCGAGGCCACTTCGGTGGGTCGTGCAGGACGTTGGGTTCAACCCCCCCGAGAAACCAAGGGTCAAACCTCAATCCCGTGTCGCACGGTGTCACTCTGCAGCCGCTTGTCACGTCGGTGCATTTGCATCCCTTCGCGAGAGACCCCGCGCGTCGCGTGGACCTACCCCGCGCCCCAGAGACCGCGGCCGCGGCGAGCGAGGGGTAGCGACCCCTCCCGCCCACGAAGGCGTGCAAGCTGGTCCGGCCCTTCAGCACGGCCCGTTTCAGGGTTGTTGCCGCGCAGCAGGGGGCCGTTCCGAACTCTGTCTCCGTCTCTCTCGCACGCTCTCTACGGGACGCCGCGGCCACGAGTGCGAGAGAGACAAGGGCGCCGTTCGGAAGGCAGCCTGCAGGTCGCGGTGAATTATTGCGGGCGATCGGGCACTCAGGTGAATGAGGGCGTGCGAGAGCGGCGCCGCGCCAACGAGCAGCACACACACACACACACACACACACACACACACACATGCACACTCGCGACAACACAGTGACACTGCGCAAAGTTTTTCCCTCCGCTCACCTTCTCCGGCGTGTTTAGCAGCTCCAGCAGCACGGCCACGAAGGCCTCGATGGTCATCTGTCCGCCGGCGTACTCCTCCTGGTAGTAGGCGAGCGTGGCGAACTCGCTCTTGGACAGCACGACGCGGGCCTTCTCCTCCACCATCTGGAGCGCCGGGGAGCGTCCCGACCCGCCCAGGAAACCCCTGCTGAACGCACCGCCGCGTCCAACCTCGTTACTTCCCACAAGTCAACAAAGACGACTCAAATTTTCACAGAGCAGGACCGTGACGTCACGTCGAAACGAGCGTGACAGAGTGTCACGCTCCTTTGAGCATTGTGTCACATTCATTTGAAAAAGAGTAAGCTAATTTGTGCCCGAAACGAATGTGACACAACACGCTAAATGTTTAGGTACAATTTTGTACGTGGTGATGCATGATTTCAAACCTGTGTAACGTTTTCTGCATAAAATTGTGACCAAATTTTCATAAAATGATGCATTTACTGTGATGTCTCGTATAAAATTTGTACAAAAACATTTAGTGTGCTGACGCTGCGCTAGGCTGCGCGACACTGACCCTGGGCTGTCCCACGGTCGGGGCGGCGGGTCGGTGCAGGAGTGCGGCACCTTGCCGACGTCCCTCACGGTGAGCGTCATCCTCTTGTGCAGCTTGAGCTGCGTCACCGCCTCGTCGTGCGTCACGTCCAGGAAGGACTGCCCGTTCACCTCCAGGATCTGGTCGCCGATCTGCCGAGCAAAAAAAAAAAAAAAAAACAAGCTAGCTCATTCAAAAAATTTTCAAAATGGCATGGCCGTTTGAAAAAAAATTTAAATTATTGTCAGTGTTTTTTCTTTGTTCTTTTTTTTCAGGGTGGTAGTGGCGGTGGTCTTCCCCGCGCGGATAAGAGCGGCCGTATTTCACCGCTTTGTGTCGAGGCTGGACGGTTTCCCGCCCCACGACGCAGCACTGCGGCCGCCTCCGCCTTGGAACCGTCGCGACACCCTCGCAAGCCGAGTTATTAAAAAAAATCTTCTGATTTTACGTGTTTTAGTTTTTTTTGTGAACTGAAATTTTCTTCTAGTGGATTGGACAGCAGTGTTCCAGTGAAACTAAATAT
Organism: Thrips palmi; assembly: GCF_012932325.1. NCBI lineage: Eukaryota > Metazoa > Arthropoda > Insecta > Thysanoptera > Thripidae > Thrips > Thrips palmi. The sequence goes on along the minus strand of NW_023144629.1, from coordinate 2,491,970 downwards.
TACGAACCTTCATTGGATTTTCTTTTGCAAGGTGCGAAGAGGCTTCATATATGGTGACAAAGGCAAAATGACTCCATAATATGTTGGCACAAAAATTTTTGTGCAATTTTTGTGCCATTTTTTTGTAGGCATCTCAAAGTAAGGTAAGAACAGGCTTCATATAGGGTGACAAAAGCAAAATGGCACCAAAATATGTTGACACAAAATTCTTTGTGTGGACAAAGTTTTCTTAGAAAAATCTTAAAGTTTTTTTTTTTTTTCGAAATAACAGGTGGATTACCATGAGTCCCGCTCTGTCCGCGACCGAGTCCTTGTCCACGCCCGTGATGAACACGCCCAGGTTGTACTCGATGCCGCCCCGGATCATGAGCCCCAGGCTCTGCCCCGGTTCGATGCTCAGGTCCACCTGCAGACAAAATACGGGCCAGCGTTTCAAGTGGGGTTCAAGAAGGGTAAAAGTGAAAAAAAAAGCGAAGAAAAACGTAAAAAACACCTGCTGTAACCCAAAATCTCCCAAAGCAATAACACACAAGCAAACTTTGCCACAAAGTAAAGCAGTAGAGGCTGCGGTGCTCTGTGCGTGGCCGCACCGTCTTCGTGACCTTTGTCCTGTGTGGCGGGGCGTGGCGGGGTGGGGTGGGGCGAGGTGGACGAGGCGGGGCGGGGCGGGGCTGCCCAAGCACGATCGCATAAAACTTTAAAACCACCCCCGACATCCCTTTATTCTTGCCCTCTCGTTCTCCTTACACACAGACAGACCCAGCGACCGGCGGGCGACAGACAGACGGACAGACAGATAGACAGACGGACAGACAGACAGACTGACACAAAGACAGACACTTAGACAGACAGACACAAAGACAGACACACAGACAGACAAGACAGACAAAGTCAGACGGATGGACGCCACACAGTCCGACAAAAGAAACAAACTCAAACACACACAGAAAACACAATCCGGATATTACATAGACAAGCGCGGGCTGGCAGCCAGGCCGGCAGACAGACAGACATACAGACATACAGACAGACAGACAAACAGGTAGACAGACGCGCTTTGCACACACACTGAGACAGCCGAGCGACCGGCACAGAGAGGCACACGCACACACGCTTTACCCTGTGCCTGCGCCGTCCGCGGTGTCCCTGAATGGCCTGCAGCTCGTACAGCCCGAAGGCCTCGTGGATGTCCTCGTAGGTGGGTTCGAAGCGCGGTTCGCCGGCGGGCTGGCCGTGGCGCGGCTCGGGCCGCGGTTCGCGCCGCAACTCGTGCCGCAGCTCGGCGCCGCGCCGCCGCTCCTCCAGCGGCACCGCCATGCTGCCCACCGCGCAGCTCGTCGAGCTGGTGGCGCTGGTGGCGGCCTCCGGCGAGGGCGAGCTCAGCGACGTCTCTTCCAGCGGCCGAAAGCCGAACATGCCGACGCGGGTTCGCGGCCAGGCGGGGGCCTACGAAAAACGGCGGATGTTGTTTTCGTTTCGGGAGCGTGCTTTGTTTTGAGGCCGATAGCCGCGGAGGGTCGGACTGTCGGACTCGCCACACGGTTCGTGCGACGAGAAAGGCTCACAGTGGGCCAGAGGACAGAAACTCTAAACGCGTTTTGAGCTCTAGAGTCGCTTAACAGGACTCGAACCAAACGTGTGACCCCACCAATGGATTCCTCGTTTCGCAGAGCAATCCATTTGTTGGGGTCACAGGTTCAGTTGGTGTCCCATTTAGCGACTCTGGATCTCGAACGCGCGCGGGATTTTCACCGCCTACCGGTCCTCTGACCCACCGTGAGGCAGCGGCCCGGCCCTCGGCCCGGCCGCTGGGAGCGCCTGCCAGGTAGGCAGTCCCGCCGCCCACAGCTGTTCGACGGGCCGGCCAGGCCGAAGACCCAGGCCGAAGGCCCAGGCCGAAGGCGCTCCAAGCTCCCCGGCCCGGCCCGGCCCGGTCCAAGCCCACTCGAGGCCTTCTCGTGTGACGGCGGGGAGGGGCCTGGAGCCGCTCTTGTGAGGCGACTCCGCCAAGGCCAAGGCTACCCGAGCGTGCCCCCGCGATCCCCGATCCTCAACCTCCAGTGTGCCACCTCCAGTGTGCCACCTCCAGTGTGCCACCTCACCGCGTTCTCCTGCTTGACGCGCTCCCGCTTCAGCCTGGCGCGCTCCGTCAGCTTGTGGTAGGCCGTGCCCGCCAGCGGATGCGTCGAGGTCTTCTGTCCGAACGTGGACATCATCTTGAGGCCGGTGGTCGTCGCTTCGAGTCGCTTTCACTCTGTCCGCATGTCTTCGCGTCGCAGCCCTCGTCACGTCCTCGTCACGTCCTCGTCACACGTTCGTGACGTACTCGTCGCTCGCTCATCACGTACTCGTCAAACGTTACTGAACTGACGGACTCGTGACGGTCTTGTGACGCGCTCATCACGTACTCGTGACGCACTCGTGACGCACTTGTGACACACTCGTTGCGCGCTCGTCACGTTCTCGTCACACGCTCGTGACGCTCTCGTCACGCACTCGTCACACGGCGCGCGACGCCCCCACGTGACGGGGTCGTGACACAGCGGGCGGCACAGCGTGGGCGCGGCGCCCGTCCGGCCGCGGCGTCGTCCGGCGCGTGACTGGGCCGCTGGCACACTGGCCGTCGGTGACCGGCCTCCGCGATGGCGGCCTACAGGGCTGGCGCCCCGTCCGCCGCGGCCAGCGGGGCCAGTGGGGCCAGCGGCCGGCGAGCAGACGGATTCCGAGAGTCGTCGACACGAGACGCCCCTCGAGTGCGAGAGAGACAGAGCGACGAAAAACGACCCTCGGCATCAGACTGCAGCGGCCAGCCAGCCCACGAAGAAGAGGATGCGTGCTGGCGTCGGCTGGCGTCGGCCGGCGACCGCGGGGGCGACTCGACTCCAGGGACAGGCGCCCCGCCGCGCCCCGCCGCGCCCCGCCATGACCCAGGCCGCCTAGGCCGGCTAGGCTGCCGCCCTGCCCTGCCCTGCCCTGCCCTGCCGCCAGTGGCCGCCAGGCGGTCGATATATCGGTTCATCATACGAATGTGGCTCTGCCCAGGCCGGCCCTGCAGTCCGGCCGGCGAGCGCGGCGCCCTGCTGTCGCCCGCCGGCCGCCGGGGCTTGGGCCCTTCGCGTGCAGTGACACACACACACACACACACACACACACACACACACACACACACACACACACACACACACACACGGGGAAACAACAACAACAGCAGCGATGTGGCGGCTCGATGCAAACGGATGGATCGGTGCGTGAATGATGGTTTTGTTTTTGTTTCGAGCAGATTGCGCTCTGCTTCCCATTCGGCGATTCCGTTGTGCCGCCGCCGGGTCTCTCTTCTTTCTCTGCGGTTCTTCCATTTTATTTTATTTTTTTGCAGTGCACGCGCGGGGTGGCGGCGGCGGGAGGGGTCCTCTGTCGCTGGCGGCTCGGCTCCTTTCGCTTCCGTAAAACATTGATTATTCTTTTGGCCGGATCAATCCCGCCGATCGCCGTGGGTTGCACGCGGCGCCGTGGCGCGCCGTGGCTCGGAGGGCGCCGGCCGGTGAACTTGACCTGACGCCGCCTCACTTCCCTTTTCCAATCCTTCGGCTCGGCTGTCTTTTTACTTTCTGAGGTCGATCGGCGGTGTGGACAAGCTGGCGTCCGTGCGTCGCGGAGGACGTTGGAAACTGATTCACATCGGCGATTAAATTTTACGCTGTTGTCGCCTTTCCTAAACACGGGCTGGTACAATCGTATTCGTCGGCCCCGCTCCGCTCCTCACCTTCCTGGTCCTGGCGTGGGCCCAGCGGCTGGGCGAGTGCGGCGACGGCAGTGGCGGCGGCGGCGAGACGGGTCGGCCGGAGCGGTCCATCCAGCTGTAGGCTTGCCGCGCCGCCCACGCCGCCTGCGCCGCCAGCGAGGGGTGGTGGCCCGACTGGGACGGGGGCGGCGCGGGGGCGGCGCGCACCGTCATCGTCATCTTGCGGCACGACTTGAGCATCTGCAACACGAGGGGGCCGTCAGCACACTTGAAAACGAACAATGTTCTTCGTGATACAAAGGGATGTGTGTACACTTCGTGACGGGCGTAAGTTTTCCGCCTTACTTTGACCAGTATATTCTCAGCACCAGAATGAACGTCACAGCTGACTCGTGCACTGACCTTGAGCGCGTCCTCGTGCGACAGCCCGCTGAAGGGCGTCCCGTTCACCTCCAGGATGACGTCACCAGGCCGCAGCCCCGCGCGCTGGGCCACGCTGCCCTCCTCCACCCGGGAGATGTAGACGCCCGTGCTGGAGCCTGCGGGGAAGAACGCGTGGGTTAGTGCAGGCGCGGACCTGGGGAGGGAGGGAGAGAGAGAGAGAGAGAGAGAGAGAGAGAGAGAGAGAGAGAGAGAGAGAGAGAGAGAGAGAGAGAGAGAGAGAGAGAGAGAGAGAGAGAGAGAGAGAGAGAGAGAGGAGAGAGAGAGAGAGAGAGAGAGAGAGGAGCGGGGAGGAGGTGGGGAGGAGGCGGAGAGAGCGAGACAGCGAGAGAATGGAGGAGCATCTGCAAGGCAACAAGTCACACTCTGCTCCTGTGGGTAGGCAACATTTGTGACACCCCTCACCCCCCATTCTCTGAACCGGTATCTGGACCCGCCCCTGGGTTATTGGCCTTCACGGCCTTCAACAACCTCGTTACCAGTAATGAGGCACGCTCATGTCATATTGCTTGGTGCGGCGCCCCGGCCCCGCTCGCTCCGAAGGGGGAGGCGGGGCGTGGACGGGGGTTGTGGACCCGGTGGCAGGGCCGGCAGGGCCGGCAGGGCCGGCGGGGCAGTGGGAAGGCCAAACAGATAAATTGAGTCGATTTAGGGTGGAGCGGAACCTAGCCGAGGTGTCGGTGAGGCGGGCCGGGCCGGCCAGCCCATGGGCCAGCCCCAAGCCACCTCCCGCTGGGGTATTGTTTCCCCCCTGGGGCTGGGGGGACCAAAGGGGGCACGGGGACGCCGAGTCGGGGCATCGACAGAATTAAATCACACTCACACGGACATGCACACGCACACACACACACCTATCCCCCCCCCCCTCCCTCCCTCACACGCACAGACTCCATTCAAACTGAGGCAGGCAAAGCAGACATCTCGCGCCGGGAGTTGACCCGCCGTAAAATTTGCTGTAAGTGTGGGAAGGTGCTTGAATGTGCAAGATATCCGACGTATCTGGCACACGTGTTGCCTGCTTACAGGCGTTTTAGCCACCTGAATGTGTTCCAATTGTGTGAAGGGTTGGTGCTTCTTCCTCTTCCACACACGCACACTCACCTGGCGAAGGGAAGCGGAACGGGGTGGTGGGGTCGGACCTGCCGTCCCTCCGGTCCCAGTCGATGGCTGCGATGCCATGCGGACGAGAAAGACAGTGGTCATTGCCCGGAGAGCAGAGCGGAGCCTTCCGGCCGGGTGCAACGACGGTGGCGCACGCACAGTGGGCGACCAAAACTCCAGACACGTTTTGAACTCCAGAGTCGCTAAACAGGACTCGAACCGAGCGTCTGACCCCACCGATGGATTCCTCGTTCGGAGAGCAATCCATTGGTGGGGTCACACGTTCTGTTCGAGACCCATTTAGAGACTCTGGAGCTGAAAACGCGTCCGGCCGCGGTCCTCTGGCCCACTGAGGCGGTGCACTGCTGGTTTGGCGAGCCTCACCAGTGTCCTTGGCGCCTCCCTTGACGCATATGCCGAAGCCGTGCCCGGGGCCGTGGTGGGGCTGCGGCGGCGCGTCGTTGGCGCGCACCATGGTCACGGTGCGCACGGGCAGCTCGGAGAGCGGCGGGCTGGCGGCGGGGGGCGGCCGTCGGCGCGGCGGGTCGCTGGCCGGCGCGTCCCTGGACTTGCCGCCCGCGCCCACGCCCACGCCCATCAACTTGAGCACCTGCAATCACGCCACGGTCAGCAGCGCCTGGCAGCGCCTGGCAGCGCCCAGCAGGACTGAGTCGTCGCTCTGTCTCTCTCGCACCTGCAGGGGACGCCCCACGTGTGCGAGAGAGACAGAGCGACGAAAACGACTCTCGGAATCGGGCTACAGGCCCCCTCAGCCTTACCCTCAGCCCCACTGCACCATTTGTCTCTTTTTTGGGGGCGGGGCTGGGCTGCCGGCGCCGCCCCGGTTTTGTAACCGAGCAGCGCGCCGCGGTCGGCGCGGTCTTCGGCGCGCACGCGAAGCTCGACAATCATCAAGCCGTTGTCTCAGTCCACTTGGGAGTTGATTTGTGGGATGCAAGTGGACGGGTGTCGAAAGTCGAAGTTGATCAAAACGGTCACAAATGTCTGCGAAAAATCGTGTTTTGGGCTGACTTTAAGCATTCACTGCGTCTGATTCGAGGCGGTATTTCGTCCTCCCTCAACGGGCAATTGGACTTTGGACCTTCCTTTAGCATGCCTTTCTTACGGAGTGCGATTATCTGCCTTAGTTTGGGAGCAGTATTGCCGCAAAGTTGATCAAAACGGTCACAAATGTCTGAAAAATCGTGAAAAATCGCCCGGGCGACAAAGGCGCCCAGTTTCTGGGCACCCTATGTTTAGAGTGTAGGTGCGTTTGCATGATTGGACGCGGCCGATGGCAGAGATCCCATCGCACGACGGCGGTCCAGCCTGGGTTCCGCACTTACCTCCTCGGGCGAGAGGGGCCGCTTCTTGTTGTGGTGGGCCTGGTGGGCGGCATGCCTGCCGGTGGGCGGGCTGGTGGAGCCCCCGCCGCCCTGGCCGCCCTGGCCGCCGTGGCCGCCATGGCCGCCCTGGCCCTGGCCGCCCAGGTAGGTGCCGCGGGGGGCGCTGGAGGGGCGCTCCACTATGGTGTAGGACGTGCCCGGCGGCGAGTAGAAGGCCCCCGAGCCCACGCCCACGCCGCGCCCCCCGTGGCCGCCACCGGCGCCGCCGTGGCGGTTGGACGCGCGCATGGCGTCCTCCGCCTCGTAGCTCGTGCCCTGGGGCCCCAGTCCGTGGCCCAGTCCGTGGCCCCAGCCCCCCGAGCCGCCGGGGCCCGCGCCGCGACGATGCATCTGCGGCACGCCGTGCACGCCGCGCGCGCCGTGGCCGCCGTGGCCGCCGTGGCCGCCGTGGCCGCCATACTGGTGCAGGTGGTGGTGGTTCAAGTTGGTCTCGGCGAGCTCAGCGAACTCGTCTCCCTCCGCCATCCGGCATCACGTGGCGCCCTGCAACAAACGACAACAAACTCGATCAGCAACAACAACAACAACTTCGACAAACTGGTCGCACGCAGCGTGCTCGGTGTACTCTTGTTGTCGTCTTCTGCTAAAAAATAATTCGCACCGAGCCACACCCAAAGAAATGGTTTCTTGATTTTTGATTTTCTTGGTTTTTGTAAAAAAAATAATCTTGACACAAGAAAAATTTTGTTTATTCAAGAAAAAAATTGGATTAAGAAAAATTTTCTTGCAAAAACCAAGAAATTTTTTTCTTGATCCAAGAAGTCATTTTTTTGGGTGCACTGCCCGAGGGGGTAACGACTGGTAAATTTCGTGTCAGCCGGATTACGGATTACCTCGGATTACCCCTGATTACCCCCAAATTACCTCCGGATTACAACAAAAAATTCCTGGATTACCTTTGGATTTTGCAGGATTACCCCGGATTACCTCAAAATTTTCCCGGATTACCCCGGATTACCTCAAAATTTTGGGTTATCCGGATTACGGATTACCAATTTGCTGTCAGCCGGATTCCCGAAGTCGTTACCCCCTCGGCACTGCCCGACACGCGCCGGATTTATCTCAAACGGCTTGAACCGCGTAGTCAAGGAGTCTGCTTTCCCAGACGAATGATCTCAGTGAATCCCAGTCAGAAGGAAGCGCCGAGCCGATCACGCGAACCCAGCACGCCGGCGTCGTGCGTCGGCCGGCGAGACCTGATAGTGGATTCCGATAAGGAGTGCCAGAAGGATCTAGTCCCGGCAGTGTGGGGGCGGATCCAGGGCCGGCCTTTCTGGGGGGTCGCCGTGCCGAGACGACGGCCAGGCGACGGCCCAGGCCCGCAGTCGAGGGCCGCCCGGGCAGACGAGCATGCCGACCGAGACGGGGCTCAACTGCCACAATGGCACCATCAAGTACCTCCTGTTCGTGGCCAACTTCGCCATCGCTGTGAGTGACGCCGTGCAGTGCGCGCGGTCAACAGTCCGCGGGGCATCGCTTTCGCAATGCGAAGACGAGACCCTACAGTGTGCCCTCGTTGACGTTGGCGCCTTCTCCTGCACAGCTGTGTGGGCTGGTCGGCATGGCCCTGGCGGCCTCCCTGCTGGCCACTGACGCCAGGAACGTGGGCGACCTAGGCTGGACCCTGGGCGTCATCTCCACCATCGGCTTCCTCACCTTCTTCATCGCCTCCCTGGGATGCCTCGGCGCCATCCGGGAGAACAGCCGAATTCTCATAGCGGTGCGTCTCTTCCAGGAACACGTCCAAACGAATGTGACAACAATGTCTTACGGTGAAAGGCTGCACCAACATATTATGGTGGAGATTTTCTCCAAATTACAAAAGAAATTCGACAGAATATCTGTAAGGTACAATGAATTTTAAACTGTAGGTTACGAAGTCAGCTGCACCACCATTATATGAAGAATTTTCACCATAATATGGAGAATCGTCACCATAAGACTTTTAGAGTGAATGCATTATGTTCCTTTGAGCATTGTGTTACATTCGTTTCAACGTGACTTAGCTAATTTCTAAGTTCTAGTTCAAAACACGTCAAATCCAACTAGTGGGCAGCTTTTTGTTTTTTCATTTCTTTATTTTTTGCCTAATTTTGTTGTCCCGGCAGTACGCGGCGTGCCTGCTGGCCGTCATCGTCTCCCAGATCATCGCCTGCGGCGTGCTCATCGCTTACTCGGACTTCGCGGACCAGACCATCGACAGGATGTTCCTGCACGCCAAGATGGGCGACCCCTTGTTCGGCTACACCGTGGCCAGCATTCAGAGCAAAGTGAGTCAAGTAAAGTTTAGGTTATGTGAGCGTCAAGAATTCGGCGACAAACGCTCGCAAACGCTGCCCCACGCCCCACTCTCGAAAACGAAAATTTGCTGCTGTTTGGGTACTGCACGAAAAATGAACAGAAAGAGAACAAGTGAGCAAAGGATGCTTATTCGGAAATTTCCGGAGGCTTCGTGTTTCAAAAAAAAAATTTTGGAACCCACTTGATGAAACTTGTTGCAAGTTTAAAAGTCGAGATCGGTGGTATTTTTTTAAATTGCCAATCAAATCCTCCGGGAATTTCCAAAGGGTTTTTTTTTATCAGTGTATTATCTTTGCAGTTCCACTGCTGCGGCTACAACAGCCCGTCCTTCTGGTACCGCAGCAACGGCAGCGACCTGCTGCCCACCAGCTGCTGCGACGGCGTGCTGCTGGACAAGTGCACGCGCGACGACGCGCGCCTCTTCAACGTGGGCTGCCGCAGCGCCTTCGTCGACTTCGTCAAGAAGTACGGCATCGCGTTCGGCACCGTCGGCCTCGCCATCGCCCTGCTGCAGGTCAGTGGGCCAGAAGACCGGTGGAGGCGGCCACAAATCTAGACGCGTTTTGAGCTCCGGAGTCGCTAAATGGGACTCGAACCGCACGTGTGACCCCACCAATGGATTGCTCTCCGAGCGAGGAGTCCATTGGTGGGGTCACACGTTCGGTTCGAGTCCTTTTTAGCGAAGCTGGAGGTCAGAAGTTTTGCCACCTCCACCGGTCTTTTGACCGCGACTGTGCACGCATCGAAAATGTAACCGTGTACTCCAGTACAGTACACAATTAAATTTTCAAGCGCAGCTTTGCCAGTGCACTAGCAGAGGGGGACTAATCACCGAATGGGGGTGTTCCTGCTCAGACCCTGGGCATCTGGTTCTCGCTGGCGCTCGCGGCGCGGATTCGGGACCTGGAGCGCCGGATGAAGGGGCTGTGAAGCGCCGCCAAGCAGACCCGACCGTCCAGACTCCGCCAGACGCTCGCCGCACCCTCGCCGACGTCGCCTGCAGACTGAGAGTCGTTGTCGTCGCGCTGTCCCTCTCGCACCCAGACGGGACGCCCCGTGAGTGCGAGAGAGACGGAGCGACGAAAACGGCCCCGCGACGTGACTGCAGCCTCGCCGGCCTCGCCTCCAGCGACCGCGGCCTTCGCGCGGCCGCCAACCCTTCTCTCCACTTTTCGTTTCTTTTTCTCTTTTCCGAATATAATCAAGTTGGAAACTGGAGTGAGTGACCCTTTCTTTGTGACCCCAGCCCCGCGCCGCCAGGCCCAGGCCCCTGCAGCTCCACTCCGAGCAGTGGCCTCGCCGCTTCGTCTCTCTCCCACCCTACTGCGACGCCCTGCGAGCGAGCGAGACGGAGCGACCGGGGCACTGTTAAAGGAAGCAGCCTGCTTGCTGGCGTGCACACCAGCAGTGAGCCGGCCGACCAGCAGACCCATTCCGAGAGTCGTTTTCGTCGCTCCGTCTCTCTCGCACTCATGGGGCGTCCCCGGTAGGTGGGAGAGTGACAGAGCGACGAAAGTGACTCTCGGCATCAGCCCGCTACTCTGTCTCCCTCGCACACGTGCGGGACGCCCCACGAGTGCGAGAGAGACAGGCGAAGCAGAAGAAGAACCCCGCGGCCGTGCCAACGCCGTCGCCAGCCGTCGCCTCGCCAGCCCCGCGGCTCCAGCTGGCCCAGCATCGCCTTGGCGCGGCCACCGTGTCGAGTTCCCACCTGCTGGCTGGCTGGCCCTGGGCACAAAAACACCCCCCCCCCCCCGTCTGCACTTGGCACCCCTTCCCCCTCCCCCGCCCCTCGCGCCCCCTCTGCTTGACCCGCTGGCGGGGAGCCAGCTCTTATCTGGGGTACTTGAAGCCTGGAAGGCCGGCCCGCGCACTCCGCGGCAGTCGCTCTATCTCTCTCGCACCGATACGGGACGCCCCGCGAGTGCGAGAGAGACAGAGCGACGCTGCGCGGAATCACCCTGCTGCCCCGACTAGTCCGGGCTAAAGCAGGCGGCCAGTGAGCTGATTCCGAGGGGCTATCGTCGCTCTGTCTCTCTCGCACTCACGGTGTCGCGCACAGGTGCGAGAGAGACAGAGCGACTCTCGGAATCAGTCTGCAGGGTCGCGATCTGCTCGCCAGAAGGGTGGACGCCAGCGCCCCGACGACGGAGAGCGAGGGGGGGGGGGAGAATTAGAGCGACTGGGCGTTCCAGAGCAGCCAAACGGCTCATTGGGAGACTAGGGGGGACGCCAGAGGAAGGCCGGAGGAGAGGAAGGCCGGAGGAGAGGGAGGCCGGAGGAGAGGAAGGCCGGAGGAGAGGAAGGCCGGAGGAGAGGAAGGCCGGAGGAGAGGAAGGCCGGAGGAGAGGAAGGCCGGAGGAGAGGAAGGCCGGAGGAGAGGAAGGCCGGAGGAGAGGAAGGCCGGAGGAGAGGAAGGCCGGAGGAGAGGAAGGCCGGAGGAGAGGAAGGCCGGAGGAGAGGAAGGCCGGAGGAGAGGAAGACCGGAGGAGAGGAAGGCCGGAGGAGAGGAAGGCCGGAGGGACGCGCGCGAGCCGGAAGTCATTGGCGGCGCCGGAAACGCGCGGACTAAAACCGGAAACGAGACGCGGACCAATGCGGTTATCGACCGCGGCCGCGTGGCGCACCACTAATCGGCGGGGTCTTGAAATGCCGAGGCGATACGCAAGGACGTTTGTTTTTTGTTTTATTATTGTTCGTCCACTTTCAGCCGTTTACTGACTATTTTCTCATCAGCAGACTCATTTCTGTTAGCAACCATAATACTTAAGCAATTGCTAGGTAATACTGACAAAAAATACTAAGTATTATGGTTGCTTACAGAAATGCGCCTGCTAATGAGAAATAGTCGGTAAAAAACTGAGAGTGTCTTTTGTTTATTTATTTGTTTACCAGGTCAGATTGGCCTGAGGGAGGGACAAAGTAGCACCTTCTGCCCAGTTCCAGGGGTAACGCTTTTGCCTTTTGCCTACCTTTCAGAGGTGGATGTCTAGGAGCCAAAGAGGGGGGGGGGGGAGGCCTGCTGCCCTCCCTTTAAAACTCCGACCTTGTTTGTTTGTGTGTTTGTTTGCCGTCGTCAGGCCGTTTATTCAAATCACAGAGACCGACCGACAGCGCGTGGCCCGTGTCGCGTTTCTGTTGTGGACCGATTCACGAATAAAGCGAAAGGAACTGAAAACAAAACAACCCAAAAAGGAACAAAAAAAACGGGATAAACGGAACGAGGTCGTTTTCTCGTTTTCATGGCTTTCCCTCGCCTTTCCCCGTCTTTTTATTTCGTCATTTAACCGCGTTGCCACGCCACTGCTAACTCGTTCTCGAATCGCCACAGCGATTTTTCATCGTCGTTGTTGGCTCGGATGCACGCTGGGGCGGTGGAGTCTTTGTTTTGCCGCCGTCGCACGGAATCTAGGCAAAACCGCGATGCAACTCCTCCCCCTCCTCCTGCTCCCCCCTCCCCTCTTTCCCCGCTCAGTGCACTTGCAACCCCGCGCTCTGCTTGTTGCCGGCTGGGCGGGGGAGGGGGGGCGAGTACAGTCACAGTCCCATATGTGCGCTGATCCTGTTTCCGCTGCTGTCACGTTCGCGTTGAGCCCTTTCCTCTCTCTCTCTCTCTCTCTCTCTCTCTCTCTCTCTCTCTCTCTCTCTCTCTCTCTCTCTCTCTCTCTCTCTCTCTCTCTCTCTCTCTCTCTCTCTCTCTCTCTCTATCTCAATTCGTGCGTGCCGCCGCTGGCTTCACGCGGCGCATGCAAAACGACAGGCCTGTCAACCCCGTGCCCCCCTGGCCCACGGCTGAAACCGCGGGGGCGCAAGCCTCGCGAAAACAATAATCCGTTGTGGTGGCAATGCCTCTGGAATGGCGGATCTTAGCGACGTCGGGCATCAGACGAGTTGTGTCCGAAATTCCATTTCCGGTCGTTTTTAATTTGACACGTCCGGGCTGACACGTTCGGTTCGAGTCCCATTTAGCGACTCTGGAGCTCAAAACGCGTCTGGGACTTTGACCGCGTTGACCGGTCTTCTGGCCCACTGTGCGCTGGCACGGGGTAGCGCCGCGCGCACGCCGAGCGGAGGGGGAGGGGCTGTGTAAGGTAAGGGCTAGTGAACCACCCGGGGGGGGGGGGGGGGGTACCGTCGTCGGCGTGCCGTGTGGTTAACCGCTCGTTTCGCAGGGGCCGCGTGCAACCCCGCCACCGCGACGTGCAGCCCCGCGAAGCCCCGCGCCACGACGCGCAGTGTTGCCAACGATGGCAAAAAAAAAATCCCACGATGCATGTGTGAAAAGGGTCGCCAACCTCACCTTGCTAAAAATGCAAAGCGACAACATTCCGAAGAGCAAAGTGAAGTCACAGCCTGGTCGGCAGACTGGGGTCGGCGACCCTTTGGAGATGGGCAGTGCATCGTGGGATTTTTTCGTCCGCTTATGTGGCAACACTGTGTCGCCTCCGAGCGGCATGAAACAGTGATGCAGAAAACAGTTTGCCGGTGAATAATTTAGCGATTCCGGCCGTCGAGGCTCCGCGGCGGCGGAGGGCTGCTGCTGTGTGCCCTTCCCATAACGGGCCGCTGCACTCGCCTCTCCTGCAGACCGATTCCGAGAGTCGCTTTCGACGCTCTGTCTCTCCCGCACCTATACGGGACGCCCGGTGAGTGCGAGAGAGACAGAGCGACGAAGAGGACTCCTCGATATCAGTCTGCTGCATAGCGCCGCGCGCCAGCGGACCGATTCAAAACGGGCCTTTCGTCACTCTGTCCCCCCCCCTTCTCTCTCTCTCCCTCTCTCTCCCTCTCTCTCTCTCTCTCTGGCTCTCTCTCTCTCTCTCTCGTTCGGGGCGCCCCGTTATAGGTGCAAGAGAGACAGATGAGCGACGAAGCACTGGACGAGCGAGCAGCACTGTGAAATCCCGGCAGTCTCTTCATTACCAGGCTGCAGACAGACTCATGGAACTCGTGATGGGACATCCCGTGAAGGTGCGAGAGAGACAGAGCGACGAGGACGGTTCCAGCAATCGGTTTGCAGAGCGGGGTCGGCGGCGCAGGGGGCGGGTAGGCAGCGCGGCCGTTCGAGACAGAGCGGCACGGCACGTTGCCTATCTCCTCCACTGCAGGCGCTCCCCGCCGCTCCCCGCTTTGCAAGCTGACTGTCTCTCTCGCACTCTTGGGTGACACTCTTAAGGAGTTCCTGCGCACTTCCCGGTGTGGGGTTAGAGCCCACTCCCATATCCTGGACTGTTGTTTGTTTTGTTACCACAGTTGCGGGAAATTTGGAGAGAACGCCATTCACGTTTCAAAGCGGACGTGTTAAAAACGCGCAGTGAGTCTTTGTGATCGGCTGCCAACTGGAAGAGCGAGCTGCAAACTGCTGAAGTCCGCCGGCAGAGTCTAGCCTTCCATTTCGCCGGGCCGGGGACCGCGGGCAGGCAGTCTGGCGGCTAACTCAACCTTGACTTGAACCAGATTTTCCTCTTAGTGCGCCCGTCTGCCCTCCTTCCCTGCGCGCAGCGACCGTCGCTGGAACTGGAGTGTCTTCATTGAGGCTGGAGCGGCAAAGCGCAGCCGGGAAGCGCATCGACGGTGTTTACTTTTAATTGCTCCGCACCCCGCCCCGCCCACCTCGCCCCACCCCGCGCCTCCCTGCCCCACCCCGCCCCACCCCGCCCCGCCCGTGTGTCTAGAACGTAATGAGTAGACAGCGCCACTCGAAATGCGGGTGAAGAGAGCAAACACCGAGGAAAGTATAAAGCAAAGGGGCGAAAGGAACAGAAGAAACGAGAACGCAAGGAAAATAAAAGTTTGACTGGCGCCACGGGCTAAAAATGTTTCATTGCCTGTCGGAAGAAAATTTTCCTTTCGTTTTTGCTGCTACGCGGTTTTTGGGACCGGGAAATCGAGCGGGAAGAGGGGCAGACCCTGGCAAGGCCCTAGCCAAGGCGAGGCCCTCCCTGGCCCGGGCACCAATTAGGACAACACCTTCCTTCAACTAAGTTTGGCCGACAGGGCGCCGCGCCAGGCGTGTAAATGCAGTACACCGCCACACAGTGGGCCAGAAGACCGGTGGAGGTGGCCAAAAGTCTAGACGCGTTTTGTGCTCCAGAGTCGCTAAACGGGACTCGTACCGAAAGTGAGAACCCACCAATGGATTGCTCTCCGAACGAGGAATCCATTGGTGGGGTCACACGTTCGGTTCGAGTCCTGGTTAGCGATTAGCGACTTACGAGCTCAAAACGCGTCTAGAATTTTGGCCGACTGCACCGGTCTTCTGGCCCACTGTGCTCCGCAAAGAAAAACCACGACCACAATATAAGTCACTGGAAATTTGAGAGGCTACGAATCTTTTCCTACCAAGCCTTGCCTAGGCTTTGAGGCCGCGGATAAAACATGCTGCTAACTTCAATCTCGAGTTATTTATGATGAAACTGTCGCCTTGAAGTGATAAGAACGTCATCCTCTGTTTAAGTCGCGAAGTGACAACAAAACTTTCACAGCGTGTGCGTTGCAATAACCTGGAGGCTGATCGGACGCCCAGGGAGCCTCGTGGCAGGATATTACTATCGCCTCCTCGGAGGCGGGGCGAGTTTACTGGCAACGGCGTTGCTTGTGTGTTGTCCTGTCGTGTTTCGGGCCGTGGGTGCGACCCTTGCCGAGGCTAAGGACCTGCCTGGAAGGGCTGCCTGCAAGGGCCCGGAGCCCTTAGCCTGAAAGGGGTCCTATCAGGGGGGCCGGGAGGGGAGGCGGGGGAGGATGGCGAGTGCAGGCCGAACACACACACACACACACACACACACACACACACACAGACAGACGACGCATCAATGAGGAGGGTGGGGGCTTCCAGCCAGCCGCTCCCCCCCCCCCTGCCCCGCCCCGCCCGACCGTGACATCCAATTTGGGTCCTGATTGCCAGGGCCGCCTGGAAAAGATGATTAGTCAGTGCTGCGACGCGACCCGCTACCCGCACTGCGACAGCCCCGGCGACAGCCCAGTGCGGCATGCCACTACACTGCTTGTTAAGGCCGTACTACGTACTGGCACACTGTCTCGGCAGCCCGTGCTCTCCAAGTGCGCGGCGAGTGTCGGGGTGCGACTGCAGACTGACAGCCGTTTCCGTGGCTCTGTCTCTCTCGCACTCACGAGACGTCCCGTGTCGCTGCGAATGAGACAGAGCGACGAAAACGACTCTCGGAATCAGAGTACTGCCCATTGACCATGCGCGCCCACGCTTTTGCCGGGCGACTTTGCGACCGAAGTTTTGCGTCTCCAAAGTGTCGAAATCGTCGGCATCCCGTGCTTTGCTGCTACAACATGCACCCGCCCCCTCCGCGCCGCACAACACCAGGCCAGCCTAGCTCGAGCCTGGCTGGGCCTGGCGCCGACTAGTCGTATCGATCCGCGGAGGGAGGGGGAGGCGGTCGTACGGCCCGTACGCCCCCCGCCCCGCCCCGCCCCGCCACGCCCCGCCCCGCCCCGCCCCGTCGCGCGGTCCGTTACGTAGCGTTACGCGTTGAAGACGACACTTTCACTTTCGGATTCCCAGACCGGCTTGCCAGGACCCCGTCAACCCCCTGGTGCGGCCCTGGCCCCGCCCCGCCCCGCCCCGCCCCGCCCCGCCCCGCTGGCTGCCGGCCCGTGCCGGCCCCCTACAGTGCCCTGCAGTGCCCTGCAGGGACTCGCAAAGTCCGCCTCGGCGCGGAAAGGCGCCAGGCGGCCTGGGATTCCAAACAACGCCACCTGAAGGAACGCGGTGAGCGCCGCCGCTCTGTCCCTCTCGCACTCATGGGGCGTCCCGAACGGGAGCGAGAGAGACAGAGCGACGAAAACGACTCTCGGTCTGCTGGGTGCGCGTATCGGCAGCGGGGGGGATTTCAGCGGGACGTGGGCACAAGGGGCGGAGGGGGGGAGGGGTAAGTCGCGAATACCGGCGAGCGCCCCGTCGCGTCGCGCCTTGCAGAACGCGTCCTCTTAAAGAAAGCGGAGGGGCTGACTTCCGAAAATAAACACAAACACGACACCACACACACTCTCTCTCTCTCTCTCTCTCTCTCTGTCTCTCTCTCTCTCTCTCTCTCACACACACACACACACACACACACACGCGCGCGCGCGTGCGCGCGCGCCCATGCACGCACCTTGCGGGGGTGACGACAAGAGGGGGGGGGATCTCGACTGAACCTATTTTCGGCGACGCCAATGGGGGTCACGGTTCGCGGATATGGGGCAGGCGAGGTGGGTACAGTCACAAAAATGGCCATCCCCTATTTTCAGGGATGAAACCGGGTTGGGGGACGGAACTTCCCCCTTCCGGCAGGGTGCAGCCATGGCACCGGATGTGAAAAGCAATCTTTGACGCTCCACTGGACTCGCTGAAACGGAGAATTCCGGCAACGAGCTCGAGATGACGACTGCCTCCAAGTGCCAACCGTGTCGCTGCCGGCCGGAATCCCAATGGGAGTCGGTCCGTCCGTCCGTCCGTCCGCCCGTTGGTGTGGCTGTGGCTGCGAGTGGCACCCACATTGCGGTCGACTTAGGCAGAGGCAATAAGGATTCGCCTCCATATCTCTAATCTGGCCGGCAATATGGAGCGCCTCACAGCGGAAAGGGACGGGAGGGGGTTGGGGTGGGGATGGAGGGGAGGGGGAGGGGGGCACACCGCAGGAACAGGGGCGCGCGGTGTGCGCGGGGTTGTCGGAGTTCGCCGGGTGAATTTAATTGGGCGTGCGACTGGCTCAGTGCTTCATACCGCTCACCACTGGCTCTAAGCTACGAGTGCCTCGACTACCCGGCCCAACCAGTGGACTCCGGTCCACTGTGCGGCGGTCCTCGGCTTCGCTCGGCTTTACAGTGTGGGCCCGCCCTGGCTGCAGTAAAGCGAGAGCGGGGAATTATTCAGCGACGTACCGGTGCCGCGGGTTCGAGTCCGGGCGGGGTCGAAAAGGTACCACGCTCTGTGGGGCGGAGGCTGGAGGCTGCAGAGTGGGATTGGAGTGGTAGAGAGGGGGAAAGGGGGGGGGGAGAGTCCCTGGGGAAAGGTGTGGCAAGGGCGAAGCGGAGTCAGGAAGGACCGCGCCGTCCTGCCGCCGCCCGACGCCGTCAAGTTTCTTCAGCGCGAGGCCTTGAATGTCGCGAAAGGTGGGCGGGCGGGGGCGGGGCGGGGCGGGGCGGGGCGGGGCGGGGCGGGGGCGGGGCGGGGCGGCGGAAGCGCTCCCCTTTGGCGCCGTCGACGGCAAACGGCCACGGTAACAAATGGCCGTCCAATGGCAATGGCGCCTCGCGGCCGTGACGTCACCATGACACCGCGGTGACTTGAATAGCCACCCATCTTGCTTGATGCTGGACAAATTATAAGTTCGGCGCTAGGTGGGTGGCGTGCATAGCAACCTGATGGCGCAGTGGTTAGAGTGCTCCGTTCCTGACTGGCAGGTCTCGGGTTCAAAGCTAGTGCCATGAGCAAATTTTTCGGCAACGGCAACAAACTTCTTGAGGAGGTCTATCCGGAGACGATTGAGTACCAGCGCTGGCAGAGCGAGCATCATGGCCCTCCGGTAGCTCAGTGGTAAAGAGCTTGATGTGGGAAGCGGCAGGTCCCGGGTTCGGGACCGGTAGTATACACAATTTTTTCGGCGACCAATTGCTTGGGGGGGTATATCCAGAGAAGATTGGGTACCTGCGCAGGCAGGGCGGGTGCCATGGCGTCCCGGTGGCTCAGTGGTTAAGAGCATGATGTGGGAAGCAGCAGGTCCCGGGTTCGAGACCGCTCAAAGTACCATTTTTTCGAGACCAGATTTCTCGAACGGCAGCTCAAGAGGAGTTGCGACATCGCCGCTGACAAGCTGGTTCGGTGGCTGAGCGGTCAGGGTAGAGGAGTTGACTAGACTCGGCTCTCGGGGTCGCGGGTTCAAATACCCAATGTGACCCCTCTGAGGTAAGGCCTCTGAATCTGGACTCTCACTGTACCACAGAAACCGCGCGCACTTCGGGTGGGCCAGCCCAATACGAACTCCACTAATCTGTCGAATTGCGCGGCAGGGAAGCGTCGGATGAAGGCCCGGTTCCCATAAGAACACCGAAGCTGATCGGCGGGTCTCCTTGAGACTTTCGTATTGCCACTTTTTGCTGCCGATTTTTTCCATGAAACGCACTGCGGGAATGGCGCATCATTGCCCAGCGGTACAATGAAGTTCAGTGTGCAAGCTACCAGGTGCGAACTGGTCTTACTTCGGCGTCTTGGGCCCGCCGTAGACTCGTTTCCAGGACCGAGAGCCCCAAACATTCCGTACCGTCCTGGAAACGGGTGACAAACGTCGCCAATGACACCCGTTTCCAGGACCAAACGGCAAACTGGTTGAATTTCGCCACTCCCGTCCTGGAAACGGGTGTCCGGCTACCTCAGGGACGCGTTACGGTCCTGAATCTTTCAGGACCAAGTCTAACCGTGGAGGGAGAGCGAGGATGTCGACAGCGTCTGCCAATACTCTCTCTCTCTCTCTCTCTCTCTCTCTCTCTCTCTCTCTCTCTCTCTCTCTATCTATCTATCTCTCTCTCTCTTATCACGCTCTGCCTTTCTCAGCCAATAACTCGTGTTAATAAGCCAACGCCGTGATGCCGAGGAGGAATAGGGCCCGGGGGGATTAGGGAGAGGGGAAGAGGGGAGGAGAGAGGGGGAGGAGGAGGGGGAGGAGAGAGGGGGAGGAGAGAGGGGGAGGAGAGAGGGGGAGGAGAGAGGGGGAGGAGAGAGGGGGAGGAGGAGGGAGGGGGGGGTGGAGTTCCAGCGCCACCGCTAATGGGCTTGCATCAGTTTCAGACCGGTACAGCTCTGCTGCCAGTAGCAGGTCTACGGAGGCCTCCAAGACATGCCCCCCCTCCAGCCCTCTCCTCGTCCTCCAGGACCTCCAGGACCTCCAGGGCGGGGAGAGCCTTGCATCGCTTCTGCCTGCCTCAGCCCCCGCAGCCCCTCCCGCCTCCAGCCCCGGCGTCGCACAGGCAGGATCTCATCCTTCGTAGTATGCCTTGAAATATGATAGCGTCGCCTGCACTGGAGGCCGAGGGGCGAAGGGAAGGGTGCGGACTCGAAGGCCGGGGCGGCCCGCGCTGCGTACTGCGTACCTGCTCCGCAGTGCTCTGCACCCGAAAAAATTACCTCTTGGTTCAAGAGAAAAGAAACTGAGAAAACGATAAAAAAATCAAGGAGCCAATTTTTGGGTGTGCAGTGCAGAGAGCGAGGCCCAGCCGCCCAGCCCTCTACAAGGAGATCGGCAAATCACCGCTACGCTTGCTTGCGCTGCGCAAAATCAACCAATACTCTCAAAACCTTTAAAAAACGTGTTTTCAATCGAATAGAACAAAACCACGGTGTGTAAAGCCATGGTAAAGCGAGGAGGAGGAGAGGGGTCGTAGAACGGCGTCTTCGGCGCGGCCTCGTAACCCACTGCAGCGATCCGTCGGGCCGCCGGGCCGCGGGGCCGTCGCAGTGAGTGCTGCTCCTGTTTTTACTGTTTTACTGCCCGTCCCGGCCGAAAAGCCAAGCCGGGCAAGCCTCGGCCTTTGCGCTGCGACGCCGCGTTGTCGTTGGACTCGTTTGGAACGATTTGTTGCCAGCCTCGTCTGCCCGGCAGCGGCCCTGTCTGCTGCCAGCTCCGCCAGGCGGCACTGTCGGCCGATTGCCGGCCCGTGTGTCGACGGGGAGGTTTGAGGGGGAGGGGCAAGCAGGCATTTAATCCTGTTTATTCCTTCGAGCCGCCCCGGCCCGCCCCGGCGGCGTCGCGTAGCCTCGCCCAGAGCCTCCGGCGCCGCTCCGCCGCTTCGGCGTGCCGTCGGAAGGCGGAGGACACCCCGTTTGTCCCATTTTATACACCCCCCCCCTTTTCCACAGCCCGTGCTTCCCGACTCCAGTCGCCTAGTTTCATCCTCAGACCGCCTCCACCCTTCCCCCCTCAGCCCCCCGTCCAGCCCAAATCCCCCATCCCTCTTTTTCCTATGCCAGAGTGTACCTGTGCATGATCAGCGTACAATGCCCGCGCGCCGCGTCCGGGTGCAGCGGGACGCAGCGAAAAACAAAGTAAACTCAACGTGTTAAAATGAAAATTTTCGTCTTTTTAGAATATAGTAGTTTGTTTTTGAAATCACAAGCTCACAGTAAAAACTCTACGAAGAATCGCTTCATAATACGAAGAAAATGAGGGCATTGTACAATCTACGAAGAAAGGCTTCGTATTATAAAGCAAAATCCTTCGTACGTAATACGAAAGCATTTCTTCATAACACGAAGCAATTCTCCAATGCCTTCATTTTCTTCGCAGTTATGAAGCAAACTCGATTTCCACAGACTGCCGCGTCGCCGTTCCCGAGACGGGATGCAATAGTCGGGGCCACGGCGGCAGGGCGGAGCGGCGGGGCGCAAGGCAGAGCCCCTGCAATGGAGAGGGTAGGCCGCCCGCTCCACAGACGTGCGCCGAGCCACCGCGGATGCCTACCCGGCGTTCTGCAGGCGCCCTGCCTGGCTGCCTGCCTGCCTGCCTGCCTGCCTGCCTGCCTGCCTGCCTGCCTGCCTGCCTGCCTGCCTGCCTGCCTGCCTGCCTGCCTGCCTGCCTGCCTGCCTGCCTGCCTGCCTGCCTGCCTGCCTGCCTGCCTGCCTGCCTGCCTGCCTGCCTGCCTGCCTGCCTGCCTGTCTGCCCGTCCGTCCGTCTGTCTGCCTGCGTGCCACTGCCTGCCTGTCTGCCTGCCTGCTCTGCCTCCACCCGAGCGGAGCCCGTTACGACAGCGGGGCCGGCGGTTCCTTTTGTTTTCAAACGAACGCGGAGCCGCGGGGCCGCCGCGTCTGGGACGGGCGGAGGATGCGTCCCCGAGGCCGAGGCCACCCTTCGCGGGGGGGAGGGGGCGTGACGTGACGTGACGAAAGAGCACAATCTGGAGGTAGTGCGCGGCCACGGCGCGGACCTCTCGAACGGTATTGGTCCCTTCCTTCCGCGGCGGTTGGTGGTGGTGGTGGCGGTGGCGTTGGTGGTGGAGGTCGTGGTGAAAGGGGAGGGGTAGGTGAACCCGCGCCAGGGCCAGGGCAGCGAAACAGGCTGACATTCAGGCGCCTAACTTGCCGTGACGGCGTGCCCGAGGCGTGCCGCGGCGTGCCGGCCCGTGTGCCGATGCTGGCCGTGTCGCCACTCCGCGCGATGAAGGCGAGGGCGAAGGCGCGACGCCCTTCAACCGCACCGCCAAAAACAGGAGAACAGCAGACTGATTCCGAGAGTCGCCGCTCTGTCTCTCTCGCACGAATACGGGACGCCCCGCGAGTGCGAGAGAGACAGAGCGGCGAAAACGACTCTCAGTCTGCAGAGCGAGAGCGAAACGCTTTCTTGGGAGGGAATAAAACGGAGCGGCTTCACCTTCCCCTCCGCGATCCGCTCTTCCCCTTTTCGCCGCCCTAAGTGGCCGACTCCCTCCACTCTCCGTCTATAGTGTACCTCCACGTGTGGCGCTTCTCCACGCTGCGGGCGGGGCGGGGCGGGGCGGGGCGGGGCGGGGCGGGGCGGGGCGGGGCGGGGCGGGGCGGGGCGGGGCGGCGTGGCGGCGTGGCGCTCTAGGGCATGAGTATCCATTACCCCGGCCTGCGTCGCTGCCTCGCTGGCTGGCATTGCCTTGCTATGGGGTGGGTCGGGACAACGAACCAGCATGCGAACCCCGCCCTCCCGGCCCCGCCCCGCCCCGCCCGCCCGAGTTGTACAGTAAGGGCCGGCCCTCGCCCTCGCCACGACAAAACGGCGGTGGGGCCGGCCGTGCCGGGCATGGGGAAAAGGGAAAGACGAAAAAGTAGAAAAAGGGGGGGGGGCAGAAAAGAAGGAGCGGAAAGAAAAAATGATTGGGTCACGCCGTGGCCATAAAACGTAAAGCCTTGCGGAGAGTTACCGCACCGCCCGGCCGGCTGGCCGACGGCTGGCCGTTCAATGGCTCGACCTCCGTCAGGACATCAGGAGGTAGGTCACTTTTCGAAAAGAAAGGAGAGAGGGGAGAAATTAAGTGCGCGCCCCCGGAACCCCGGTGGAAGCCAGCTAGTGCTGGTTCGCACACACACACACACACATGCACGCGAGTAAACACACGCTTACACACGCACACCCCTACAGTAAAGCGTGTAGCATTGTATTTGGCGGGCGCATGCGGCAACTCCCGATTGTCGTGGCAGGGGAGGGATAGGCGTATTGGCGTGCCGAGGGGAAGGGGTTATTGAAGGGTAGGGGCAGCGCCGGGCAGCGCGGTGGTCGGTTGTGTTCACACAACAACACAACGCCCAATAACGCAACACTAACACAACACCGACACACCAGCGCGCGTCGGGTTTGAAAAGCACGCGTCGCTTGGGGGTGGTTTTGATTGCACAAGCCGGTAGGGGGGTCTCCCCCCCCCCCCTCCTTGTGCCGAGCCACGCCGCTTGTCAAATCTGAGACGTGAGCGCCTGCTAGGTAGGCAACTCATCCGGCACTACCCTGCGCGGTACGGGGGTGGAAGGGTGTGGAAGGCGGTGGGAGAGGGGTCTGTTTCCCAGCGTTTCCCGGCCCCAGGTAAACAACACGTCTACACGTCAGGGGCCGTTTTATTGTCCGCGAAGGACAACAAGGAGGGAGTCAGCGACAGAGACAGCGACAGAAACGGAGGCAGCCACAGAGAAAGGGAGACGCACAGTGGGCCAGAAGACCGGGGGAGGCGGACAAAACTCTAGACGCGTTTTGAGCTCCAGAGTCGCTAAATGGGACTCGAACCGAACGTGTGACCCCACCAATGGATTGCTCTCCGAACGAGGACGAGGGCAGCTACACTGCCACGGAGATACAGAGGCAGCTACAGCGCTACAGAGAGACAAAGAGACGGAGACAGAGACAGCGCCACGACGCTGGCAGGGGCCAGCGGCAGCCAGCGGGGACTCGGCCTCCGGGGGGCAGTCACACCGTCACACGCACGGTGCTCGCCGTTCGCCGTGTCCGAGTCGACTCTGTGACCACGCAGCACGCCCAGCACGCCCCGCCCCACCCCACTAGAGGGACGCAGAGGCCGCCTGCAGGGTCTGCATAGGGCCCCTTTCACTGGGCACGGGCTCCGGGAAGTGGCCAAGGGCAAAATGTGCTAAACGTCCCCCCTGAAGCCGGCCCTGGATCCGCCACTGCAGACGTACAGACGGGCGAACGGACGGGCGAACGGACGGGCAGACAGACGGACCGCCGTCGTGGTCCAGCAGCAGTCCAGCATGCAGTCCCAGCATTCCAGCAAGAGCCGCAGCGCAGAGCCCCGCATGCCAGTCGGGTAGCGAAAGCGTGGCTGGGCGGGGCGGGGCGGGGCGGGGCGGGGCGGGGCACCTCCGAGTCTCCGAGCTCACGCATTACAGCGGGTGGCTGCTGGCCAGGTTGCGGGCAGCGCTGCCTCCACCGTGCTCCAGCGGGTGGCCGCCCGCCCACCTCACCGCGCCGGCCCAGCCCACCTGCGCCCTGAGTAGTTAGAAACTCGAGCGCGCTTACTTACTGCACGTCGGGAGAAAGGGAAAATGAGCGGCGCGGTCGCAGCGCACCTCCAAAAACAGTGCTTCTCTCTCACTGACAACGCCGCGCTTCCACGTCCCGCGTGGGTGCGAGAGAGACAGGCGTTCTGGACCGCGGCCTGGCCGGGGGGCACACTGGGGGGCACCTCGGCCGAGCTCGGCGCGCTGCGGGCCGAGGTGGCCGCGGAGATGACCGTCTGGCGGGGCAGGTGGCAGGGGAAGCAGAGGCAGGGGCGCTGGGGCCATGGCGCTGGCTTAGCGAACATATGGCCGCCTCTCCGCCTCTGCATTGGACCGAGCCGCCCCTACGTCCCACGCTGCAACGCGGGCCAGCCTGGAGGCAGCCTGGAGCCCCGGCGGCACAGCCAGGCAGGCAGACAGCAGCCAGCCAGCCAGCCAGCCAGCCAGACTCAGTGCATGAATGGCCGCCATGCGGCTTATGCCCCTGAAAAGGCACCCCTCCCCCTCTTTCCATTCAATACCTTCCTCATTTTTTTCGCGCTTCGCCTCTTTTCTTTTCCATCCCGGGATTTGAACCCGGAGCCGCGCGAGATTGTGCGGCGAGCTTTACGCGCAGCGCGCAGCCTCCGCGGCTCAGCAGGCCGGATGGCGTCGGATGGGCATGTAAACGGCTGGTTATGAGCCGCGGCGCACAGTGGGCCAGAAGACCGGTGGAGGCGCCAAAATCTCTGGACGCGTTTTGAGCTCCAGAGTCACTAAATGGTACTAGAACCGAACGAGTAACCCAAGGAGTAACCCCTCCAATGGATTGCTCTCCGAACGAGGAATCCATTGGTGGGGTCACACGTTCGGTTCGAGTCCTGTTTAGCGACTCTGGAGCTCAAAACGCGTCCAGAGTTTTTGCCACCTCCACCGGTCTTCTGGCCCGCTGTGCTGGAGGAATTCCCCCGCCGTTCCGGTCCGCTCTGCCCGTTCCGGGTCGTCGGGGTCCCTGGGGAGTGGCGCGGAATGGCGCGGCATCGACGGCGGGAATGCCGCCCCGTCGAGCATTCTGGTTGGCGTCCCGGCCGTACCGTCCCGGCCGTACCGTCCCGGCCGTACCGTCCCGGCCCACGCCGCCAGGACTACCAGCGTGGTGGACGGCACCTTGAAATTGGGCGCGACGCCCGCCATGGAGACGAGTTGCGTGGCGTGGAGACAAGGCCTGGCTGGCGTTCGGACACCTCCCCGGACACTCACCGTCTCAGCTGTGTTTAGGTGTGTTGACACAGCTGGTGGCGCGGCGCGGCGGGGCGGGGCGGGGCGCGACGCGGCGGCTGCCTGCTCGGAGCTCCCCGAGCCCGGCAGCGCGAAGGGCAGTGAGGGCAGCGGGGCCTCCGCCCCCGTCATCCTGGTGGCCACTGGCCGGGGCTGCGTCCTGGAGCGCCCCGTCACGGCCGCGGCATGGTTCGCCTCGCCCAGGATCGCCTGGTGCGGGCCTGCGGGGGCGGCCCCAGCGCGTCCGCGGTGCGTTGCGCGCTGCGCGCTGCGCGTGGCGGCGCTTGGCTCGGACCGACCGCGGGACCGCGACGTGGTGGCAGTCCACTCCACTCACGTGCGCCACGTGCTCGCGGAGGGAGCGCCCCGAGGACTGTGGCGGTGGGGCCCGCTGGCGGGGCGCTCTGTCTCCGTCCCGCTGCAGGGCCCGGCCCAGGCCCGGCCCAGGCCCGGCCCAGGCCCCCACGCCCCCTTCGTCCCACAGCTGCGGCCGTGGCGCTATCTCGCGGTGCATCGGCGAACCACGACGTACGCTCGAGGGTGGCGGAGAGAGAGAGGGAGAGACAGCGGAGGGTGGCGCGCCGCCCTGGATGGCTGAGGCCGCCTGGCCGCCCAGGCGCCCACCCCCGACCCCCTTCAACAGAGTTTGCTGCCCCCCCACCGGGCCCCCGCCGCCCCCGCCAGCCCCCGCCCCTCAAACGGTGACGTCAGTGGTCGATACGGGCTGGGGGAGGATATGAGGCAACCACCCCCCCCCCGGCCGTTTTTACCATGACAGGCAGCAGACAGTGCACTGTGGCTGTGGGGGTACCAAAGAACCCATTCCCCCCTCCACACACACACACTTGCGCTGATGTCTTTATGCGTCGACACCGGCGCGGAGCTTTACTGGGACAGGGATCTGGCCGAGATCGATTGGCTATTAGCCAGGGGCGGCACGTCGTTGCTCACAAGAATAACAGGAAAAGTAGCGATATACATCGGCAACTTTGGCCCGTCCCGTAAATTTAGAAATGTGCGAATATCGCCTATGCTTGACCCTAACGAGATTTGAACCTGAGTCTGGGCTCAAAATAGATGTTATTTTCGTCATCAGCACCCTCAAAAACATCTGAAACTACTGTATGCAAAATTTTAAATAAAAAGAATGTTTAAAATATACCCCACTGGGATTTGAACCCAGGTCCAAACTTCTCCGATTCACTTGAAACTGGCACCGTTGGTTTTGTCTCGTCGCCCCGATTCCAAAATTACCCCTACATGCCTTTCTAGCTGTATCCGTTGTCGAAATCCTCCTCGACCCCATGTAGACCATGATGCACCTGCAGCAACGCCCCCGGGGCCCGGATCGGATTTGCTGCCATCGGGCGGTTCGTGTGCGTGTGTGACTGTGAGTCTGAGCTGCTATTGGTCCCAGATTTTATATACTGTGTGAGAGGGGCAAAAAGGGAGGAGAGAGTAATAAATGAGAATTTTCGTTTCAAGAGCATCTTGAGTGGGGACTTATTTTATTAAACACAATCATAAAAATAACAATAGCATATCATATACTTTGAACAATTTAAAGCAAGAAATATCACAGCAGGCTCAATTTTTAGTAATTGACAGTTGTGGGTTCATCATAAATCTGAACAAGGTGTCTTGCATATCCTATAAAACTCAGTACACATACTTCATCTAATTGAAGCAAATAATGCTGCACATAAAGTAACAATTGTAGTAAGGTTCATATTGTTTGTGACAAGAAAAATTACAACAGATAACATGGACTTGCAACAGAATAAACCTGCTCTCAAATTGAATCAGGTGATATTTTTTTTTTTTGTGAAACCTACAGTGCGCATATACCAACCAAATTCAATATTTTTATATGCAACTGTATATCTTAACAATACATATCACAGAAACCTTTTCTTTATTCTTTTCTTTAAAAAAATAATATAGTAAAACAATGCACAGATTTGTATTAGGTGTATTACTGAAATCCTTTCCCAAAGCCATACCATCTATCAGGAGCTGTTAGAAAATAACTGTGCATAGCAGCTATAAACCGGCTTTGGTAGTCTTCAGGCTGAACTATAGTTGGAGCTTTACCCTGGCCAGCCACTTTCTTGAAAACATTTTCCAAGCGCTTGTCCCAAGTGAAAGAGCGAATGTAATCTAAAACAAATTGAAAGAAAGCATAAAATTAACTTCCCTAATTGTAGTTTGTATTTGTTATGACACAAATAGAGAGCATACTTGCCTATTATTCCAACCACCAACTCCTTACGAGATTGATCAAGACCGACCAATAGAGAGTAATCCATGACAGACTGGGAAGTCAAGAACTCTGTATCTCTTTTGATGGCTTGAGTGAGCACAGACTTGGCATGGGGAAGAACATATAGAGGCATATCTCGGGTGACTAGATTAGAAAGAAAAAAACACAATTCATTAGAAACATCAAAATTCTAAAATTAACAAAAGCATGTAAAACTTACTCTTCAATAAATTTTCATCCAGCAGAACAACTTCTTCTCGTGGCTCAGACCCAGGGTTGACCAACCGGTTTCTTATTGAACCCTTAAGATCAAATTTATGGCTGACCTCACGGCCATAAAATAAATTCTCCATAATGAGAAGATTTGATCTTGATGCAGCCCCAGTCAAATCATTTTTGAATACAATACGATAGACACCCAATATTTTGCCCAACAAGGTGGGACGATGGTTCTTGTGATTGTCAGTCATGTATGAAAAGAATCGAGGAGCTCTATCCAAAAAGTGACTGAGCTCTGTTTTTGACATCTCCTTTATGACAAGACGATCATCTACAATAAAAAGTTTAACATGTTAAAACTATGTAATAATTTAAAAAATAAGAGAAAAAAGTGACTAAAATTTAAATTTTTGATTCCAACCTCTTGATTTGCAAAATGTTGATCCTGATTTGCCTCCACGAGCTGCCCAATGGACACAATGAGCCAAAGAACGAATAAAGGCCTCTTCACCCCTAGGCCAAATGAGGCGTCTCAACTTTAGAAACTCTTCAGCATAGAAAATACGACAGTAAAAGTTGGTGGAGGCATCGCTGAACTGAACCTAAACATAAAGGAAACAATGTTGAGATTCTGCAAAAACTCCCAAATCAGCTCAAGGATAAATTAAGAGGTTCTGAAAAATACCTCAATGTAAGTGGGGCTTTGTTGAGCTGCTGCTGTGGTTGGGCTGCCAATGCCACTAGTTGTAGGGCCATCAGGTGCAGCATTTGGAGGAGGGTTAGTTACACTAGTTGTGTAGGCTACACCTTCAATGTTACCAGAATCTTTAGTTGCTCTGAAAATTAGATCAGGAAATGGGAATGCTCACTTGATTTAAGAAAACATTAAACTACCACCAATTTTCTACAAATTTGTATTTTCAGTCTAGTGCAAGTAAGCCACTAAAAGTCATGCAGGCAGAAACCAAAATGATAGCTTACGCATTGGGTGATCCCCGCAAGAAAGATAAAACACCCCCACGCCGGAGTTCAGAAGATTGCAATAACTCCCCATTCAAACTATCTCGATCTTTATCTTTATCTCTTTCTCTTTCAATATATCCTTGAACTTTTTTAGGGGCTATGGAAGCTCTGAATAGAAAAAATATGAGGGGCCATGACAATAATTGCATAGATAAAAATCAACTGGTGTAAATACTGTAGAATGGATTTTAAAAATCTTAAGCCAACGTGACACAGACAGTGAGAAGGATGGCAAGTACAAGATTCCTGATAAGTCTAAAAAAAAGGGAAGTGCTTGGTGGTGAATGGAAATTTATAGGTCCCATGTTAGTGAGAGAATACAGTGCCACAGGTTTATTTAAATTCCACTGCAGTGAAAGGTGATACTATGCTTACCCTGAGCTGTTAGCAGTTTCTGAAGGTGGGTGCCTAACCATTTCATCTAAACTGCGTTGATAGTCGTGAGTTGCAAGGGCATGGGCAATTATGGTGCTGGGCTGACTTTCCCTCACACCAATAGGAATAGTGGCACTTGACCTTGGCATGATATGAATTTCTTGGAGTTTTTGTGGAACCTTAAAAAGAAACAAGAAACCTAAACTATGAAAATCCTCTACAAGGATTAAAAATGACATTGCTTGAGTCTGAGTACTATTTTACCAATATAGAAGAGAGCATTGGGCCTGAGGGCAAGAATTGAGACAAAATAGTTTTAACACTCTTGGATTGCATTGACTGCAGAGTTGGGGGTTCAGACTGGTCTGTTAGAGAGTCTGCTTCAGAATCTACTGTTGATGATAGACGACTGAAAGTAACATCAACAGATGGCACTGATAAAAGTTCACTGGATGCTGATCCAACGGATGCAACTTCTGTAAAAGTAAATTGAAATGGAACATTAATTTACAAACTTAATGAAAATTTTATATTGAGGTACAAAAAAACAAATGCTTACTGTCTGAGTTTCCTGGTGTTTCAAAGCATATTGGTATGCTAGTTTGTGACACAGAGAAATGTTGGTCTGATTCTTTTGCTATTTCTTCTTTGGAATGGAGTATTGCCTGGAAAATGGAGAGGTCAGTGAATAATAAATATACAAGTAGTACAGAAGATAACAGAAAGGGAAGGGAGATAAAATGTCTTACCTCATCAGCAGTTTCATGAGGAACATTCACTGATCCTTTAGCCATTCTTGATCGGTCTTCCAAAGCTTTAAACCGTGTGTTCCAGTTAGCCACGGCTTCAATTATAAGGCGGTAAAGGTCAACAACTGTATCCTCTAGCTGCCACAATATTTTCCAGTGTCCTGCATCTGCATTAATATATAATGAGCAATAATTATTACCAACGTTGCTCTAAAATCAAATTATAGATGAGATGGCTCTTTTTATCTTATGGTACACTACCTGTTAAAGGATGACATGTATCTAGCACCTCTTCAACCCTTGCTTTAAATTGGGCTTGATCCTTTTGGAGTTGAGTTTTTAATCCTAATGCAAATGAGGAAAAAGTACCAACAAGTTTAGATTAAACAATAGATTTGGCAACAACAAAATCCTTGAGGATATCTTACCAGAATCCTCTGAGTATGTTTCAAAGATGCGCTCTAGTACTTGACTGAAAACCTCTTGCCCAGCAACAGCAATGTCACTTATTTCATCTGATACTAAAGCCATATGTTGTGTTTCCCAGTCCAGCTTGACAAGCTCTGGAGGCAGGGAAACCTCCCATATAAATATAGGGGAATACCTACGGAAAATACATCGGAAATTTCAATCAATCAATCACATAACCCCTCTCTTTGCAACATGTAGAGCTCTGCATTAGAAACCCTCTCTGCCATGTGCATGCGTTTAGACACGTCTAGAGCGTTTAGACACGTTTAGAGAGTTTAGCCCGCGGCTCCCGAGGGCCAATTTCTGGTAAAGTAAGATCTAACAGGGTTACTTTAATCCGGCAGTACGGGGGCATAAAACAAAATAATACCAGACTTGTTACCAAATTACCAAAAACAGAAAAGAAAAGAAAATACTAACTTGAAAGATGCTACAATGTTTCGGTAAGCAAAGTATTGATAGAAGTCATGATGAAGAGAATGAGAACATGGAGAGGATGCTTGATCAGCTTTGTCAACATGCTCTTCTCTGAGACAATACATGTCTCCATGAAACCGCAGCTCTAAGTACTTTCCAAATGACAAAGACCAAGTATCAGGTGACATTGGAGTAACAGGAGAAACCTGTAAAAGACAAACCTGTTTATTTTTTTCATGTTAAAAGGATTTACCTTGTTGAATAGTAACTGAGAGATCCTTACCACACTGCATTGGCTACAGCAACTCCACATAAGAATGTGATCATTAGAGGGAAGAGAGCCAACTCCATCCACAAGCTGTAATGTGACTTGGACACAGCCTGGGTAATGCACAAAACGCCGCACATGTTGAAGCATTGATGTTGTGCATGTTTGAGACGGGCAAGTAAAAGTTGTGCGGAAACAATAGCGCTCTAAGAAGCTACCCAAGGTAATATCATTTCGACCATAAAAATCCATTTTCACAACCCTGAGAACAAATTCTCATTAGCATCATCAACGCTATGATGATATTAATAATTATTAAAAAAACAACCATACCATGGATTGACACAGAAGGAAGGTGCATTTTGAGAGAAGGTTGAGTAGCTGCAAAATAACACACATAAATGTTGATGGTTGCCTGGATCCAGAACATCAATGTTGCTTTCATCAGATATAGCTGGCTGATGCGGTTGGGCAGGTTGACTCAGAGTCGGTTGGAGAGTGTGATTAGGAGAAATACGTCCTCCACAAGCTCGAAAATGTGCTAAAATAGCTTGCAGTTCATTGCTAGAAGCTTCAACAGTTATTTTCATTTCCATAAAGCTGTGTTTTGGAGCGAGCTGAGAATAAAACATAGCTTCCTGAATTAACAAATTCAATAAAGATAAAATATATTTCCATCAGTAGAAACTTTGATAAAAACCTTAGAATCACATGGATAGGAAGGTACTTCACAACTAATGCCGGTTCCACCTCGGCTTCTACTGCTTTCATTTTCATGAAATTGTTCAGACCAATAAACTTCAGATGGAAAATACTGACGCAATATGCAGGAGCGTCCCTGATCTGTCTCCAAGTAGGGAACAGTGAACTGCAATCAACAAATTTTTAGGTAAGCATTGTAACTTTGCATAAACAAGGGAAACTTTAAGCCCTACAGTACCTTGAGGTATGGAGACACTGAAAGAATGGTGTCGTCTAGAGCCTTACGAAACTGGTTCAAGTATGGTATTTTGGCAACAGCAAGACATTGGGCTCCACTGGCTTGCACACTGTTTGCTTCCTCTCCCAGGGTGAGGTACTGATGCAGTGGATCACTGAAGTCACTTATGCTTTCGGCTGTTACTCTCTTGGTGGTATCTGGCTGGTCGGAACTATTTCTCCTACGAGACTTCTGAGAAACACTTGGATCAACATTTACCTTCTGATTTGGTTTTGATTGGGAATTCAGATGAGCTTCTACTGCACTTTGATTATTCCTTTCAAATTGGTCACTACTCATAGGCTCCTCAAAAAAACTATCATTTGTAATACTTGGGGGACGAGCAAACTCATCCATTAAATATGACAACTCTAAGCGCCAATGGTAACGACAAAAGACCATGTGACGTGCAACTCTTTTCAGACGTGAGAGTTCTGATTGATTTCCTCCTCGAAGCAAGACTGAACAGCCAAATTGTGGCAATGGACAGCCCTCCAAGAACATCAATGTTTTAGAGCCACCTGAAAAATAAAGAAATTTGATCAAGTATATGTCATGCCCGGCATGTCATTCGGCATGCCCAAATATGTATGCTACTACCTTGTTCCGTTTTGAAGGTCCACATGTAAAATTTTTTACAAGTACCAAGCTGAGGGCGTCCTATCAGGGCATCAACCGACATTATGATTTGAGCCTGAGTGCATCTTGAAATTCGTTCCAAAACACTAATTTTCACATTCAGTGCGAGTGTGACACCAAGCATCCTTAGAGACTCTTGAGCAAGACGAGACACATTTCTTGACACCAATATAAGATCAGGCTGAAGGGCCTCTATGCGAGCAACTACATTGCGCAAATAATCTTGCTCCTGTGACATTTAAAAATCATTCAGTTTCATGACATCAATTGGTAAAATTTTAATCCCAAAGTTTGACACTGCACCTGCATCATGACAGGCTCCAGGGAGGCAAATCGCCCTTCCACCCTTTGGTAAACAATGGCACAATTCAAGAGAAGGATCCGCGGGTTTTCCAAACGAGTGTTCATTGAGCGGTGAGCAACATTTTTAGTGAATGCGATACCATTCAATATCTTGCACTCACTCCGAGTTCCACCAGTCACTTTTTTGAACTGGATATAACTGTATGAGAAAGGAGTCATATTATTTATCAATGCTACACATAATATGCAGTAAAAATAGTTATAGCACAAGGCACTTACTGACGAATATCTGTTTCTTCAGACTCATTAGTGGAGTCGGGGTGAACAACGGCCACCATTTGATGTACCAGAGGCATGACTATATCAGCCCAGGATTGGGAAAGGCCCTCAGAGTAGAGAAGTTGGTTCAGAAGTACTTGTTCGTGCTGACCATACTTTTCACTGATAGGGTAGCAGAACATAAATAGTAATACGTAAAACAATCCCTTAATGTCAATGAGATTTGATAGATAGTTAAATAGATTTACCTGAGAGCTGTGTATGCTTGCAGATCGCCATTGTCAGATCTGAGTTGGGCAATCTGATGCCAGGGAACAGGATCTTTATCTTGGTTTCTCTGACTTGAGTGGAGTAAGGCATAACTCAAGAGTTCACTGGAGGGAGATGTGGGTTGGGGTGATTGTTGTATCCATTCACCTGTTTGGAAAATAAGAATTAGGAATGATTGAGGTAAATAAATTAGAGCCACAAAAATAACATTGCAGTCAGTAAGATTATCTTACCAACAGCAGGTGTTGAAGGTGAGTTTGGTGAAATGTTTGCTGAGGGACGAAGGTGAACAGTACTTTGCTTTAAGTCAAGATCAAGTTGATATGTAGAAGGAGAGGATTTTATACTACCCTCAACATCTACTTCAGAAAGCAAACCTTCTGATTCAGAGTCTGCAAATACAAGCAGGGATGCAATAAATCACAATTACTCAGAAACAACTTGGAACTTAGAAATTTTAAATGGGCTTACCTGTTGTAGTGTTTGATTCAAACAGACGATGGGTCACTTCCTTTACCCATGAAGGCTCTTGTCCCTCCTGGCCAGCTGAGGTTTGGTCTGGTCTATCATAACTGCCACTCTGGCTTAGGGACAAATCTTCCCCCTTAAGCAGTCGATATAAAGCATTGCTGTCACTGAATCCTTCGTCAGTGACAGATTCAACAAATTTACCTCCAACAAGGGCTTCTCCTAGGTACAGAGCCTCAGATCTGAAAAATAGTAAGCATTTCCAAGAATGAACAATAGTTTAAAAGCAGCATAAATGATGCACTGAGCACTGAACAAATAGACAAACCTGTCACCAGCTTTACCATGCTCAATGAGCCAATCAACAAGCTGACTTCCAGTAAATACATCTTGATGAACTCTTAAACGTATACGCACAGTTTGCATAAGCAAACCTTTGCTTGGATGAGCTAACTGCTGACATAAAGCATACAAAAACCAGGTTCGGTTGTCTTCTGGCAACATTTTTGAGACAGGATGGTCTCTGGAAAAATAAGTTGAAAGAGTAAATACAGATTGCTTAATTTATCTGATGAGAACAGTGGACCAGTATTTTTTATGCTGACCTCCCTAGAGCAAAACGCTCCTCTTGATACCCAACAGAGGTTTTCCTTCGTAAGGAGGAACTGTAAGTACTGGGAGGAGGGCAACTGGCTCCTAGTCTGTCCTCCTCACTTCCAGCAATGTTAATAGATGCACTACTTATTATGAGGTCTGCTGATATGTCGGCTTTGGAGTCTGATTGCAGATATGAGTGAACAACTTTCCAACAGTATGTGCACACACGTAAATCGCCTGGATAGTACAAAAAGTTAATATATAGTTTCAATTTGCTTGGATTTTGTGATTCAAATGTGATTGTCTTACCTGTGCATCCTAATACCCTGCCGGGTACCTCTTGACTACAGCACCTAGAGCAAAATATCTGCCCACATATTCGGCAATGGTGTCGCCTCCTAAAAGTTGTGAACCGTTCACCACAGTCATAACATTCACGACTAACTGCATCAGGCATCCAATACTGTTTTAAGTCAGTTTCACCATATGCTTGTGGATTCTACAAACAAAACAAAATGATTAATGTTGCCACTTCAACTTTGGACACAGGAAGTCAGAGCAGAATACATACCACATTTCTTAGAGCGATGAGGTTACTAAGACGCTTGAGCACATTGGGAAGACTACGTCCTTCAGTAACATTGACGTCAAATTGAGACTGAGACACACCGGGGTCAATTGTCGTTGGCAAATTAACTGATGATGTGAGAGGATCAGTAAATCGTTCCTGTAATTCCAAGAAATTTGTGGATAGTGCCATGAAGAACGAATGATCAAATTTGTCGAAGCAAATAACAAAACAGAAATGTGTCATACTAACCTGACCACTTGTTGATCCTCGGCTTTCTCCTCCAGGTGATCCTGGAACACTCTTCTCTTTGGTCTCATCTGCAAGAAAAAGTTAAATTAATATCCAAACAGAGCAAGAGGGTTATGTAAAAGAGACACAGCCTATATTATGCGATTGATTTTATGAAAAACTCACGTTTATTTCCTTTAAAAAATTTGGCAATGAAGTTGCCAACACTAGATTGTTTGTCTTCTGGGCTTAAGGGGGCAAATTCCGTCAACTTCGATGTTGAATGAAGGTTCTTGCTCGTCATTTTGACAGCGCTGCCTGTCACGTATCAAGAGTTTCTTCTGCAGCCCCCGAAAGGATTTGGTTTACACTTTATCCATCTGCATACTGGAAGTCACAGGACTGATCCAGTGTTGACCAAGGAAATAAACAAATTACTTACAGCTTCGCCCAATGTCAACAACATCATGCGGGGACGGGGAGGGGTGGAAGAGAGGGAGAAGAGTGGTGGGGGCCCAGCTGATGTACTGAACGGGCAATTTCTCATTTACGTTGTTCACGCGTAGTACGTGAAGGCTGTGCTCAATTTCGATTTGTAGTCGTGTTGTGTTTTGATTGGCCTGTGGGAGGGGGATGCTGTCGTCCGTGTCGGCATTTTCTTAAAGAAGTAGTTTGAAAGTACCTTTTGTTTGGATTCTTCGTCTGCCCAAGCCTTTGTTGGGCCATTGAAGGTAAGTTCTTTCAATTTATCTCACTCGGATTGTTAGTGGCGCCTTTCTTTCCGTGGATTAATATTTAAGCTGACTTCATTGACAGTTCTTTCCTTGCGTTCCTTCATGAATATTCATTCATAATTTAGACTCTTCTTAGGTCAGTAACTTAAATTCATTAGACTTTTAATCGTTTGTTACTGCTGATTGAAAAATTTGCTCGGATATAAGTTACTTGGCTAAATATTTTCTATTGTAGGTTATGCCTGTGAGTCAGCAAACTTCTGTCTCTCTCCTTGAAGTCTGCGAAGTATTTTCGCAATTCCACTCCTTTTTTGTGTTTCAATAAATTTTGATCCCAGATTGTCATATCTCTCATACTTTTAATTTATTGGTTCTAAAGGCTCATGTAATGAGGTTATGTTTTGTATCACCACTTTGATTGAAAGCTTATACCTTCTTAAAAATTTGATGCTGATGTGATATCATTTTATTATTGTTTCAGCATTGCAATGGTTGCTGCCATGGAGGTGTCAACAGATGTGGAGATGAAGAGTGTGGATAGCCCAGCAGCAGATGTAGAATCTGCAGATTCGAAGAAAGACGTTGACCTGCTTAGCATTGCAGACATCCGGGAACATGCAAGGCAAATTGAAAAAGCTGTCCAGACCAAGGAGCCAAGATTTCTTCTCAGAGTGCTACGCTCTCTGCCTAACACCAGAAGGAAATTGAATTCTATAGTTCTCAGAGG
Source organism: Thrips palmi (assembly GCF_012932325.1). Classification (NCBI taxonomy): domain Eukaryota; kingdom Metazoa; phylum Arthropoda; class Insecta; order Thysanoptera; family Thripidae; genus Thrips; species Thrips palmi. Next base: position 2,454,667 of record NW_023144629.1, on the reverse strand, counting down.
CATCATCAATGGTCTGTTTACCTTCTCATCAGCTGACCGAGAATCCCTCCTGGTCTTTGTTGACGAACCCATGGATACAGACAGCTCTGCTGCAAACCAACGAGTGAGAAGTGGCAAGGCTTCAACCACCCCACTACTCCCAGAAGTCGATGCTTATGTACATCTCTTGGTGCTTGTCAGGCTGATTGATACTGGTAAACATCAAGAAGCAGTTCAGTGCTCAGAGCAGTTAATGTCCAAGTTAATGGGACAAAACCGACGTACGAGTGATTTGATTGCAGCGAAGTGCTACTTCTACCATATGCGCTGCTATGAGCTGACCAATCAGCTGGACAAAATCAGAGGATTTTTCCATTCTCGACTGCGTACAGCTACTCTGCGCAACGATTATGAAGGTCAAGCAGTCCTGATCAACTGTCTGCTGCGCAACTACCTGCACTACAATCTGTATGACCAAGCTGATAAACTAGTTTCAAAATGCAATTACCCTGAAACAGCTAGTAACAATGAATGGGCACGTTTCCTGTATTATTTGGGGCGTATAAAGGCTGCTCGTTTGGAATATACTGCAGCCCACAAACACCTTGTTCAAGCTTTACGCAAAGCCCCTCAACATGCTGCTATTGGCTTCCGTCAAACTACCCAGAAGTTGGCTGTTACAGTAGAGCTACTTCTTGGTGATATCCCTGAACGGCAAATATTCAGACAGGCAGCACTTCGTCGCTCTCTTGGCCCTTACTTTCAACTTACTCAAGCAGTAAGAATGGGCAATCTACATAGATTTGGTGAAGTTTTAGAGAACTTTGGCTCAACTTTCAGAGCTGATCATACTTATACTCTCATCCTTCGACTGAGGCACAATGTTATCAAGACTGCCATCAGAGCCATTGGTCTTTCCTATTCTCGCATTTCACCAGCAGACATTGCCAAGAAGCTTGGTCTGGATTCCCCTGAAGATGCCGAGTTCATTGTAGCCAAAGCCATTCGTGATGGTGTTGTTGAAGCTACCCTGGACCCAGAAAAGGGTTATATGCGCAGCAAGGAGAGTGCTGACATTTACTGTACTAGGGAGCCCCAGCTTGCATTCCATCAGAGAATTTCTTTCTGTCTGGATCTACACAACCAGAGTGTTAAAGCTATGCGCTACCCACCTAAATCTTATGGTAAGGAGTTGGAATCAGCTGAGGAGAGGCGTGAACGTGAGCAGCAGGATCTTGAACTTGCGAAGGAGATGGCAGAAGAAGATGATGATGGCTTCCCTTGAACATTATTCACCTGTTTTAACGAGTCTTAAAATCTGTGTACTACATCATCATCTAACAATCCTTTTGCTGTTGTACTGTATTTATAATACTTTGTCCCTTCTGACCTTCCTAGATTAACATTAATTGTATGGAATTTGTTAAAAATTAGAATAAATAATCCAGAAATTGTTAAGCAAATACTGTAGTTCTTCCTCCCCAGAGTCCAACTTGTTTCCTCACACATGTAGGGTTTTTACAGCTCCTGGAATGAATACAAAAGACACATGCACATGAATACAAAATTACCTTTCTAATAGTTTAAGGTACCAAGTACCATACTACATGTAACCTACTTCCTCTTTACAGATAATTTCATACAAAATTGAAAATAGATTGTGCGTGACGTCGTGAATTTTTGAGTTTGGTGCCCACAGTAAGTGACCAGTCTGCCCTTTAGAAATGTAAAATGTATGAAAGTCCCTGCTCGCCTTTTTATGCAACAAATATTAAGAAGACGTGGTACAGATTTTAAGGCACGTATTACTTAAACTAATAGAACATGTGAACACAAAAAATAACGCTTCCATTGTAAAAGTAAACGCAGGAGCGCACCTGCGTTTTAACGGCGCTGGTTGGTAGTTCTGAAAATGAGAGCCGTGGGAGGCGTCGGAATAGACGACTTGAGCTAGGCGAAAGAAGAGGAAGAAAATACCTTCCCGAACATGGCGGCCGGCCCCTCATTGGTCCTAGCAGCCGACGGCGGCCGTCCGCCATGTTCGGGAAGGTATTTTCTTCCTCTTCTTTCGCCTAGCTCAAGTCGTCTATCGCGTAGCTTGGTGGAATTTTCGGACGCAGCTGTGACAGACGGCTCTGCTCTGCTAGCAGCAGACAATTTGTCAAGTGAAGTCAAGTCAGCAATACCTTAAATCCCACTGGTTGTGCCTACCGCTTCGTACGTTTTGAAGGTAATTGTTAAAATTTATCGTTTCTTTGAAATATGCTTTTAGTTCTTTCTAAATTTTAGAGGTACCTTAGGGCCAGGTAGAATGTGTGTGTAGGTTCTGTGAGGCCAAGCACTTTTGTTTTTATGGTAGCATTCCTTTCTGATGCAGTTTGTCATGATTCAAATTGGGAGGCTGGCCGTATTCACCAGAAGTACTTTACCCCTTCTTATTGCTCGTCGCACTCTGAGGTTGGTTTAAGCTGATCCCAACTGATAATGTAACGTCTGCCTGTTCCTTGATGATGACACATACAGCTGGTATCTCAAACTCGTTCAATTTGTAATACTGATAATTGTTTTTTGCTGTCAATACATTTTCCATAACTGTCATTTATCATGATGAACTTTGGTTTTCATTCACAAGGTTTTCCAGTAAATTTGAAATTTGTGTGTTGAAGCTGTACAATCCCGTTACAAATTCAATTACTGTGTTTTTCACAAAATTAACTAAACCTTTTCTGTTTTGTCTTATTTCAGTATCGGTCCTGCTGTATTAACAGACACCACAATGACGGTCAAACAGAGATATGATAATATCACTAAATCAGAAGAGGATAAAAGGTTGTACAGAGGACTGCTTTTAGAAAATGGCATGAAAGTTCTCGTTATTAGTGATGATACTACTGATAAGTCTGCTGCCTGTATTGATGTTGCTGTGGGTGAGTTGTAAAAAATGTGAAGATGGACACACAGTGGCCACGGTTGCCATCAGCCAGGCATTCACCTATGGAGGCATGGGGCCACACATTTATGTAAAATGTATAGCTCCACAATGGAGATGGTCCGTATCATACCTGGTTACTGATACTGAGCAATATGTGTTTCTCTGGGGCCACTGTGATTGAATCAAAAATGTGTCCCAATTACTGCGACTTGTTTGTTTGTGTTGATAAAGCATTTCCTTATGTCCGTTTCAGGGTACATGTCTGATCCAGATGAGTTGCCTGGACTAGCCCATTTTTGTGAACACATGCTTTTTCTCGGCACTGAAAAGTATCCAGATGAAAATCAGTACAACAAATTTCTGGCAAATCATGCAGGGAGAAGTAATGCATTTACCTCAAGTGATCAAACAAATTACTACTTTGATGTTGCCCCAGATCGCCTGAAAGAAACTTTAGACATGTCAGTTTGCCATTTTGTAATCCAGTTCTCATGATTTTACTTTGTAATCATTACCACTATAATTTTTATTTTTTTATTTTCAGATTTTCTCAGTTTTTTATTGCTCCACTTTTCACAGAAAGTGCAACTGATAAAGAAGTAAATGCCATTGAATCAGAAAATGCTAATAATATTCTGAGAGATGCATGGCGTCTCTCACAGTTAAGGAAGTCTTTGTCCAAAAAGGGTCACCCTTACGCCAAGTATGGAACAGGTTGGTACTGGTGAGAAAGACTTATTTTACTTCCAATATATTTGTACCCATAACAATAAAAAATTATCCCCCCATAGGAAACAAAAAAACACTTGTGGAGAAACCAAAAGAAATGGGAATTTGTGTCAGGGAAGAACTCCTCAAATTTCATTCAAAGTGGTATTCGTCCAATATGATGAGTTTGATTATACTGGGCAGAGGTACGTTTAGCTCAACTTATATTATTTCTAATTATTATTACGTAACTCATTTGTTCCATACTTTTCCTCCGTTTTTACTCTGCTTCTTGTTTGTGTTGTTTGTGCAGAGAGTCTCGATGAACTTGAAGCCATGGCCGTTGAGTACTTTTCGGCTGTGAAGTGCATTGATGATGTGGAACCTCCTACATGGCCTGAATCGCCACTAGGTCCAGATGAGCTCAAGAAAAGACTGTCTGTTGTTCCCATCAAGGATTTACGTAATCTTGTTATCAACTTCCCCATTCCTGATCTTACGGATTTCTACAAAGCTTGTGTGAGCAGTGTGTAATCTACTCAGAAAATTTGCCTTATTTTGGTTTTGTGTGGGAAAAATAGTGTTTCTTTGGTGTTCTCTAGCCCGCGGGGTACCTTGCGCACTTTATCGGTCACGAGGGTCCTGGAAGTGTGCTGTCTGCTCTGCGCGCCCGTGGCTGGTGCAATGGTCTGACTGCTGGTCCAACTCAACCTGCACGTGGCTTTGCTGAGTTCACGGTGGCTGTGGACTTATCGGAAGAGGGATTAAATCATGTTGATGACATTATCTCCCTCATATTCCAGGTAAATAATTTTAAACTGTACTTGTATAGTGATTCAATTACTGAGCCTGCACCAAAATAAAACTAGATATATATAACAAAATTTTTGTTCCAGTACATAAACTTATTGAAAAAGGAAGGTCCAAACAAGGAAAGTTTTGAGGAAATGAAATGTCTCAAAGAAATGAATTTCAGATTTAAGGATAAGGAGCCTCCTATAAGTTACGTCGTCTCACTTGCATCCAATATTACTGTAAATATGCTTTCATCTATTTGTCAGTCTATGCCTATCAGCATGAAAGTTTCAGGGAATGTAGTAATCATACAAGTTCACTTTCTCAGAAATTCACCATGGAAGATGTGCTGAAGGGCTACTATTTACTTGAGGAGTGGAGGCCAGATCTCATTTCTGATGAAGTTTTGAACAAACTCACTCCTGATAACATGAGGTGAATTGACTGTAAATACCAGTAAAAATTTTCAAACATAAGTTTTTTAAATTATTACCTAACATATTTTTTTTCTGTTTCATCGTATCAATGAAAATTAAATAGAGTGGCAGTTCAAGCTCAACATTTCAAAGCTATAGTGGACTCGAAGGAAGAGTGGTATGGTACAGAATACAAACTTGAGTCTATTTCTGAAGAAATACTACAGGTATAGGAAATTTAGATCCCTACATTAGTATAGTAAGCGATGTTTCTTGACTTAGTACCTTTTTTTCCTCTCATTATTCTCCTCAGAAATGGTCCAATGCTGGCCTCTGTCCCGATCTTGCTCTGCCACCAAGAAATGAATTTATTCCCACCGATTTCAATGTTTTGCCAGCCACTGCTGATGTAAGTCTTGTGGTGTAAGTCTGCCTGTTAACTGAGACTGTTCAAAATAACCTTTCATCTTATGTTCAAATTTATTTAGGTTAAACCATTCCCCAGCATCATTCAAGAGACTATGCTGTCAAGAGTGTGGTACAAACAGGATGACAAGTTTTTGCTACCAAAAACTTCCTGTAAAATTGATATAGTGAGGTAAAATGAGTCAACTAAAATTAAGTGCAACTAAATATTCCAAAATGTTATTTTATTTTTCTAATAAAAGGTCTAAACTGATAATTTTTTTTTAGCCCTTTGGCATACTTGGATCCGAATTGCTGCAACAAATCAACAATGTATATGTGTCTACTCGAGGATGCCTTTAATGAGTACTCATATGCAGCCTCTCTGGCAGGTTTGGGATGTAGCCTTATCATCACTACTACTGGTTTACAGGTATTAAAGGTTACAATGATTTTAGTTTGATACCTCACTCATTCTGTATCACATTTAGACTTCATTATTTTTTTATGTTTTAGTTGGGGATAGAAGGATACAGCAATAAGCAGCATGTCCTTCTAGAGAAACTAGTGGAGAAAATGGTTAACTTCCAAGTGGATCCTCTGCGCTTCGATATTCTTAAAGAAAATGTAGTGTAACTGAACATGCCAATATGCAATTTATCTTATCACTGATAAATGCCTTTATTCACAAATTATTTTTAATAATTTTTTCAGTACATGCGATCCTTGCGCAACTTCAAACTGGAACAACCACATTCCCATGCAATGTATTTCTTGTACATGCTGATGTTCTATGCTCAATGGACCAAAGAAGAACTTCTTGCTGCTCTGGAAGGTACAACCTTCATCTCTTGCACCTTTCAACCTCTTTTTCTAGTTTTATAGCATAGGATTTACAGATCTAAGCCTTAAATCTTTGTACATTTCAGGGTTGACTTACAAGGATGTAGAAGATTTTATCCCACAGCTTCTGTCCAATATTCATTTGGAGTTCTTGATCCATGGAAATGTCACACGAGAGGTACTTCATAACATTCTGTTGACTTTGCAGTTAGTGTTTATTACTGGTAGTGTCATCAACAGTTTTATTTCAACTGATATTTTGTTTACTAACTTTAGAGAGCTACAGAATTGTCCAGTATTGTTGAAGACACCATTCAAAAGCGGATTAAGATCCGCCCATTGCTACCGAAACAAATGACTTTGCTAAGGCAGATTCAGCTCCAGGATCAGAGCAATTTTGTGTATAGGATTGATTCCTCTGCACATCCATCTTCTTGTACCGCTGTTTATCTACAGTGTGGTACACTAAGCACCGAAAACAATATGAAATTAGAATTAATTGCTCAAATTTTGAAGGAGCCGTTTTTCAATATTCTGCGTACAAAGGAACAACTGGGCTACATTGTTCGATGCTCAATACATCGATCATATACAGAGCAAGGACTCATGGCTTTAGTGCAATCTAGTCGTGATCCTGACTATGTTGAGAAACGCATTGAAGCATTTTTCGCTCATATGAATGTAAGTGTTTTCATTGACTGGGCCCATTTTTTATTACAACTGCGAAAACTTACTTATTTTGTTGCCTTCCTCAATGCACCAGGAACTCATCCGTGATATGGATGAAGAAGAGTTTGAAAAACATAAGGAGGCTGTTGCTGTGAAGAGACTCGAGAAACCTAAAAAACTCAGCACTCTCACCTCAATATTCTGGAGAGAAATTGTGTCTCAGCTCTATCACTTCGATCGTGACAATGTTGAAGTGGAGTACATGCGAACTCTCTCCAAACAAGATATCATTGATCATTATGAGGTAAGTTCTTTACATAGATTAAAAAGAAGGAAAATAAAAGGACACCAACACATAACATTCTTGTATTATTGGCACTGGACTTTATGAACACTTACGTTTTCCAGGAGTTAATCAAGCATGATTCTGCTAAGCGCCATAAACTGTCAGTGCAAATTGTACCTGCCAAAGACTCAACATTTGAGTTGCGCTCTGAGGATGCAGCAATTATGGATAACGGGAAAGTGGCAGAGGAGTTGTATCCTTGCCCTATCATCAATACACCGGTCAGTTTTTGTTTACTCACTATTTGATTTTGATTTTCAAGAAAATTTCACTTTAGAGTCTTTGAATTGATTATGGTACTAGGCACATTATTTTGACAGTTCCTAAATTTTTGCGTTAAATTTTTGTTGCAGCAAGTTCCAATTGAAGACATACTAGCATTCCACAGATCACAAGCACTGTGCCCCTACCCAAAACCATACATGCTTGTTGGGGCACGATCTAAACTATGAAGGTATACACCAGGACAATAAATTAAAATAAATGTTCAATCATGGACTAAAATGTAAATGTTTGACAAATGTATGTTGTGTGCTGTGTGTGTGTGTGTGTGTGTGTAGTGCACTGCATAGAATTAAATCAGAGGGTAAAGAAATGCAAGAGCCTCATTCTGTACGAAGATATAGTATATTCATATTGCAAAAGACTACTTTCGGTGCAAGAGTTCAGCCTGTTTGAAGTGCGACGGGTGTGGAATGGAAACAATCTCCCTGGAACTTGGTTCCCATTAGACTCTTTGGACAGTGCTGCAGATTGGGAATTTGAATCTTTGGACTATGCAGTATTCATCAGTCTATTGCAAGTCAGTTTTTGTGAAGACTAAAACCTAGCCCGCCTAAACAGGGGAAAGTGTGGACACAAATTTTCTGTACTGTCCTATGATAGCAGTGGCGTGCGTAGAAATTTAGAAAGGGGGGGGTCAGGCCATGCTTTTTGCCTACTTACAGGGGGAAAGTGATGCAATTTGCCTACCTTTAAGGCGGCTGTCTAGTGGCCAAAGGGGGGGGGTCATGACCCCCCTGACCCCCCCCCCTGCGCACGCCACTGTATGATAGAAGGAGTCTTGCCACAAATTTTATTTTGAAATACTGTCAGTCATGAGCACCATTTTATGTGTGCTTTAATACCTACTGATGAGATAATTTTGCTTACATAGCTATTAAATAAATGTGAATTAACATTTTTTAAACCCACCATGCTGAGTACAACACTTATTCTTTTTATATAAAATTTTGTTTGTTGAGTAAAGAATGAGTAAATTGCTCAGTGTCAAGCTGTGAATATAACACTTCTTTTTGTAACTTAGTTAATGAATTTTCACCAGACCAAGATAGACTTGTCTTTTGTGAATAATTGAAGGTATCATCATCATCAGCGCTGCGCTGCAGACCTTACTTGCTTGAATCTCCTCATAAATTAATATAGTATGTGTGAGTGTAAAAACACATCCTCAAAAACAAGTTTTGTTTTGCTTTTTCAAAATCAGGACAATCAAAAAATTAAATAAAAGTTTCTTGCAAAAAAACTTTAGGCAACTGCTTTATATTCTATTTTGTATATCTTTTAATCTTTTGTAACTGAAGCACTTCACCAATTCTCCAATGTTGTATCACAGTTTTGTTTTAAATGACATTGCCATCATCAGCCCTTTAATAAAGACTCTTAAAAATGCTTTTGTTTTTTGAATCAACTCTCCACTTCCAAATAAAAACATGCATCTGTTTATGGCTGAGGTAATGGCCAGAAACTAACTCCAAGAAGGTTGAAACTTCTTGTCATAAGGCATCCTCTTAAATACATCAGACTTACAATGATTCAAGATGAGTTCGTCAAAGAGCTCAACACGAAAAAGTCATTGGCGAGGGGGGAACAGCTTCCCACATTCATTGTACAAAATTTGACCACATTCCACATTCAGGTGGCAAAGACGCCTGTAAGTAGGCAACATGTGTTGCAAAAACGCCTCAAAGTAGGCAACATGTGTGGCAGAACGCCAGAAATCTTGCACATTCACACAATCATTGTACACAAAATTTTTCAGTGGGTCACCCCTCGGTCATTGGCCTCTGACTTGAGCAAGTAGCTCTGTAGCGCTGCAGTCAACCTGAGTCAACCGACGACGACGTGAAGGACGTGTCGCGTCGCGTCGCGTCGCCACGAACAAGCAGACCAAAGCAGACGAGCGAGATGGGTTGCCCACCCACTAGGCGGCAGCTAGCGGCAGCTAGCGGCAGCCTGCCGGGAGACTCATGACAGGCTCTAAGAAAGTGCATTGGGCCCCAGTCTCATGTTGGGACGGACGCGTCGCGGGTCTTCTCTCTGCAAGAGATGCGAGGGGGGAACAGCTGTCCACATTCGTTGTACAAAATTTGACCACATTCCACATTCAGGAGGCAAAAACGCCTGTAAGTAGGCAACATGTGAGGCAAAAACACCAGAAAACTTGCACATTCACACAATCATTGTACGCGAAATTTTACAGTGGGTCACCCCTCGAAGAGATGCGATTCGTTCCAGCCATCTGCAGGCTCATTTCTGAACAGTGCTTTCGCCACTCCGTCCCAACCGCGCGCAGAGGGTGCGCCGCAGGGGGTGCGAGAGAGACTGCGGCGAGCTCACTGTTCAGAGGCAGCCTGCCGCACGGCTTGCTCAACAGGGGGACCGTGCAGGGCCCTTCAGAGGGGATGCTGCCTGACGCTTGCCCATTGCCCATTGCCACTGTTGCTGGTCGTGTACCGCGTCACCCACACGCTTAATGGGCCGGGCCCAGGCGGGGGAGGGGGAGGGGGTGGCGGGGCGCGGTGGGGTCGGCGGGGGGCCGGCGTCGGCACCGCCGCGCCCAGTAGCCCGAGCCGGCGCGGCCGCCCCCGCCAGCCCCCGCCTGCAGGCTGCTGCAGGCCTGCACAGCATGGGGACTGCGGGCGCCGCCAGCTCCGTGGTCGTCCTGGGCGTGCTGTGCGCCGCGCTCGCCTCGGTGGCCGGTGAGTGCTTCAGGCTGGCCTTCAGGCTGGCCTTGAGGCTGGCAGGCGCCTCCGCCCCGACGACGTGGTGACCGTAGTGACGCCCGAGCCGTCCGCGCCCCTTGCTGCGCTTCGCCCGGCTTCGCCCTTTCGTTTCTCTGTGGGACTGCCCTCGTTGGACACAGGCGTGCGCTGGGGTCAGGGGTGTTGCCGACAGTGTTGCCAACAGCGTTTGCCAACAGCGTTGCCAACACACTGTGTCAGGCGCGTTGACTCGCTCGTTCCAGATGTGGAGGCGGCCAAGAAGGCGACGCCGGCTCTCGGTAGAAGCCTAGGCGGCCTAGGCGCGCCGGCCGCCGCGACCGCGCCCGCCAAGATAACGCCCCTCGCGGCCGCCGCGGCCCTCGCCAAGACCGCGGCCCTCGCCGCCCTCGCGGCCTCCACCAAGACCACCGCGGTGGCAGCGCGCGCGGCCTCGACGACGGCCTCCAAAAGAAGCGCCAAGCCGGCCACGGCCACGGCCTCGGCCACGGCCACGCACCGCGCCACCCGCAAGCCCGGCGCGCCCAGCGGCGATGACGCCGGAACCGGAAGCACAGCGGCCGCAGCCGCCGCCACGTCCGCCACGGCCGCAGCCACGACGGCGTCGCCCGGGGCCGGAAGTGGCCGAGAAGGACAGGAAGTGGAAGCAAACTTGACAGGTAGGGGCGGCTGGCCGGCACGAGGCACCCTCCGAGAAGACACAGTGCGCAGTTCGATGGCTCGTTTCGATATCTCGCTTCCGTCAACCCGACCCAGAGGCACGACTGTGGACGATTGTTGAGGGGTCAGCTGCTTCGGCCGCTCTGTGTACACTGTGTACTCTCGCTGTTTCGGAGTTCGAACGTAAAGAGGCGCCCCTAGGGCCCGCGGCCTGCGGGACAGGGCGCGTTTCGCGAAAAGAAAAGTTTTACTTTAGTTTCTTGACGGTACACAGCGAGTCTGAGTGCATTGACCCCTCGACTTGCTTAGAGGAGAGTCCCACAATAAAATCAAATTCTGAGCCCCGACGAAACCTGGCTAGCTTGTCTGGATATTATCCAACGCAGGCTGCGAACTGGCAACACCCTCGTGTTACCAATAAATCTCTGAACAGAGTGTTTTCAGTGCTGAAAAAATGATACTGAAACGGCACTTATAGCAAGAGGTCGCCCCAAAACAAAAAAAAATACAAAAACAAATAAAAACAAAGCGCTTACCTTGTTTGACTCCAGCGGTCGTGGCTCTGTTTGGCGTTGTCGGGTCGCGTCCAAATTAATAAGCAAACAGTCGCACTGTATTCTTTTGTTTTCCTTATCGCGATGGCACGTGTTGAGTTACTGCCGACTTAGGTCTCGGTGGCGCCACCTTCGCGACGCTGCGCCGCCCTGCGCCCCTCCTTCCCATTTCCTTCCCTTTCCTCCCTTTTTCGTCCTTGTTCTCCTCATCCCGCTCCCTCGGCGGCGCAACTTCACCCCGAAGGGTGGCGCCTCGAGTCCGAACAGTCCGAAGCGCTTCAGCCGTTTGGTTGGCTGCTCGGTCCGCCCGGCCCGACCGCCGGCCAGACCGGGCGGCAGCCACTACCTCGCCGCCTTGACGGCCTTGACGGCCTTGACTTACCGCCGCCCTGGCGTGCCTTGGTGCCCGCAGACGTGGCCGTGCTCAAGTCCGCCCTGCCCAACAAGCCCTTCATCAAGCCAGGTGAGTGCACGGCGGGACTCGCGTCTAATATCTCGCGAGATCGATTCCTCGGGACCAGCAGACTGATTCCGAGAGTCTCGTTTCCGTCGCCGTGTCTCCCTCGCACTCACGGGGCGCCCCGTGAAGGTGTGAGGGAGACAGTGACTCTCGGAATCAGTCTACAGAGCGACTAGGGGACCCCCTCAGCGTCTCTGGACGTCCCACCCGGAACAGATCCCGCCGTGGCGGAGCGATCAGTCTGGCCCCGAACTTGCGCAGCCGGTGACTGACGCCGGCTCCCGTCTCGCAGGGATGTACCCGTTCATCGCCACGGTGCAGAAGACGTGCGGGGCGTGCCACACGCGCCAGTTCTGCGCGGGGGCCATCCTGGCGCCGCAGTGGGTCATCTCCATGCCGCAGTGCGCCGAGACCCACCCCGGCGAGGGCCTCCTGGTGAGCGCAGTGCGATTCAGGAGACTCGTTTCGCCGCTCCGTCTCTGTCGGAGGGGTGATCTGAAGCTTGCCGCCCACAGGTGCGGGCGGGAGACTCCTTCATCTGGCCCGGGGACCACACCCCGACGCAGAAGGTCATCGAGGTGGTGTGGCACGAGGCTGCGACGTCAACGTGCGTGGCGGACTGGGCGGACTGGGCGACCCGCACGGCCCGCACCTCCAAAAACTTGTTGCTTCCAGGGACGACTACCCCAAGTACGACGTGATCCTGATGCGCCTGGAGAACAGCTTCCAGTTCGGCGAGAACATCAACGCCATCGCACTTGCGCCACCCACGCACCCCGCAGGTCTGTCTGTCTTTCTGTCTGTCCCTCTCGCCGAGCGCCTCGCTAGAGAGTGACAGTGTGTGCCCTGTGTGACCAGAGGGCGCCCTGTCCATGGTGGGCTGGACCACGCCGGGCCACGCCGAGCAGGTGGAGCTGAACGTGACGCACGGCACGGTGCGCGGCACGGAGGAGTGCCAGAAGATCGCGCCGCAGGAGGCGCTGCCCGCGGACACCCTGTGCGTGCAGCCCGTGGAGCCCCTGCCGGACCGCTGCGGCGTGAGTCAGTCAGTCCGCCAGCCGCAAGGCCAGCCGGCGATACCCCGCGCCTACACCTCAGAGTATTGACGTTGACGTGCCACGCCGCAGTACGACCTCGGCGACCCGGTGTTCGTGGAGGCGGAGCAGCCGCTGCTGGTGGGGCTGCTGAGCCGCTGGTACCTGCCCTGCGTGCCGGACCGGCCCGTAGTGGCTCTCAAGATCAGCTCCATCTACGCCTGGGTGTACGAGAAGGTGAACCCGCCGCCCGTCACGCCCAGGCCCGCGCACTCCACGGCGGAGGCCACCACCACCACGACGGCCGCCACCGCCTCCACGCCGACGACCCCCTCGGCCGCCCCGACGCACTCCAGGTGAGGGGTTGTCTCCGACGCACTTTTCAGAGTCGTGTTGGAGGCGAGGGTAGGCGAGGGGCCAGTGGAGGGCCCCTGCGGTGGCGAGGGTAGGCACCCTGCTCAACGTGCGCGTGGCGGGTTTGCCTACCCCGTCCACCGCAGGGGCTCCAGGCCGCCACTCCGCTTGGCAAGGGAGCGCCTCCATGCCCGAGTTCTTCCACTGCAACCGCCGACATCAGCGCACTCTCTGCCACCAATGCCCATGTCCCCGCAGCTCAACGTCGCCCTTGTCGACGGTGCCGCCGCCGACCACGCCGTTGACCACGCCGCTGACCACGCCGACGACCACGCCGCTGCCGCCGTCCCCGCCGTCCTCCTCCGCGCTGCCGGCCACCACCACGCCGCCCCCCACCACGCCGTCGCCCACCACGCCGACGTCCACCGTGACGGCGTCCAGCCCCACGGGGTCCTCCACCTCGACGCCGCCGCGGCCCGCGTCACACGTCAAGCCCATGACGGTGAGCAGCTCCTCGGCGTCGGGCGCGCTGTCCAACACGTCGTCCACGTCGGACGCGGCGCTGCTGGCCGGCCACATGGAGTCCAGCCTGTCGTACTCGCTGGGCACGGCCAGCGTGGACGCGGCCAAGCCCGCGCTCGCCAACTCGGTGAGTGTGGGCTGGGCCAACTGCCGCGACATCGGCGGCGCCCTGGGCATGTCGTACGCCCTGGCCTACTCCTTCATCGGCGAGGGCGCGGCCACGGCGGCCAGCACCGTCAACGCCACCTGCCTCGAGATGAACGCGGTGCAGTCCCAGGGCTGGAGTATCAGCACCTCGGGCGGCTCGGCGCCCGTCAGCGTCCGGGCCTTCGTCATGGAGCACCTGGCCTCCATCCCGGGCCTGCCGCGCCAGCCCACGCTCAAGTACCTGTAGAGCCGGCGGAGCCCCGGCGTGTAGACAAGAATAAAGCAACAAAAAAACAGCAACAACACTGTTAGCCTGACGAGTCAACCCACCATGCAATTTGGTCGAGGAGAGGCAGAGAATAGATCACTTGGTTGCTGTATTATCTTTATTATAATACGTTGAGAATATCAATACATATAGTTTCCTCTTGGATTTTTCACATTCTTGACGCAATCCACATTAACAAAAAAGTACTCCACATGATTACAATAATGTATTTTTGTTGATGAAGGAGTGGCGAAGAGAGCAATTTTAATCGTAAAATATTTGATTAAAAAAATATGAAGGGGACACAATTAAGTGGGGAGTTCTAATGGTACATAGAAGGACAAAATTTAACTTGACATATAACTCATCACAGAAAGCGGGATAAATAAATAAATAAATAAATGAATGAATAAATAAATAGTAAATTTTGTACCACACAAAGGAGAGTTGAGATTTTTATCATTAATATTCTACCCACTTTTAGGCAAGAAGTAGGACAGTGGGTGTCAGAACTCTGTCGAAATTGAAATAAAGAAGACAACCGAAATAGTGATAACCCCTCCAGGACTTAAGTAACTTTTTTTTTATCAACAAGACCTTTCTATAGTTCCCTCTTTTTAACTTCCTTTCGGCGTTCCCGATTCCTAGAGCCCGCGACTAACCAAGCGAAGCTAATGCCGTTCGGCAACTGAAGTAAACAACGTTCGGCAACTGAATTAAACGGAAACCCGATCCGCTCTCTTTTTCTCTTTGGCGACGAAATGAAGTGAGCCTCGCGAAGGAGATTGTCTCTTTTGATTTGTACGCTTTCTCACCAGAACACCACACTCGCACACACGTTATTTAAAACTACGATAAAGTCTTGGTTTTCGCTTAAGGAACTGCCACAAGTTCCGAATGTTCCGCGGGCCATTGGCAAAGCGTTGCTGCCGAGGCGTCGCACGGGAGAAAGGAGCGGGTTTGTGCGGGAGGGTGGAGGGGAGGGGGGAAAAGGTGGGGGGGGGAGAGGCGCGCGAACGACAACGAGATGATTCCCCTTGTCTAAGCGTCGCACATCTAACAACCCCTTTTTTTCCTGTTGGCGCTAGCGGCGCCACGGTCGTGCGGCTTTTGTCTGATTTAAATATTCCGCTTTGTCCGAGTAAATAACTCGAAAGCATCGGGGTCCTTCCGAGTCCTTCCCGGAGGTTGAGCAGTGGGGCGAGATTGGGGAGGTGGCACGGCGTGGCACGGCGTGGCACGGCAGCGAGAAGTTGAAGAGGGGGAAGGGGAATGCCATTCAGACGGCCATTCATTTGAACAGAATGACTCGCGAACAAAGGACAGTTTTTCTTTTTTCGTCTCCTCGGGAGCGTCGGGACTTGGAGATGATGGCGTGCCGGGCTTATTCAAGAGGACCGAGGTCCGGTCCGGAGGTGTGGGAGGGGACGCCGAGGCCGCCGAGGCACTAGCTAGACAACTATTTGGGCTAAGAGTGCGCCCGTCATTCCATCCCCTTGCCCTGTCACTGTGTTTCTATGTCGCTGCGTCGTCGCGTGGACAGCGCTCCGTCCCGGCAGAGGGGCGCGCAAAGCGTCAATTCGATTCATAGCTACGCGTCGACTCTGTGTTCTGAGCCGTTTTTCTCTAACAACCGCGAATCTTAACCAACGCACTGGGATCCACAGGTATCCACAGCGAACGGAAAATATCTACAATACTCAGCCTTGGCCTCTTGACGGTCGTCCATCCTACGGTACTCTGCCCAGCTGAGCGGGGGCGACGAGGGAGGCCCCGGCAACCCCTCGCATTCAGGAGAGCTTTCCTAAGTACGCAGCGCGATGAAAGATACCTTGCAGGAGGTTCATTTTGCACTCAGTCGAAAGGGAGGATCTAACACTTAGCTCAAATTTCTTTTTGATTTTCTTTTCGTACACGTAGTCTCTGAGAGAGAATTACAATACTTACAATTGTTGATTGTTTCAAGCTTACTGTGTATAAAGTTGAGGTCGCTGAGCTTGGCACGGTGGCGACCACCAACGACTAAGGCAAACGGCACGATTCTACTCGAAAATGCTTGCAGTGAAGGGACGATTTTCGATTTGCACAGACATTTCCCCGAGTTTTTCATTTTTACTCACTAACTGCGAACAAGGACACCGACAAGCGACAACCCTGTTTCAGTGGTGATTAATTACTTCTAACAAAAAACAAATGAAAACGAAAAAACGTTACAGCACCTAAGAACAATATCAGTGTTATTCATACAGCCAGATTATTTTTATCACTCACAATTTAGATAATAAAGCAAAAAGAAAAGAGATTTTTTTGTTTTGTTTTTTTACGGATACAATCCCTTTTTTTAAGGTAAAATTTTCACAAAGTCTCTTTCAATTAAAACCTTTTTTAAACTCCCAACACACAACGGAAAATTTTAAACATTTATCAAAGCTACACAAACACAAATAACAAACAAATTTAAACCCACGTCTACCAATCAAAGCAGTTTAACCGCGCATGGGTAACTTTAGCGCTTCATTTCTCATTTCCGAAAGGTGCCCTTCTTCTCTGAGTTGGTGCGAACGAAGAAGGGGGGACATACCAACCCGTGCACCCCAAAAAAATGGTTTCTTGATTTTTGATTTACTTGGTTTTTGTAAGCAAAGTAATCTCGACACAAGAAAAATTTTCTTTATTCAAGAAAAAAAAAATGGAATAAGAATTTTTTTTTGCAAAAACCAAGAAAAGTTGAATTTTTTTTGATCCAAGAAGTCATTTTTTTGGGTGTGGGGCGCAGTGAAACGGGGGCTCACTCAGAGCCTCACACTGGCCGCGCGGCGGAAAATGGCTCGAGGCTCGGCATTGGCTGGGGTCGGCAGCCAATGGGAGGCCGCTCACGAGCTGATGGTGCTGATGCCGCCGTCGTAGCGCATCTCGGCCAGCTCCTGGCTGAGCGCGGCGGCGGCCGGCGAGCTGGCCGCCGGCAGGGCCGCGTCGCCGTCACGCAGGAAGGACTCGTCCCACCGGGAGCAGGACGAGGACCGCGGCGGCGGACGCACGTGCACGCGCGGCTCCCCGGACATAGCTGCGCCGACAAGGGTTTCGTTTCGACGGAAAATTGAAATAAAAAGAGAAGAGGGAGACGCTGCCTCACCGTTGCTGCGCTCCAGCGCGGCGTTGGCGGCCCAGATGAGGGCCTGCTCCTCGCCGTGCGCGTTGAAGGCCGTGCCGTAGGCCGAGCCGTACCCGCTGCCCTTGCCCCAGCACCCCGCGTCGTCGTCCTCCAGCAGCAGCTCGTCCTCGTCGTCGAGGTCCTCGCCGTCCGCGCCGCCGCACCAGTCGCCGCCCTCCTTGTGGGACTCGCGCGGCACCACCAGCCACGCGCACACCATCAGGAACCAGTTCTGCAACACGCCGGCACGCGGACGTTAGCGCCGGTCGAGTCCAGGGTAGGCCAGCCCGCCGAGCAGCCGCGTCGCCGGGCCGGCCTAGGCGGCCTCCAGCGCGCTGGAGCAGCGCCGTCCCGTCACTCACCAGGAAGCCGTTGGTGACGAGGAAGAGCAGCGGGTACGTGAGGAACGTGGAGTTGTCCATGGCGACGACGCCCAGGAACCAGTCGGCCGAGTACAGGGGCAGCATGGCGGCGGCGGCGCGCAGCGAGGTCCTCAGCTCGGCCGGCGTGGCGGCGTCTCGCTCGCGCACCGCCTCGCCGTCGTGGCCGCCGGCCGCCGCCTCCGTGTCCACCGCCAGGTCCTTGTCCACGTCCTCGGCCACCGGCCTGGCGCGCAGGCCGCGCAGCGTCAGCGCCGAGTTCACCTGCAGCAGCGCCAGCAGCGAGCCAGTCAGCAACAACAACAAGCGGCCGCGCATAATCACCTCCCGTTCTTGTTGTTTTTCATTTATTCCTCCACTTTAGAAATCCAACGTGAAGCTCGCTGCTCGCGATCCGCCCCACAAAGGGGCGCGGTGGGAGATCACGGTCAAGAGAGAGAGAGAGAGAGGGAAAAAAGCGCTTTTTTCTTTTCTCTCTCTTGTTTTTCTTGTTTCCTTGTCGTCCGCACCCCCGGCCGGCCCGGCCAGGGCCGCCGTACAGAATTGCTTTCCAAGATCTTCCAGCGACTTTTTCGTGGCCCTTGTTTCTTGCAGTCCGGTGTCTGTGCCCGTCGTGGCCTGTGTGGCCCAGGCCTGTGTCCGGCATGAAAGGGTGGAACGCCAAGGCGCGGGCTGCACACCTTGCCGCCCCGCCCCGCCCCGCCCCGCCCCACTCTCAAGCGGCACTCAGCGCGGCCTGCGGAGGGGGCGGGGCGGGGCGCGGACGCCTATAAGCCGCCTGCCATTAAGAAGGCTGCGCCGTGCAGCACCGCCCCCGCATTCGAAAACAAGGGTCGGGCCAGAAGCCCCTCAAAAAGTGGCTTATTAAAAAGGAGGCGCCCCGCTCCGCCCCCCCCCCCCCCGCCCCGCCCCGCCCCGCCCCGCCGCGCCCCGCCCCGCCGCGCCCCGCCCCGCCCCACGCTGTTTGCGCCGCATTCTTTATTTCGAGGCGGCAACGTGAGGAAGGCGAAGGCGAGCGGATATCAGAGTATCAGAGCGAGGCCTCGGCGCGCTGCAGCACGGGCCGTGGCGGCCCAAATGGCCCCCCGAAACGGACGCACCGACTCCACCCGAAATGGCATCAGCGAACTGCGGAAATTTGCTCACCGTCTCCCGAAATCGGCGCCGAAATTAAATCTCTCCGTGACACCCGGAACTTAAACGAAATCAACTTGACGACGCGTTCGTGTAGTCGTTTTATTTTCCCCTCCCCTCCTCTCTCTCTCTCTCTCTCTCTCTCTCTCTCTCTCTCTCTCTCTCTCTCTCTCTCTCTCTCTGCTCGTGCCCTTGCGCCCTTCCACGCGCTGCGTCGCGCGTGTCGCCCACACTGTCGGCGAGATACAGCCGGGCGGCTCCCGCGCAGTGGTCCCGTCTCTCTCGCACTCACGCGGGGCGGCGGGGACGGCGTCCGAGAGCGACGGAGACAGAGCGACGAGACGCCCGGTGCTGCCCCCTCGCGGCGCCTCTCGGAATGCCGTTAAGTTGGTTGGAAGGGCGCCACGGCCACGCCACGCCACGGCGCCATGGCGGGGCCGCACAGTGGGCCAGAAGACCGGTGGAGGCGGACAAAACTCGAGGCGCGTTTTGAGCTCCAGAGTCGCTAAATGGGACTCGAACCGAACGTGTGACCCCACCAATGGATTGCTCTCCGAACGAGGAATCCATTGGTGGGGTCACACGTTCGGTTTGAGTCCTGTTTAGCGACTCTGCAGCTCAAAACGCGTCAAGAGTTTTGGCAGCCTCCACCGGTCTTCTGGCCCACTGTGGGCCGCCGACGCAGCGGGGTGGACGACGACGGCGGACTCGTGCGGCGGGCCTCGTCCCTCTGTCTCTCCCGCGGCACTCATGGGAAGCGTCGTAGGGGTCGCTCTGTCTCTCTCGAGTGCGAGAGAGACAGAGCGATGTAACGATCCTCGCCGGGGACGACAAGCAGTGCGATATTGCAGACGCGCGCCACGCGCAGCGCGCCTTCATGTCCTTATTGGCTGTGCAGCGTTACTTGATCAGGCGGTGGGGGAGGGGGAGAGAAAGAGAGGGACAGAGAAGGACAGAGAGAGAGAGAGAGAGAGAGAGAGAGAGAGAGAGAGAGAGAGAGAAAAGGAAGAGGAGGGGGCACCCTGTGCGTAAACGGCGGCGGCGCGCGGGAAAGGAGAACGAGGAGGCTCTTGTGTGTGTCTTTTTATTCGGCCGAGTTGGGCGCGCGGCGAGCGGTGAGGGGCAAGGAAGTATGACCGTGGCCATAAGCAAGAGTGAGAGAGAGGGAGGGGGTGGGGGAAGGAGAGCGGCACCCCCACTTGATTTACCGCCGCCCTGAGTCAGGCTGATGGGGGCAGCGTATCTAGAGCCCCCAGCCAGGGAGTGAGAGAGAGAGGGAGAGAGCGGCCCTCGGGTGGCTGGGCTCCCCTAAGCCCGGGCCGGGCCGGGCCGGAACGGGCCGCTGGCATGGAGATGGTCAGCAAGCTAGCGAAGCCGAGCGAAGCTAGAGATGCAGCAGGATCCTCGCTCCGCCCGACCCCGCTCCGCCAGGTCACCCCCCCCCCCCCCCCCCCCCCCGCGCCGTCGTGAGCACCTCGTTGCGCGCATTAGTGCGTCCGGGAAAGCTAATTGGCCGACGGGCAGCGAGCCGAGCGATTCAGAAAGACGAGCCGCTCTGTCTCTGTCGCACTCGCGGCACTCGCGGTGACGACGCCGTGCAGGTGCGAGAGAGACGGAGCGAGAGCGGCATTTCACAACGCATCCATCTTGCTGTTGTCGAAACGCCGCGCGGCGGGGGACGACGACGTGTAGGCGCGTGGCGGGGAGGGGGGCAGGGGTTGAATTGGGGCCAGCTCGTTCTAATCAGGGCCTGATTGTCGGCGCGTGGTGGGCGCGGCACGGCGCGGCACGGCACGGCACTGCCCATTGGCGACACAAGCGGATTCGTTAGTCGAAGCGATGCCACAGCGGCGAGCAAGGGGTTCAGTCGAGTTCCTTCTTTCAGCGAGGTACACGCCGCTGGACCCCACCCCGCCCCGCCCCGCCCCGCCCCGCCCCGCCCGCCACCCGCCACCGCGCCACCGTGGCGCAGCACAGACCTCGGTGATTTGTTTGCGTAGCGAGACCTCTTGTCGCGGCACCCCGTCCCTTCCAAACTCGTTCGGCCCAATGCCCCCTCCCCCCCCTGCCGTGACAGCTGCGGGCTTGGCCGTGCCGCCGTGCCACCGCCACTGCATTTCATACCATCGGGCCAGAACGCCCCGCCCGGCGCCGCCATGTGCACGTTTGCCAAACAGAATGCAACGTGACTAGTGGCCTGTGGCGGCGGCATGGCGGCGGCATGGCGGCAACCGCTTGCGGGGGGTAACTCAGTGCCGGAGTGGGGCGCAGGGCAGGGGCGCGCCTCCAGAAGGGCGTGCCGTCGCTCTGTCTCCCTCGCACCCCCAAGGGCCGCCCCGCGAGTGCGAGAGACACGGACGTTCGGAGGCAGCGCGCAGCGGTCTGGGAGTGCAGACTCCAGAGCCGAGGCGGTGGCCTCCACTCCTCCAGGCGCTCCAGGCGCTCCAGGCGCCAGCAGCTGCGGCATCGGGGACATCGGGGACAGCAAGGACGACTGCTGTGTGGAAAAACTGCTCAACTGATCGGGGCCTCGCAGCCTCGCAGCCCCGAGTTGGAAGCCTCGCCAATATGCCGCCGCCGCCCTGTGCCGCCCCGCCCCGCCCTAGTGCCTGAGGCACCGAGGCCGAGGCGCAAACTGCCGCCCGATTCCGAAAGACCGTTAAGTCGCTCCGTCTCTCTCGCACTCACGCGGCGCCGCGTGGGGGTGCGAGAGAGACGGACACTTGCCTTCGACACTCGGCGTGCCGATGCCACGCCTGCCTGCCTGCCTGCGCCACGCCGACCTTGGCGAGCTTGGCGGCGAGGAGGCTTTGGGCTTTGCCCGCGCTGCACAGTGGGCCAGAAGGCCAGTGGAGGCGGACAAAACTCTAAACGCGTTTTGAGCTCCAGAGTCACTTGAATGGGACTAGAACCGAACGTGCGACCCCACCAACGGATTGCTCTACGAACGAGGAATCCATTGATGGGGTCACACGCTCGGTTCGAGTCCTGTTTAGCGACTCTGGAGCCCAAAACGCGTCTAGAGTTTTGGCCGCCTCCACCGGTCTTCTGGCCCACTGTCTGGCGCCCCGTTGCGACATCATTTTGCCAGGCCGCCGCCGCGTTTGAATCCGACGCTTTTACCGCCGTTTTTACAGCGCGATCTCGATATGAATATCGATTATTGACAGCAGCGGGGCGGCTCGGCTCGGCCGCGGCGGGCATTACGTCATCATCGGGATTCACCGGCACTATATCTTGCCGTGGAGGAGCGTCGCGCCAGCGTCTCCATATATGGGGCGGCGACGCGTCGACGCGGCCACGGGGATGAAGGCGGCCGAGCCGAGCCGGCCTCGGGTCTGCTTTATGGTGGCGATAAAGCTGCTACACTGCAAGCCCACTTTTTCATTTTTCCCGCGCGACGAAGCGACGAAGGGACGGAGGGGACCGCACGGGCGTGGGCAGGGCCGGGCCGGGCCGGCGGAGCGGAGGCAGCCCGTGTGAGGTTAAGACCCACCGGAAATTGCCCCGGGGGAGGCCCGTGCCCCAAACCACTGCGGGGGGGGGGGGGACGAGCGGCGGACAAGAGAGGTAATTGGGGGCACCCCGCGATGGAGTCGAAACTTTTAAGTACTGTCAAGCCTTTTCCCACCGCGCAGCGCTTTCTCTCCGGAGCCACAGCGCCGCTCTGCCGCTCCGCCGCCCCGAAGTATGAAAAATAAATCACTCGCTATTGGAAAGACTTTGTTTTGGCTGCTTTTCCTCCTTCCCTTTTTTTTACGGTGGCCCGGAAGCGCGAGGGAAGTACACTGTGCAGCCGCCGCCACATGCACGGGTAAAATGGGTTCATTGTGCAGCAACCCTCAGTCTCTCTCTCTCTCTCTCTCTCTCTCTCTCTCTCTCTCTCTCTCTCTCTCTCTCTCTCTCTCTCTCTTTCTTCCTCCTCCGGCGGCGTACGTGCTGGACGCCCCCGAGACGGGCCAACTCGTCTGGAGACGGACTGATGGATAGCACTGGGCCGAATGTAAACACACACTCACTCACTCACACTCACACAAGAGCACTCCGCTGCGTCTGCCAATAGACTTTGACGACCGTGCGGACGGCCCGGCCCGGCCGGCCAGGCGGTCCCACGAACTCGCGGATTCACACGCTGTGAAAAATCGATTTCGCGCGCGGGTGGGAATCACTGAGTCCGTTTGGTCCTCGCGGCCAGGCCGGGCCCGGCGGGCAGCGGTCCGCAGAATGACCAGTGTCGCTGTGTCCCCTCTCGCACTCACAGGGCGCACCGCCCCGGCCGGCTGCGAGAGAGAGGTCAACTCACCGTGATCATGAGGGTGACGGGCGCCACGAAGGTGAGCAGCATGCCCCGCTGCACGGCCATCCAGCAGTAGCGGTGCGTCTCGTAGGACCGGGGCTGCGCCGCGTACATCGCCTGTGAACAGTAGTAGCGCAGTCAGTACAGGCACAGTCAGCGGCGCTCGAAACGCGCGTTCGAGTCCCGCATTTCGCTCCGCATATTTTCATCGCGTTTCCTCCCCCCTCTGGACGCCGCCGCTGTTCGGCTAGGGATTAACCACCGACCGAAACAACCCTCTCGCTCCATCTCCACTCCACTCCAAGAATGTTTTGTCCGCCTCCACCGGCCTTCTGGCCCACTGTGCATGGCCCCAGCCTGTACAGTGTACAGTCGCGTGAGCTCGTGCGGCTTGAGCCGCTATACGCCGCTACCCGCCCAAGCGGGGCCACCAGGAACACCCAGCAGCAGGGTAGGCAGGCCCAGATCCTCCGGGGGCGTTCCCCCAGCCCGGAGGCAACCCGGAGGCAGCCCGGAGGCAGCCCGTAGGCTCCAGGGAGCATCCCCTCCGCCCGTAAGCTCTTGCGAGCGACCATGGGGCCAGACAGACAGGGCCAGACACTCCAGTACATCTCGAGCAGGCTGGAGCAGGCTGAAGCAGGCAGGCTGGGGCAGCCTCACGACTCAGACTCGAGTCGAGACGAAATCAACCGCGGAATCCCACTCGGCAGACTCATTGTGCGTGGCTTCAAGTGTTGGGCACCCGAGAGAGAGAGAGAGAGAGAGAGAGAGAGAGAGAGAGAGAGAGAGAGAGAGAGAGAGAGAGAGAGAGAGAGAGAGAGGGAGGGAGAGAGAGAGAGCTGATCGTCTGGGACGGGCTCGGCTGCGACCTGCACCCCACCGCACCCCACCGCACCCCACCGCACCCCACCGCACCCCACCGCACCCCACCGCCCCGCGTCGCCCCGCGGCGCCCCACCGCCGGCAGGTTACGGCGTTACGGTGGGGTCAGTCGGACACGGCGAGCTCGGGCGAGGACCCGTCCCGACACCGTGTCATCGAGTACACTGACAGTCGGGCGCATAAGTTTAAATGCTTTTTTTTTTCGTTTTTTTTTTCGTGGGTGGGGGAAGGAGGAGCTGAAATCATACCAACATTACCGAAAGGTGGACGCTTCTTTGTAGGCGCTCTTTTGGAGAGCGTCGCCACGGCGTACTGCGTGCGGTGCGCGGTGCGGTGGGTCTATCGGCCAGCCTCCATATTCCCAGAACGGCGTCCCCCTTTTTTGACGTCCATCACTGCGTGACCCTTGATTCGTATGCGAGGTGGCGCGGCGTGGCGCGGCGTGGCGCGGACTATTAGGCGGCGCCGCACGTACCACCCCACCCCCACCCCCACCCCCGCGCTCCTCCAAGAAAGAAGGGCTGAAGGAGGAGACCTCGGCTATAGATCCAAGGGCGAAGAGCAGCCCCCCACCCCTTCCGCGGTACGTAAAGTAATCGCGAATATATTGACAGCCCCCTCCCCCTTTCCACTCCAGCAACAGTGCAGGCGGCACGATTGGGCGTGAGGGCGCGTAAGTCATTTACAACCCGCTTTCATCTCTCTGCAGGCCGATTTCGCGCCGTCTCTCTCGCACCTCCCGAGGAGCGCGTCCCGGCAGCGAGAGAGACGACAGACTGCCTTCTTGTCCGAGGAACGGAAAGGCACACTGCGAAAAGCAGTCAAATGGGGCGGTGAGGGCCAGTGTGACGTCGGGAGCACGTACGTACGCACAGCGCCGCGCGGTGCGCCGTAGTACCGCGAGTCGCTGAATAAAATACATAAACACGCAGCGCCGGTTCAGTCTTTTGCTCCCGGCTTAGCGGATCGAACGGCCAGGCAGCAACAACAGCCAGAGCCGACGTGACCGGGCCCGAGGGTACACTCAGAGCAGAGCGATAATACGAAAGTTGCCCCGGCGAAGATCAGGCAAGTGTGCTAAATTAACGAAGTTCCGGCCACGCCGCGCCGCACCAGCTTTCGGATTGGACGAGGAATGGCTGCTGCTGCCGCACCGTCGTTGCGTGTTTTGATGGAGGCGATTTGGGAACGGACCCACACCGTTGCACAACGCAGCCACAGGTCGTTGTTGATTCGGCGTGCCTTTTGTTTTGGTTTCAGACCCCGCCGGCGAGGGGCACGCTAGAGGGCCGGGAGAGAGACGGCGCTCGCTCCACTGGGAAAGTCAGCCGAGTGATTACTCATGTCCGAAGATGGTTCTGATGTCAGGAACCGATCGGACTTATTGGCGGCGCGCGACCCGACTGTACACAAATTCGTCGGAGTTGACATCAGTGTTGACACCTGACGTCAGGGGCCTTCAGGGGCCTGCTGCGGCCTGCAGGGACCCGTCAGACCTCCGCACGAAGAGCTAGCCTTGCGCAACCGGCGCACACGTGACAATGCGGTGCAACAGGCGAGAAGCAAACCGCCATTCCTGACGATTCCCCGTCCACTTCGGAGAAATTGAGACTCAGCAGGAGCCGAGCAGCCAACCACGACCACCACCAGCAGAGACGTGCTGTACAGTACAGTGCGCGGACGGCCTGGCCCTTGGGACGCGAAAAATAAAGATGCCTGTCTGTGTTGGGGAAAGCTGCGGCCTGGTTATGAAATGAACGCACGAGAGCTCACAAAAATGATCGGTCGAGTTCAAGTTCGACTTAGCGTCCCGCGACTTGCAGCCATCGGTTGTTGGCTTCAGATTCGCGACTCGGATGGGTTGGGGTGGCTCCGTCCGAATATCAAAGAGCCTGGATCTAAACTCCTCCATTCTCTTCGATTGGCACCGAAAAGGAGAACTTACGGGATTCCAAGTCAGTAGTATGGCACACCCATACTCAGTAGTATGGCACACCCATACTCAGTAGTATGGCACACCCATACTCAGTAGTATGGCACACCCATACTCAGTAGTATGGCACACCCATACTCAGTAGTATGGCACACCCATACTCAGTAGTATGGCACACCCATACTCAGTAGTATGGCACACCCATACTCAGTAGTATGGCACACCCATACTCAGTAGTATGGCACACCCATACTCAGTAGTATGGCACACCCATACTCAGTAGTATGGCACACCCATACTCAGTAGTATGGCACACCCATACTCAGTAGTATGGCACACCCATACTCAGTAGTATGGCACACCCATACTACTCAAGTCAAAATAACTAAAACTGGCGGTTGTCATCTATTCTACTCAACTCTTTGGACGGAGCTCCCCGGTCGTGCTTCTGGTGGGGCGACGTGCCCAGCTGCAGACACACGCCGAGCAATCGGCTAAGCGCATCGCCACCAGAATAATTGTGTGCGTCCACGTGTTGGCGTGTCTACGTGTTCACGTGAGCCGCCACCACGTGCGCGGAGCATTGCGGAGCATTCCCTGACCCCCACTCCGCTTTTTGGGGGTACGCAGCGGGGCCTTTAACGCAAAGATGCTTCGAAATGTTGCCTCAAACAACCCATTTGTTGTTTTCACTCACGTACACAGACCATGAAAGTGCGTGAACACTTTTTAATATCGAGAACATCACAAATACCTCCGAGTGAAAAAATATTCTAAACAAATATTGAGGAAAATATTTGAATTTGTTAATACATGTAAATACCCAATAAATGCCTTAACAATATGTGTTCAAAAAGTGATTGTAACCATCAAAGCAGTGGTGACACGAATGTTAATATTTTTATAATTCTCCCGTATAAACAACGCCATCAAAACTGGCAAAGTTAAAGTACTCTCGATCGACTTTTTTCAGCGATGTTTTCCCACTCCTTACGCACTATCAAACTCACTGTCGGGACGGTGGACCCGGTCCGATCCCACGCAAGTCAATGCCACGACAAAGGCACTGTTTTTCTTCAATGATAGGGGAGCCGACGCCGCATCCTTCGGAAAGCAACAACAGCGGGATGTCTCGCCGCGGCTGCTGGTTCGGTGGGTACCGTTCGGTTAGGTTAGGTCGAGTTCAAGTTCAACTTCGGGTCCCGCGACTCGCAAGCTGCTTGCAGCTCTCGGCTGTTGGCCTCAGATCCGCCACTCGGATGGACAGCTCCAAAGAAGTCTTGATTGAAACTTGTCCATATTTTCGTCGATTGGCTCAGATGGTTAGGTTAGGTCTATGGCGCGAGTCGCGGTAAGCCGGCAAGCGTCGGCGAATCAGGCGGGAGGGTCGGCCGCCATTATGCCACGGCAACGAGACCTCTACGAGGCTACGAGACCCATGCAGATGACCATTCGGCCGAGCGAATAAAAGACGGGCGCCCAGGCTGCATGTTGCACTACGTCCCGTGGAGTCGCCCTGCACTATGGCCCCCCTCAGCAGCGAAGCGCCCATGGCAGCGCCCGCCGTCGTGGTCGACGCCCTGGAGCCCGCCAAACAGAACAAGCGATACTTCCAAACGGATATAGTGTGGAAAAATGTGACAGTTTACGCCATAGGCCATTTATTAGCAGTGTACGGCGCATACCTGGTGTTGACTTTCCAAGTCAAAATAATAACCTGTATATATAGTAAGTAAATCCTACAGTGACTGAAAGTTGAGTGCGCTTTGGCTACCTCATTTGACTACGCTCCTAGGAAGTGTGTTTGCAAAGAAAGTACTTTCAATACTTTCGCGTACCCTACATTAATGAAGTTTTTTTTCGCTTGCAGCATTTCTATTACTCTTTTTCGCATCGCAAGGCATCCTGGCGGGGGCACATCGTTACTATTCCCACAAAACTTATAAGGCGAAATTCCCGCTTAGACTGTACCTAGTAGTAGCTAATACTCTGGCATTCCAGGTAAATATTCCATTTTATTAGATTTTCTTTACCGCTTTGTTATTCTTTTTTTTTTTTCAAATTTATGCGTGCTTATTTGTTTGCAAACTGAGGTTTTTGGTCTGTCGGCAGAACTCGATCTGGGAGTGGGCGCGCGACCACCGGCAGCACCACAAGTACTCGGACACGGACGCAGACCCGCACAACGCCAACCGGGGCTTCTTCTTCTCGCACGCGGGCTGGCTCATGATGCGGAAGCACCCGGCCGTCATCGAGAAGGGCAAGAACATCGACACGTCAGACCTGGAGGCCGACGCTCTCGTCATGTTCCAGAAGAAGTGAGTGCGTCAAAGTCAAGTCGGGCGTGTCACAGTGAATTCGAAAGTGAGAAAGCGGCCAATGAGAGGGACCCGTTTCAAGATCAAGATGTTTTCGTTAGGTTGTGATGACTCCAAAGTGCGACCTGGTGTTGAGTCTGAAGGGTCGAACGACTGGGTGTTTGTTTTCATTTCTTTCAAGTATTGGTGCACAGTGACGTAGACAGTAAGCTCTTTTTAAATTTAGGTGCAAATATCAGATTCTTTGAAAATTGCTTTTGATTTTTCCAGGAGCTAAGTAGCGTCGCCCCTAGAAATGCCTTAGCTGTTGATAATTTTAATATTTCTTAATCCCACATCGCGTGTCAACGCCACCCCAGTATTTCACTTGTGAAACTTTCTTTTTTGCAGCCACTACATCCGGTGTTACATAGCTGCCACCTTAATCTCATCCTTCGCGATACCGATGTACTTCTGGAACGAGTCGGTGTGGATGTGCTTCCTGATCCCGTACGCGCTGCGGACCGTCTACTTCTACAACGCCACCTGGCTGGTCAACAGTGCCGCGCACGCCTTCGGATACAAGCCGTACGACAAGTAAGGAAACAAACCAGTCGTCGATGAAAATAAGGACCATCCACGCGCGCTGTTATCAGTCGTTTCACCGCACTCAAAGGTTAAATTTGACACTGGAAATGAGGCTGGAGACGCTAGGGTGAAGCCTGAAGTCTACGCCAGGTTGGGAATGGGCGTTGCTTTTCTCAAGAGTTGACTAAACTAGACGTCAAACCGACTTTGTGTGATTGTTTTCAACCTCACTCGTGTACATTTTGTCAGAATGTCAAAAAAATGTCTGAAATCCTGATCAAAATTCGCCCACCTCTGAAAGCTGAAATTCTGGGAACGTACTCTGATACTGACGGTTTGAGTTCTACAGACTGTCAGGAGATGTTTTCAGCTTTCAGAAGTGCACGAATTTTGATCAGGTTTTCAGACAGGTTTCTGACATTCTGACAAGATTGACACGAGTGCTGCGCACTGACAGTTGAAACAGTCACAGTGACTTTGCTCTTCAACTTTGCTTTCCAAATCAAACGGAGAATTTATGAAAGTAGGGATTCGAGTCGCCAACGACACACCTGAAGGAAGTGCGTGTTCTCGTCCTCAGCCGCGGCAGCTAGCGAATTTTATTTTATCGAAGGACTTCCCTCGGCTGCCGTTCCAAGAACACACTTCGGCTCGGTTGCGCAACGGCACCTGCATTGACGCACAACCGCGCGTTTAGCAAGTTAAGAGTGGCCACTGCAGACACGCCGAGGCACACCGAGGCACGCAGTGCAGGCCCGGTCATCAAACTCGCGGTTTCTGACCTTCCCTCTCCTTCCTTTCCCGTCCGCAGGAACATCAAGCCGCGCGAGAACAAGCTGGTGTCGCGGCTGACGCTGGGCGAGGGCTGGCACAACTACCACCACACGTTCCCCTGGGACTACCGCGCGGCCGAGTACGGCCCGGGCAACAGCATGACCACCGCCTTCATCGACATCTGCGCCAAGATCGGCTGGGCCTACGACCTGCGCTCCGCCAGCGACACCGTTATCAAGGCCAGGGCCATCCGGACCGGCGACGGACACCACCCCATCGCACAGCAGCAGAACCTGCAGAACCACCACCCGCACTGAACCCCATCACCCCACCCCGCCTCATTTATACTCAACCCCAAAAAAAGGAAAAAAAGCGCAAAAAAACAATAAATAAACATGTGTTAACCAATGCAGAGTACGCAAATGAGGTATTTGACGCGCCGGTCGCGTGCGCAGCGTGTTAGGGAGTCGCCAGTGCCGGCTAATGGGGCCTGGCCTGTGACCCGGGGACGCGCATAGAGGTGGTCGAGGCATGGTCGAGGAACCCAACGGCTCCAAGGTCACCGACGTCGCCGTCGTCGGGCCGCCCAGAACGGCGGCCGCTTAGCGGTGAACGGGCAAAGTTCGTGATTCATTCGGTGGAAAAGTTGGCAATATTGCGATTGGCTCTCCTCTCTGCGATTGGTGCGACTGGGTGCCCCGGCCGGCTACGCGGCTACGCGGCACCGCTCCGTCGTGGATCACAGGCACGCCGGGGGAAGACAACGCTTCGGCGAGCACAGATGCCTTCGCCCGCTTGATATGAGGAGACACCGTGCCGGAGCCGAGAACGGAGCCGAGGGGAACGAATCAACATGTGGACTGGAAAGCTAGGCGGACCTGCATGCCGCTTCGCATCGCAGCGTCTGGCGGGAATTCAGTTTCCACAAAAAGGCACAAAAACTACCCCTATAAAGAAAACTACAACATAAATAAAAACCAGCACACAAGCACACAAAATAAAACTTAAAAAAAAAGTCGATGCTGAGGGGAATCGAACCACAGGTTTCAGATTGCGGGTTGGTGCCCCAGACCACGCGGCTACACCACTCACCGAGACGAGAACAGCGGGCAGCAGCCACACGGCGGCGGCCACGGGGCGGAAGGTGGTCGGGGCGGCGTTGCAGCGCAGGCGGTACGCCAGGAAGGCCGTGTTGGCCAGGAACCAGCCGCCCGTCACCAGGTGCAGGTAGTGCAGCGCCAGCGCCACCCACTGGCATCGCAGCGGCTCGCCCACGGACTGCGGCACGCAGGGCGGCACGCACAAGGCCGTCAGCAAGGTCAGCTCAAGGTCGACACGCAAGGTCACGCAGGGTCACTCACCTGCACGCCCAGCATGAACACGAGGTTCTCCACGATGAGGGCGAACTCGACGTTGAACAGGACGGCGGTGGAGACGTCGACGTGGCCGGGCCGCAGCCGCCTGGTGGCGGAGGCCAGGCAGAGGAACTGCGCGACGAGCGCCAGGGCCGCGCCGACGATCACCACCTGGACGAACACGGAGGCCGTAATGGTCGTCATCGTCAAGAACAGGCGCCAGAAAAGGGCGCTAATCGTGGCGGGCCGCTTCGATAAGTCACTTCGATTAGTCGCCTCGTTTCGATGCAAATGTGTGCGGTCCGCGGGCCGGGCGGGCTTGGCGTCACGGCGGGACGACTGCGCGCGGTCGCCGAAACATCGGTTCATCGCCCTGTCTCTGTCGCACTCACGGGGCGTCCCTTGGGGTGCGAGAGAGACAGCGCGACGCGCTTCGGAATGGCGCGGCCCGATTCAGACCCTTGCAGACTCGCTTTGCAGGCTTTGCAGTCGCCGCCAACGAGTTCCTCTTTCATGCCAATCGTCAGGCTCGCGCTTTGAGACTTCATTACCACTCCTTTGGGGGAGTTGGCGGGGCGGAGCGCGGAGCGCGGAGCCAGGCAAGGCGACGGGACCGCGCACCGTCAGAGAGACACTCTTTTCATGCTCTTTCTTCTCCCCCCGCGCTGCCGTGGGCCATGGGGCCGTGGGCACGCAAACCGCGACAGCGCCGCCTCGCTACCTGCTCCAGGACCTCCAGGACCTCCAGGACCTCCAGGACCTCCAGGACCTCCAGGACCTCCAGGACCTCCAGGACCTCCAGGACCTCCAGGACCTCCAGGACCTCCAGGACCTCCAGGACCTCCAGGACCTCCAGGACCTCCAGGACCTCAAGGACCTCCAGGACCTACAGGACCTCCAGGACCTCCAGGACCTACAGGACCTCCAGGACCTCCAGGACCTCCAGGACCTCCAGGACCTCCAGGACCTCCAGGGCCTGCGCCAGGACGCAGGAACCGCGGCAGAAGTCTTCCCTCGGCCTGTCTTTTCAAGTCCCGTCGCCGACTCGGGCATTGAGTGCCGCCTCCCCGACGCCCCGGCCGGGCCCGGCCCAGTCACCCGACGACGAGCTACTAACTCTGCTCTCTCCCCACCCCGAGCGCAACATTTCCAATTCAAGAATTCCGTAAACAGCCTTGAGCAGTGCTCTGCCGCCGATGCACCCTGGCTGGGAGCCGCGCCAGCTGCAGTCCTGGAGTGCACTTCCATTTGCTCGCCTCGCGTGGCGGGGCGGGGCGGGGCGTGGCGGGGCGGGGCGGGGCGTGGCGGCCCTACCCAGTCCGATCATCTCGGCCAACCCACAGCCACAGCGCCGCACCGAGACACCGACCCGTTTCGAGCTCGCTTCGGGAACGGCTGGGAATGCGGATTCCGTCGAGTCCGTCTCACGGAGCGGCCCGGAGCGGCCAAACCTGACGGGACGACCGCCCGGCCCGGTCGGCACTCCGAGTGATTGGATGGACTGGCTGTCCCCACCACGTTTTGCAGAAAAATTTATCGATTTTCGGGGGGAGGTACTCGATTGCCAGACCTGCCGGGCGCCTTACGGAGGCGAGGTAGGCCATCCCGTCGAACAGAGCTGCCTCCGGACTGCCTACCTCCCAGGCGGCTCGGCAACAGTGTTTGTGAGGCTGTGACGGTGCTCGCTCTGGCTCTGCGACAGCCCGAGGGAGAGGAGGAGATGCGCTCGGGCCGGGCGCCGGGCCACTCGGCGGCAAAGCACGGCACTGCCGGCCGAGTGGAAGTTAATTCAAAGCGAATTATCCATGAAATTCGAGGGCGAAGTGGCGGTCGGGTTGAGAGCCAGGCAGCGGCCGTGCGCCGTGCGCTGTGGGTCACTCGCCTGTCCTGCAGCGCCTGCGGACCGGTTGCGACTCGGGTTCCGAGAGTCGCTCTCGTCTCTCTCGCACTCACGGGGCATCCCGTATCGGTGCGACAGAGACAGAGCGACGAAAACGACTCCCAGTGTGCTGCCTCGCCTGCCCAGGGCTGCCCAGTGAGGCGCAGAGGCACGTCGAGGCAAGTGCACGAGGCAGCCCCCCCCCAATCCAGCCAAGGGTCCGCACAACTTTCTGGGCCGCAGTGGAATGGGCAGGGAGAGGGCAGGGAGAGGGCAGGGCGGCGGAAAAATTATTTATGAGGTACGGCTCAGATTTCATTATTGCCGTTTGTGCCGGGGATCTTTTTTTTTTTTTGAGGACGATGAGGTGGTTAAGGGAGAGTGAGTAACGCAATTTCATCGGACTTATTCAGCCGACTGGCTCGCGCGAGTGAGTGTGTGTGTGTGTGTGTGTGTGTGTGTGTGTGTGTGTGAGAGAGAGAGAGAGAGAGAGAGAGAGAGAGAGAGAGAGAGAGAGAGAGAGAGAGAGAGTGCACACACCCGCTCGAGTGGTTCTGCTTGCCCCGCTGGAGTCAGGTTTCATTTTAAAACCGTGGCGGCGTCTTCTGCGCACACACTGCCTTCGCTATTGTGTTGCGGGAGAGAACCCCGACGGCCCAAATCTCTGCAACTTTGCACCCCGCGGCCCCGCGGCCCCAAGGCGCGGGGCGTGGCTCGGTCGGTTACGATGGCAAGCGTGGAGCCTTGCGGCCTGCCGGCTCCGGGTTCAATTCCCAGCGAGGGTGGCGTTTTATTTATGCATACCACGTCAGCCCGGCCCGGGCCGCGTGAAATTCGGCATCTCCATACACTCCCGGCGACGGGCTGGAATCCGCGGCTGCTGCCGGCTGCCTTCGGGGAGGCCCTCGGCGTCGATCACGCCGTCATGGTGCGTGGAGTACAGTGTACACACACCAGGCAGCAACTAGCGGCCAAGTCGGCCCCTGCACTGTAGAACCTGGTAGAACCCACCTGCTTGCCGGCGGCGCCCTGGTTGCGCAGCATCAGCTCGGCGCGCTCCCGCTCGCGGTAGACGTCGCCGTCCAGGCGGTCGTGCTCGCGGAGGTCCTGGTCGGCGGCGGGCTCGACGGGCAGGTCGAGGATGTCCTCGCCGGGCACCACGCCGCCGGGCTCCCGCTCGAAGCCGGCCTCCAGCACGCCGGGGAGGTCGCCGGCGGCGCGGACGTCGCCGACGGGGCCGAAGACCACGTCCACGCCGGGGTCCTCGGGGATGAGGTCGTCGCGCGCGTCCCGGCCCACCGACAGCACGGCGCTCGTCAGACGCACCCGGGCCACCTCCACTGGCGGGGCGTCGTCCGCCAGTGACGCGCGCTCGCGCTCGTCGGCCTCGTCGACGGCGTCCTGGCGCAGCGCGGCGTCCGGGTCCGGCACCACGTCGCCCTCCGCGCTGTCCGGGCCTGCAACAGTTTCACAGTGTCAGTGGGTTAATTGGACGCCGCTACACTGCCGCACTCCACATTTCACTGCGAGTCTCCCGGCGGTGATTTCGGACCAGAATGGCTGCTCCGCTCGACTCCGCTCCTCGCAGTGGCCCGGAGCAAGCGAGCAAGACAGTTCTCTCTTTTTTTGACTCTTTTCCCCGTTCGTCTGGGTGAAGATAGACTGGTGAATGAGATTGGCTGCCAGGGGCGGATTTCCTGCAGCTTCAGGGCCCTGCCCCACCCCGCCCCGCCCCACCCCACCCCGCCCCGCCCCACCCCGCCCCGCCCCACCCCGCCCCACCGCGCCTGGCCAGCGCCTAGAGCTCGCAAACAAATTCAGTGTCTCGGATGACAGGCAAAGAAATCCCTCGTCGGAATGCTGGGCGCGGGCGGCGCGGCGTGCAATCCCACCAAGAGAGGCTCCGTTCCTGACACGCGTAAGGTCGGAGAGGGGGCGGGGGGCGCAGGAGTTAGTTTGTAAGAGATATCCCAGTGCAGAGGCAGATCCCCTCCTCCCGTTACCTGACGCAGGGCGTGTTACTGTGTTACACAGGGTTGTTAACGGGGAATGGCAAGTTTGTTGTGCACAACAGTTGGCTGCGCCTAGCGAGCTTAGCCCTCTTTGCCGCCCGGCCTGCTCCGCGCCCCGCGCCCCGCTGCCTGCCGCGTTTCCTCTTGGTGATCCCGAAGGCCATGCCGCGCCCCAGTCCCAGGACTTACCGTTGCCGGCGGTGAGGTTCACCGACGTGTCGGGGTACTCGGCGTACATCGGGTACTGCTCCTCGTCGGCGGGGCGCACGGTGGCGGCCCGTGCCGTCGACGACGCCGACGGCGCGGTCGAGGCCGTGACGGTGGCCGACGTGGCCGCGGCCGCCGACGGCCTTTCCGCTTGGCTGGCCGTCCTGACGACGGGC
Source organism: Thrips palmi (assembly GCF_012932325.1). NCBI lineage: Eukaryota > Metazoa > Arthropoda > Insecta > Thysanoptera > Thripidae > Thrips > Thrips palmi. The sequence continues at coordinate 2,419,508 of NW_023144629.1, read as the reverse complement.
TCCGTGGTGGGCGTGGTGGAGTTGGCCGCGGCCTTGGTGGCGGGCTTGGTGGCGGGCCTGCTGCCCGCGGTGGGCGGTCGCATGGTGGTGGTGGCGGCGCGCGGCGCGGTGGAGGCCGAGGCCGTGGCCGGTTTGTTGGCGGAGCTGCCCCGCGGCGAGGCCGTGGGCGAGGCCGTGGGGCTGGGCCAGGCCTTGGTGGTCGTGGTGGTGGCCGCGGCCGACCAGGGCGACGACGCCGTCGTCTTGGCGGCGATGGGCGGCGCGCTCGCGTGGAGGCGGTGGCGTATGGCCGGCGGCGCTGAAACAAAAACAACAACAAAAGGATAAGAAATAAAAATCAATCGTTAGTGAAAGGGGATAGCGGGGAGCCGCCGAGGCCTAGGGCAAAGTTTCCTTCATAAGTGCGACGTCGCCTGCTGGCCTCAATCCCAGCACCACGCGCGCACCCACACCCACACACCAACGCGCGCACACACACGCGCGTCCCTGTTTCGCTGCTCACATCGCGGATTCCTTTTGAGCCGAGTCACACCGTCACACGAGCCCTTTGTGCGTCTGCAAGCGACCTGCAAGCGTCGCCTTGGCGTCGCCACGCCCCGACGGTGCTCCGCGCCGGGGCCGCGTCGGGGCACAGTGGGCCAGAAGACCGGTGGAGGCGGCCGAAACTCTAGACGCGTTTTGAGCTCCAGAGTCACTAAATGGGACTCGAATCGAACGTGTGACCCCACCGGATTGCTCTCCGAACGAGGAATCCATTGGTGGGGTCACACGTTCGGTTCGAGGCCTGTTTAGCGACTCTGGAGCTCAAAACGCGTCTAGAGTTTTGGCCGCCTCCACCGGTCTTCTGGCCCACTGTGCGGGGCCGCGCCCTCCGCAGGGACGCCGTTCGCCTGTTTGTTTGGCCTGCGTGTCTCTCGCCCTCTCAACTATTCCGCTTCACTTTTACGGATTGCTGCATCTTTGGCGACAACAAGTCCCCCACCGCCCGGGCGCCCTGCTGCTGCAGGCCCCGCCACGCCCCGAGAGAGAGAGGGAGGGAGAGAGAGAGAGAGAGAGAGAGAGGAAGGGAGGGAGGTGGCCGTCGCTAATTGAGTTGGCCCGAAAAGATGATTGGCTGCAACATTGTTTGCAAACTTCTGACGCGGCGCGCGCCAAGAGACTCCCCCTCCCCTTCCCCTCCGGGTCGCGCCGCGCGGCACAATGGACCCCACGGGGCGCGCGGACTTTTAAAAAATATTTTTTAGCCTAAAGAAAAGAGAAAAGGGTCTGAAAGGATAGCGATCCATCCGTATCCTTTCAGGCATGGGGTCAAGGCGATCGCTCTGGGGGCCGGGGGGAGGGGGAGGGGGCAGCCCTTGGAGAGAGAGAGAGAGAGAGAGAGAGAGAGAGAGAGAGAGAGAGAGAGAGAGAGAGAGAGAGAGAGAGACCGTCGAAGTTGGAGGAACAATGCCAGTCTTCTGACAGATTGCTCTCAGTGTCTCGTACAAAAAGCGAGCGGCGGGCAACAGGAAAAGAATAATCCAATCCGGAGCGGCTAAATTCCCTTTTCACGGCCAAGCAATCAAAAAGCCGAAAAGGCCGACGTGATTAGCGCCGCTTTGTCGACGCTAATTGCAGGCGGGCTGGCTGCTTGCCTGGCCCGGCCTGGCCGCCGAGAATCGGATCGCTGATCAGGCAGTTTCGTCTTCACGCGGCACACACGCCCCCTCGATTACCGCTACCAGGTGGCCGCTAGGTCGCCGTCGACCGCCGCCAAATCGCCGTCGACCGCCACCAGGTCGCCGTCGACCGCCGCCAGGTCGCCGTCGACCGCCACCAGGTCCCCGTCGACCACCACCAGGTCACCGTCGACCGCCACCAGGTCGCCGTCGACCGCCGCCGGGTCGCCGTCGTCAACTTTTTAATGACGGCGGTCCGATTTCCCTCGTTCCGGCCGGCCAGCGAAATAATAACGCACAGCACAGCAGCCCCCCGGAGGGCCCGGCGGCCCGGCCCCGGGGCTGGAGCGGCGGGGGAGGCGAGGGCGAAAGGGGTCCCGGGGGAGCCGGCCCGGTCCGCCCTGTTTTCCGTCCACTTAAACTGATTAGGAATACACGTCCCGCAGTGGACGCCCCGCCGGGCCTTGCCTGGATTGGCAACCGGAGACTCGGAGAGAGGGCTTATAAGCCTCCGCGACCCTTATCCAGCCGCGACCTCGGCCAGCCTTGGCCGCGCCGCCGCGCCGTGGCGGTGCCGTCCCGCCGTCCCGGCCTCGGCGAGGCTCGGCGAGGAGGATTAGGCAGGGCAGAGGCCGCCACGCCGGCCCCGCTCCTCCACGGCCTCGGCGCCAAGCCTCGCGCCAAGCCTTGCGTCAGGGCGGGCAGGCGGCGAGAAAAAAATCTCACATCCCCTCTGGGACACTCTGATGTTGCCCTGAGTGATTTGTGGGGGCTCCCCCCACCCCTTCATATGGCTCGCCATTTGTCGAGACAGCGGCGCGCTAGCGCGCTCTTCGGCACGGCCGGCAAGGCGTGCTGTTTCGGGGGCGGGGAATATCACGCTGCGAGCGTGTGGAGTCTGGAGTCGGGATGAAGCCGGAGCCGTGCTGGAGGCATGCTGGAGCCGTGCTGGAACGGGAAGGAGCAGGCTGTCCGCGGCGCCGCGCTCCGGACCGCAAAAGACATATCTCTCCGTTCCTCCGCCGTGCCGGCGGCCGTAAAACGAAAAACGGACCGAAAGCATCAGCGGGAATCGAACCCGCGACCCCGCGCGCTCGCGGACGGTAACAGCCCGCCGCACTGACCCGTTATCGCATGCTCAGCGGCCGTAAAAAAGGCCGGCAAGCGCGGAACTAACCTTCGCCAGGAGTCGAACGCGCGTAACTGCTCGCCGGAATGATCGAATATAGCCACTGGCCCGCGAACCATCTCAGATAGCGAGCCCGCGCGATGGCGTCACTTTCACCTGTCTCGGCGCCACGGAGAGGAGCGAGCCGTGATTGGCGGAGGGGGTCGCAAGTGGGTCTAATGGGAGGGGCCGGCCAGGAGGTGAGGGGCTGGTGTAAGTGCCCGGCGGGGGGACGGGGAGGGGCACAGTGAACTGAGCCGGGCAGGGCTTGGCGGGGCCAACGCAAAACAAACAAATCACTGGCACGTAAAATTGGCTCTGCAATTGAGAGCGTTTCGGCTGTGTGCTCTGGGCCGGCACAGTCACTGCGCGGGCGTCCAGGGCCGGGCCGGGCCGTCACTGTAAGGGCCCCGCGTACCCGTCAGGGCCGCCAACCCTTGCTCGCTGCTCTGCATCAGTGTCGCCACACAAGCAGGCGAAAATTCCCACGCCGCACTAGTGTCGAAAGGGTTGCCAACCTTTTTCCCGCATTCAGTGACAAAGAGAAGACGAAGCGCGCGCGCACGCAACCGAAATTTTTCATACAAGATTTCCAACAGAGTGGCGCGAAACGCTTTTCAAGGGACGCCATCCACGCGGCGCTGGCTCGGGGCCCTTCTCGGGGCCCAGCCCAGGGAGTGTGGAGTTGAGTCGAGTCGGGGGCCTTCCACTGTTGTTGCGTAGTTTGGCGTTGGGTGCAGCGCGGCAAGGCTGGGCAAGCCTCGGCGCTGCACTGGTGGCGGCCGAGGCACCAAGCAGCCAACCAGCCAGCCAGTCCGGGGCGGGGCGGGGCGGGGGCACAAAGTTGGCCGGCTTTGGCGTCAGTTGGCCGTCGGCGTCCCGTTTCCGGGAATTAAAATCCCATCCAAAAGGTGAAATTGAATGACCCCCCCCCCCCCCCTTTCGCAAGGTTGGGTGCTGTTTACCCGGTCTAACGAGCAAACGGCGGCGCGGCGGGTCCCAAAGGGCCGCGACCGCACCGAAACAGGCGTTATGCTCATACTTTGCTCCGCGAGATCGTGTTGATCGGCGTGATCCTGCCGACGACCACCCTCGTCTCGTCGGGGCGCCCGGGCCGCACTCGAGGTGACCGGCGCGACCGAGGCCGGGCGGCCAGGCCGTGGGGCGGAGGGGAGGGGCAACGCCACACAGAGGGCCTCTCGGACAGGGCGAGCAAGGCCTCCAAGGCGGCACGGCAAATATTGGATTTCCCTACTGACATACACGCACACGCGGACGGCGGCGGTCCGGGCGGGGCGGGTGCAAACACGGGCAAGGGGTTATTCAGTGGCCGGCGGGGCGAGCGGAGCGGCAGCACTGCGTCCCGCCAGGACAAAGTTCCTCCTGTTCCTCTGCGGCGGAGGCTGCGCGGAGCGGAGGGTGTAGCAGGTCCATGGAGCCGCCGTCGTGGAGCCGTGCTGCCACTCCAGACGCCAAAGGGCAAGCCAAAGGCCACGCCAGCGCGCCCCACACGCCCCGTATTGATTCGGAGCGAAAAGTCATCCATCATCACACACTTGTTGTTTTTGTTGTTGTTGAGAGCGACGGCCGTCAATTACGGTTCTATTAATGCCGCGCCAAGTTGCCACCTGAAAAAAGGCAGAAAGCCGCCGCCACCGCGGAGTTGCGGCGCCCCCGCATTAAACGCGATGGAACGCGCGCGTCTGCTGAATGAAATATTCAAACAATAAAAGAAAAAAAAATTAATAAGGATGACAAAAAAAAAATTAAAAATTTCTTTTGTTCTTTCTGTTTGTGCGGATTTTCTGTCATCAATGTCTGTGGCGGCGGCGGTGTGGGGCACACGGCACGCCTTTCGCCGACTTTGACGCACCTATTCATTACGCCCCCCCCCCACCCCTTTCCACTCGACGCCACCGAATTTCGACAGGTCGTCGACGGGCAGGTCGGTGAGGACGACGATCCCCCCCTCCCCCTTCATCACCGACAAAAGCCCCGATTCTGCGTGTCTGTGTAGCACCTCTCAGCACGGCACACCGCAAATTAGGGGCCACACACACACACACCGTGTACACACACACACACACGCACTCACGCGTGCACGCAGACGTCATGCGCGCGCGCGCGCACACACACACACACACACACACATGGGGCAGTGCTTGAAATTTGTAGCTTTTCCCGCGCATGTTCGCATGCCCGCGCTGGGTTAATTTGGTTTGCTTCATCAGTGAGCCGTTTAAACTCCTGCCCACGCCCATACCCCGCCCGCCCCGCCCCGCCCCGTCGCGCCAAAGTTAGTGCTTGTGGCGTTGGCTCCCGCTGGCCTTTAGCGTCACCGTATTTTCCCGAGCTGGCCGTCTTCCAGCGTGCCTCCGGCGTGCCGGCGTTCGGCAAACGGTGACGCCGAGGCGCCGCGGACGTGCCCGGACGGCCCGCACCCCCTGCAGCACCTCCTGCATGCACTGCAAGGCGCGGCGAGGCGCCGCAACGGCCTGCCCTCCACCGCCCTCGTCAAGTCCGCCCCAATTTGATGTTGATCTGCAGATCTGCTAACCTAGGAGCAATTCCTTCCGCAGAAAGAAGGCGCGCCGTCTGGCCGCCCCCCTCCACCGCCCCCCAGATCATTAGCGACCGTCCGGGGGTTAACGCCGAGCCCAGCCCGGCCGGGCGGGCGATCGGGCCGAGCCGCATTAAAGAATCATCGGTACCGCGGCAAACGCGCGGATATTTATTATTTTTCTTTCCACTGCTAATTGGCCAGAGGGAGAGAGAGAAAGGGCGTGAGGGCTGGAGTTGGAGAGAGAGAGAGAGCTGAAAACTTCCCCGCCGGAAATAAACGGACTTTCTTTCCGCAGTTGCGCGCCAAAATTTGTGTGCTCGCCACATGGCGCCGCGCAGCGGTGAGAGTTCGCCGCGAGCGGCGTCCGTCCGTCCGTCGCGGTGCTCGTCGTCGCGGTGCTCGTCGTCGCGGTGCTCGTCGTCGCGGTGCTCGTCGTCGCGGTGCTCGTCGTCGCGGTGCTCGTCGTCGCGGTGCTCGTCGTCGCGGTGCTCGTCGTCGCGGTGCTCGTCGTCGCGGTGCTCGCGGTCTCGGTGCCCTTCGTCGCGGTGCTCACGCCCCCGCCCCGCATTCCACTTCTCAGCCCGAGGCGCGCGCGCGCGAAATTCCCCGCCCGAAACATAAGCGGCGCGCTCCACGCTTTGATGGGGGAAAAATGCAATAAACAAAACATTGCTGAAAGTTGAAGGTTGAAGGGTTGCCGAGGGTCGGCCGAGTGCTGCCCTTCGGCTTTCGCTTTGAGAGCGCCCCGCTACACTCGCAAACGCTCGCAACGCTCGCCTGGGCTAACGCGTTAGCTTGCCATACACGCCGAGCCCAAACAATAAATTATTTGCGGTGTAGCCGTGCACGCTGTGTTCGTGCATGCTGCTCCATTATGTAGGAATCTAATCCCAGTGCGCTCGTGGTCGAGCGCGCTGCTCAGTCGGGCGGCAAACGGCGCGGCCCGGGTTCAACTACCGCGTGGGCCCCTGCTTTTTTTCTGAAGCAATCGCTGTTGAAGAGCAAACTTGTCGTCGACTAGGGTCGTTTCAAAAATTTAATACACGTGTCTCGTCTCGGCGGGCTTCATTTTTGATGATGTAGACGCCTTGGTTACCGTGGCACCCCGCGCCCCTTTGGGGACACGGTCTGGGCGGGCCTGGGTGGGGCTGGAATGCCTTTGTGAGGCACTGCCTGGCCGGGCCGCTCCCGCACGGCAATGAAGAGAGACAGAGAGACTGACAGTGTGGCGGCCAGCCCGAGCAGGCAGCGAGGACCGCGAGGACGCACTTTGCGTGCTTCGCGTCTGCTGCGTTTTCCGATGGTTTTCCGTCGCAGAGCCCCTCATCCAGAGGAACAGGCCGTCAGGACAGCCGGCGTGCTGCGACAGCCCTGGGCAGCGCTAGCAGCGCTATGCGACACCTCGTTGACAACCCTTCCGGACCCTTCGGCAGCACTAGCGCCTGTGGGGGACTCCAGCTGAGGCTGTGAAACCGTCCGCACCGCTTCGTTCGAGGAGGGCGGTGCGGGCCGGGCCGGGCCGAGGCGCCGCATGCAATGTTGATGGGGTTGTGAACGTCCCGAAAGTCCCCGATGCGGCGCCATGGCGGCGTCGTGGTGGAGCCGAGCCCAGCAGCGCCGTTATCCTCAATACGCCGTGCTGGGCCGCAGCCTGCATTCCCCTGCCAGCGTTCCACCTCCAAGGACCAAGACTTCAACCCAGGACCTCCACCAGGACCTCTGCGAGGACCTCCGCAGGTTCGCCGAGACAATCAATCCATCATGCAGGGGCAGGACCTGCAGGACGTGCAGGACCTGCGGCACGACATGAAAGAGCCAAGGAAAGGAGAAAGAAAGGGATGGAGATAAGGGAGATAAAAGGCAGATGGAGATGGCAGGGCCTTGGCAGGGCCGATCCAGGGATTCAGGGATTCGGGGATACAGGTGGTGCCTCGCTTTGAACACGACGCCGGGGGAGGAGGCGAGGCAGGCGAGGCGAACCCGGGCTGGCTGACCCAGTGCGGGGAGCGCGGAAGGAGGAAAGCATAATTGGATGTCTTGATAACAAGTGCCCGTCTCGCTCACACTCCCCGACTTCCCCCACAGTGGCGTGGCCGCGCGGGGCCTTGACCGCCATCTCCAAGATCGCGCGCGCGACAGAAGAAGGGCGGAAAAAGGGCCGAGAAAAGGCGGCGCGGGGAGGGCCCTCCAGTGGTCCAGTCCTCGGGGCTCCGAGGCCTCCTCTCGGCGGCCGCCTCGCCACAACCCCACAAACCGCGCTAACTGCTTTTGTTCATCGGCGGGGTGGGGTGGGGGTTGGCGGCGGCGGGGCGGGGGCGGTTATTTGTTAATGCAGTCGATTAGTCCTTCATTGTGCTCCGAAACGGTCGTTCTGCGCGGATCCATGCGAGAAGATTATGGAGGACGAGGCCCCTAGACGGGCCCACCGCTGCTACCGCCGCCGCTTCCTTCGGGAGGCTTTTCGTCTGGCAATGAGTCCCAGGGGCACCCCTACGTGCCGCGGCGCCGTGCCGCGCGCTCCCCGGGGACCTGCTTCCTGTTCACGCCGTGGCCGCTTTTCGGGGCGAAGCTGGGCGGGGCGCGGTGGCGCGGTACGTCGAGATGCACACGGCCACCTGCCGCGCCGCCGCCCTGCCGCCGGCGTGTGTTTGGCGATAGACACGCCCGCAGCCATCTGGCCGTCTGTACATCTGGCCATCCGCCTCATGCATATTCAGGACTGGGCCGCCCAGGCAGGGCTGGCAACCGGGGAAACCGGGGGAACCCGGCAAGGCACACCGCGCCCGCCTGCCTTTCCGTGCGAACGGCCAAAACACGGCCCTCCATCTCGGTGGGCCGGCTGCCGGGACACCGCAAAAAAACAAAAAAACAAAAACACACACACACACACAAAACATTTCACTCCCCCGGCCGATTTACACTGTGTGTGCGTGTATGTGTGTGTGTGTGTGAGGCATCCGCGGCTGGACAGGAATTCTCGTCCCAAAATAGACGGCGAACGCACGACCGGCCGCGCCACAGCCATGCGGTATTTCGGAACAACGGTGTTGCTGTTGCTGCCGTTGCAGTGGGGCGGTCCGATAATGGCTCCTTCCTTACAACGTGTCGTGCGCTGGTCCACCACAAAACAGGGACGAACGGGTTCGATTCGCCGTGCACTCTCAGCCGAGAGTGATTATTTTCCAAACCGCTCTGTTGTGGAGGGAGAGAGACAGTCCTGCAAGCGCGGTCAGAGCCAGAGGGCAGAGAGGCAGAGAGAGGAGAGAGAGAAAGAGAGAGACAGAGCCGCTTTTCCAGCGGAGCGCACACAGCCGGCCGAAAGAGCCCCACGCGGTCGCGTAGCATAGCGAGCATACGCACCGCGTGCATTGATCAGCCATTTCCATACATGTTTATGCATCTGGCGTGCAGTGTAGCAGCGGACAGCTGGCTCACCTGTCCTTTTTTGAGAGAGAGAGAGAGAGAGAGAGAGAGAGAGAGAGAGAGAGAGAGAGAGAGAGAGAGAGAGAGAGAGAGAGAGAGAGAGAGAGAGAGAGAGAGAGAGAGAGAGAGAGAGAGAGAGAGAGGAGAGAGAGACTCGGACTGGCCCCCAAAAGGCCCCCGATCATCATTGTTTTTACCCTTCATGACCAACTTTGAGAGGCTACCGCTCCCAAACTAGTTGCGGTCAATAGCCTTCCCGTACAGGACATGAAAGAGTAGGGTCTTAAAAATTCTAGGGCGTCAAGGGATGCCTTTTACGGCAACTAGATTGGACACAGTGGCCACCTAAAGTCAGCAAAATCAGCAAATTTCCGAGATTCGACTACTTTTTGACCAACTTTGGTCCCAAAGTCGTTGCGGTCAAAGGCAAAATCGTTGTGGTCAACGTCTTCCCGACACAGGGCATGAAAGAGTAGGGGCTTAAGAATACTAGGACGTCGAGGGAGGCCTTTTACGGCAACTAGATTAGACACAGTGGCCGCCCAAAGTCTGCAAAATCAGCAAATTTCCGAGATTCGACCACTTTTTTACCAACCTTGGTCCCAAAATCGTTGCGGTCAAAGGCAAAATCGTTGTGGTCAACGTCTTCCCGATACAGGGCATGAAAGAGTAGGGTCTTAAGAATACTAGAGCGTCGAGGGAGGCCGTTGACCGCAACTAGATCGGACGCAGTGGCCGCTCAAATTCAGCGAAAACGGCTACTTTCGGAGATTCAATCACTTTTTGACCAACTTTACGACGTTACTGGTCACAAACCCGAAGGCCCCGGCAGATTTTTCTGCCTGTCTGCCCTGGCCAGTCCGAGCCTGGACAGACAGACAGAGGCCGCCTGCAAGCAAGGTAGCCCACTGTAATTTGGCGGGCGGCGCGGCCTGCAACACGGCAACGCGCATCCAGTGACTCAGTGACTCGCTGCCGTCGCGTTTGCTCGGCCTGTTTGGCCCGTTTGGCCCGTTCGGCCCGCGGGCCATTCAATGGAACGGTCCGTCCGCCACGACCCGCCGCGCTTCCAAACATAAAACTAAACTCTCTCTTTGTGTTTTTTGTTTCGTTTTTTTGTGTGCGTTGTTTTCTTTCTCGCAATCAAACGCAATGAACCCGCGGCAGCAGCAGCAGTGGCAGTCGACCCCGTGCCGGGCCATACGGCCGCGACTGCAAAATTGAAACGGACTCACAGAAGAAAAAAATGACGTAATAATCTGATCCGGTGGGACAAAAGCCAAACAACGGTGGCTGCGGCCGAGGCCGTGTTTGCATTGGGCGGCGTGGTGTGGCCGGGCATAGGCGGCACCAGGCCTCGGCCGCAATGATGTAGTGCAGGCGCGGTATGCGTGCCGTGCGTGCCATGCCGGCCGAGGCCTTGCAGTGGAGGCGTCTCTCTCGCACCCCTGCGGTCCGCCTGGGCCGCCCCCGCGAGCGCGACGGAGACGGAGCGACGCGGCGACTCTTTCGGACCGAGTCTCGCGTGCTCAATCGAGGAGCCGCAAATTTATGGCCGGCCCCCTTACCCGGAGGGGCTGGCTGCCGAGGGCGGTTCGGAAGAGTCGTTTTCGTCGCTCTGTCTCTCTCGCGCGCGGGGGGCTCTCCGTTAGGGTGCGAGAGAGAGAGACCGGTCTTCTGGATCGCTCGGCCGGCCCGGCCGAGCCTGTGGGAGCGCGCTGGTCTTTTGAAGGTCCCGCAAGGCCGCGCGGAAGGGGCGGGGGCGGGGAGGGGGCGGGGAGGGGGCGGGGAGGGGGCGGGGAGGGGGCGGGGAGGGGGCCTCGATGGCCCATAATGATGTTCTGATGATGCCACGTTATTTATCCGTCGCGGCACTTCCACGCCGATGAGGCCGCGACCCCCCCCCCCCCCCCTTTCCACTCGCGTCGTGCTCACTTGTGCGCGTCGCTCGTTATCAACCGCACGATGCCTCGCCACGCCTCGCCATCACACTCGCGTTGCTGCCGAAGAATAATTTACGCGAGCGGCCGGAGCTCCTCGACGAGACCTTAATAGACTCCCTCCCCCTCTCTCCCTCCCTCTCTCTCTCTCTCTCTCTCTCTCTCTCTCTCTCTCTCTCTCTCTCTCTCTCTCTCTCTCTCTCGATTACACACACAGCAGGTAGCTTAAAACTGCGAGAAGGGCTGCGAGCGATTAAGCTGCAACATTACCCCTGTTTAAGTGGCCGACTCTGGAGACTTCCCTTCCCGGTCACCCGCGGGAACCACTCTGTCAATGTCAGACAGGCCGCCGGGCCGCCGCGGATCGCCCCCCCCCCCCCTCCCCCTCCATGGAGGCATCCCCCCCCCCCCCACAGCCCCGCAGAAGGCCCTCCGTCCCTCCCTCTTTTGTTTCCGACTTATTTCATTTTTCGCGCCCTTTCCTCTTTGAATGTGATTGGCTGGCGGTGTGCTGCCGTCAGCCCCTCGGCGTCCTTCGGCCCCTCACACCTGCCAGGCCCTGCCAATGACGGACGGAGCGCCCCCGCGAATTTGGCTGGAATCAATGCCATTGACGCCCTTTCAAAACAACCCCCAATCATCTCGCTCCTCTTTTTTACATTCCTTTATATTTTCGGCGAATTGAATACTGAGGAAAATAAAACAAAAACACCCTGTTGGCGGTAGCGGCCGCGACGATCCCCACGGAAGGCCGCGGCGTCAATAATATCAACGTTTTGTAGTTTTTTTTTGGTGACAGGGTAGGGAAAATGGGCCGGTGTGACGCATGGGGGCCGCCATGCTGTGCCCCCGCCGCCCAACGCGGTGCTCAAGTGGTGTGCGTCCAAGAAGTTGGTGCCACTATCGGATCCAGGGGGAAAGGGGGGGGGGGAGAGGGGGGAGCGAAGAGTCTCGCCATTCCTCACCGCGGCTCCCTTCTTATCGCGTAGTTATACACCCCTCCCAGTTTCAGCACTTCTTGCTACGTGCCGCAGCGTGCGCAGCGTGCGCGGGGCTGACCCCACGCAGCAGCCGGGCTGTGCGCAGGCTACCTCGTTCCGTCTCTCTCGCACCCCTTAGCGCGTTACCATTGATGGCTTTTTTTCTCTCCTCCCGTTGGATTCCACGCCGCCTTGCCCGCACTGCATCCAATCCGTTCCCCCGGAAGCCAACTGCGGTGAGCTCAAAACACTGCGGCGGCAAAAACGGCGCCGTCGTGGCGATACCCCGCGCGCGGAGTGCGTCCGCAGCGTCCGCAGCGGCCGGCGGCAGGCAGTCCCTCGCGCGCGGGGTAGCGCCGCAGCACGCCGCGCAGCCAGCACGACCACCAACGCACAGTGGGCCAGAAGACCGGCGCAGGCGGCCAAAACTCTAGACGCGTTTTGAGCTCCAGAGTCGCTGAATGGGACTCGAACCGAACGTGTGATCCCATCAATGGATTCCTCATTCGGAGAGCAATCCATTGGTGGGGTCACACGTTCGGTTCGAGTCCCATTTGGCGACTCTGGAGCTCAAAACGCGTCCGGGATTTTGGCCGCCTCCACCGGTCTTCCGGCCCACTGTGCAACGCGCCGCCGGCGATCGCTCTGCACTCTCGAATGCACTCCGGGGAATGATTCGCGGACGAGTAATCCCGACGCAGTCTGGCGGAGCTGTGGCGGGGCGGGGCGGGGCGGGCGGGGCCGTGCCAAGACACCACTGCTTTTGTTTGCACCGTCTCCGATTGTTCTCGATGCCAAATGGCTGGCATGCGCAGACAGCCGCGGGGAAGGGACGAAGGACGAATGACGAAGAGGGCGAAGGAAGCAGGACGAAACGGACGAAGAAAACGGAGAAACGGACGAGGGAAGAAGAGGACGCGCAGAACGAAGTCCGAAGCGAGTGCGAGCAAGAGGAAAAACGGCGCCAAGGGCCGCAGAAAAACAAAAACAGAGAAAAAAGGGCAGAGAAAATGAGGGAAGACGGGGGACGCCCGAGGATGACAACGATACAACACAAACCACCCCGCCGCTCTTTTCGGGGCCGCGCGACCCCCCCCCCCCCCCCCCCCCGCCCCCACCCCTGCGGTTGCCCCTCTAATGAAATGGACACTGTAGCCGGCCCGGCCGGCAGCCGACAAGTAAGTGGTTAGCGCGCTCCCCCCCCCCTTTGCGCCAAGAATCCGCCGACCGGCCGCGACCAGCGGCGAGCATGACACGCACACACACACACACACATGCACACGCGCGCGCGCAGCGCTGTCAGGACCCTTTTGTGCCGACGATTCCATTTATTTGGCCATTACTGTCGACCGACGGCCAGACGCACACACACACACACACTCGGGCAGACAGGAACCGCGGCGGCTTTATCATTCAGAGACTGGTTTCTCTGGTGTTTTCCCTGGCAACACACACACACACACACACACACACACAGACAGACACACACACACGGAGGTGGGCGGCGGACGCCCTTCATTGCACCGTCACCCACACGCACACAGGCAGACACTCAGACATGTACAGGAGCGAACAATAACACACGCACACACACGCACACACGCGCTCACGCGCAGGGCGCTTTTTAAAATGGAATCCATTTACCCTCGCAGACGGTTGCCCCGTGTATTGTGTCGGTGGGATTGACAGGGGTGTCATATCAGAACTGCCAACAGCAGCAGGCGGGCGGGGGGCGGGGCGGGGCGGGGCGGGGCGGGGCGGGGCGGGGTGGGGCGGGGTGGGGCGGGGCGGGCGTTCCTGGACAGGACACGTCAGACCTGGGCGCACCACCATGAAATATTCAACGCGCGAGCACAAGCCCGGCAGGGTGGCCGTGAAGAGCGCGCCTGCGAGACCTATGGACCCACGGACGTGGACGGGCGGGGGGCGGCGGGGCCGCGAGGCAGTGGAGTGGAGAGCGCTGAGGCGGCGATATGCGCGGCCGGCGGCAGGCTCGGGTCACCCGGATCAACTGCCCCCACGGCGGCCCGGCTGATCCCCCGGCCTGCCCCCGGCCTGCCCCCGGCCTGCCCCTGGCCTCGACGCTGACCCTGCTGGACTCGGTGTCCCCCGGGAGCCTCAACCTAGTGGACACCGAGTCCAGGCAGCACGTCGTCGTCGTCCTCGTCGTCGTCGACGCGGATGTGGTTCCCGTCTCGGCCGGGGGCGTCCCGCCTCTGGCCGTCGTGGCCCTGGGCGCCGTGGCCGTTGAGGCCGCCGAGGCCGCCGAGGCCGCAAAGCAGATTAGGCTTCGCTGCTCTCGCTCGGCTGGCTGCACCGAGGCCGTACAACCCGCTGTAACCACCACCAGCGTCGCTGGCGACCCCGTTCCCACTGGAGCCGCCCCGCCCCGCCCCGCCCGGGGCCTAAGCAGACACACTGCATGCCGCCGGTCCCTTATTGGAGCGGGCGACCCGGCCAGCCTCGCAATGGGAGGAGAAGCACCCGAATGAAAAAGAAGGGCGGAGGCAAAGAAAGGGCCGTGGCCGTGTGGCCGGCCTCGGCACGCCTCGCCACGGCACGCCACGCCACGCCACGCCACGCCACGCCTCGCCTCGCCTCGCCACGCCACGCCACGGCACGCCACGGGCCGCGGGGAGTAGCCCGCCGAGGCCGAGGGCCGGTTTTACAGCCTCGGCCTGCTTCAGCCCGCGGAGTCGAGGGTAGGCCTCCCGCAGCGCGGCCGTGCTGGCCGGCCGGCCGATGCGTGACTCGGCAGGCGGTTCGCGGAGAGGCGAGGCGGAGCGGACCTCCACTCGCAGCCAAAAAAATGGTGCTAGCGACAGAGAGCGGGTGAGGTTTTTAGGTTTTCCGGTCACTCGCTGCTCTAATTAATTGAAGCCCCGCCGCCGTGCCGTTGCGCGTCGGGGAACTAGGCCTCCCCGGTCCAGGCCCGGCTCCTCCACGGGTAACTCACAATGGAGCCTGTTAGGCGGAGCGCGTCGATCCCTTTGGAACGCCGCCGCCACCACGACGGCCGTGCGGTGAAATGAGCAGGCCGGCGAGGCTATGGCGGCGCCGTTACACCCGCAATCGGATTCAGACTGCTTTTTCCCCGCATTGCGCCTCCGCCCGTTCCTCCACGCCGTCCTCGTCGTCCTCGTCGCCCTCCACTGCAAACAGGGATCCCGTTACAAGTGCACGAGGCTGTAACGGCCGAAGCCGCCCCCTTTCAGGCCTTTCAGAGCCGATACGAGATCTGGCGAGGGTCTTTTTGTTCCTCCCTCACGCGCGCCGAGCGGCGCCGAGCGGCCCGGAGCAGCGCAGTCGGTTTGATGATCTAGGCGACCGTCCGCGCCGGTTTCCAACAACGCCTGCCTTTTTTTTCGGCCGCCGGACGATGATGACGCCGTGGACCGGCTGCTGCGGCGGCTGCGCCTAAAGGCCCCCGTTTGGCGAGATTCTTGTTTGGGGAGGGGATTTGGGATTTGTGAGGGGAGGGCCTTTGACGGAACCACAGCACGGCCATGCCGCCGAGCGCGGCGCGCCGAGCACTGCCACGGCATGCACTGCCACGGCCATGCACTGCCACGCCACTGCCACGCCACTGCCACGCACGGCCCCCTCGTGGCCTGTCTATGGATTCCACGGTCCCGCAACGCGCGCTACGCCGCCCCAAGACGACTATGACTATGGTTATGGAGATTTCAGGGGGAGGGGGGGGGTCTGGCGTCAAACGGCTGGAGAGCGGATACAGCACGGCCGACCGAAACCGGCAAACCGGTCCGACTCGACACACAGTGGGCCAGAAGACCGGTGGAGGCGGCCAAAACTCTCGACGCGTTTTGAGCTCCAGAGTCGCAAAGCAGGACTCGAAACGAGCGTGTGACCCCACCAATGTATTGCTCTCCGAACGAGTAATCCATTGATGGGGTCACACGCTAGGTTCGAGTCCTGCTTAGCGACTCTGGAGCTCAAAACGCGTTGAGAGTTTTGGCCGCCTCCACCGGTCTTCTGGCCCACTGTGCGACACGATTCCGGCGCGCCAAGCCGGTCAGGATCCGGTCAGGGCCCGGTTCACCGCGTCGAACCCATTTCAAACTTGGCGCGCTCCGTGTGACGGCCCAGGCAGGGCTGGCAGCCTGGCAGGGCGGCAGCGGCCTTCCTTCGTCCTTCGGGCCCTTCGGGTCTGGCTCGCTCGGCCGAGCCGAACCGAACACACAATTCCTGGAGAATAAACACACGCCAAATTTTACGACCCCACAAACGCTGGCTGTATGGCCGCGTAACAGTGGCGAGGCCACCGAAGGACGATATATCAGGTGGCGCCGCCCGCCCGCCCGCCGGGTGACGGGGAGGGGGAAAAGGGGGAGGGGGGGTCAAAGGGAGGCCGCTGCTGGGTTTTGTCACCGTGCGCGGACCGCCATCACACGACCCGGCCTCTGTCGTACCCTCGGGCTGCCCCCCCCCCCCTCGCGCACCCCTATCAGCCTTCCCGCGAACCTTTGCACCTTTTTTATCTATCTAAATTCAAACTAAAACAAACCGCGTGCGTCGATTTTTCCCGCCGGTGCGGGCCATTTCACCCGACCGGGGCCGTGGAGGCCGTGGAGGCCATGAAGGCGATGGGGTCGCCCTTTGGCTCCTTTCCCCTGCAGCGCGACTCGGTGTCGGGGCTGCCGGGGACTGCACGCTCAGCAGGAGGAAATATCTGGGGGCTTATCGGCATCAGCCGCCGGGACGCTTTCCACCCTTTTTCCACCTCGGACTCCGTAACAAAGGCATGCCAAGGGAAGGTCCAGCCAGAGAGCAGCCACCCGCTGCGGGAGTGCGACTCTCCGCTTTCGATTGGACGCTGTCTGCTCAAAATACGATCCCTTCACATTTTCGAACCGTTTTGACCAACACATTCGCCGAATTTGTCGACTTTGCCGCGACACTGCCCCCAAACGCGTGTTGGCAACCGCGTACCCTAGGCAGAAAGGTCCGCACAGTGGGCCAGAAGACCGGCGAAGGCGGCCAAAACTCCAGACGCGTTTTGAGCTCCAGAGTCGCTAAACAGGACTCGAACCGAACGTGTGACCCCACCAATGGATACTTCCTTCGGAGAGCAATCCATTGGTGGGGTCACACGTTCGGTTCGAGTCCTGTACAGCGGCTCTGGAGCTCAAAACGCGTCTAGAGTTTTGGCCGCCTCCACCGGTCTTCTGGCCCACTGTGGTCCGCCAGCCCCGCCCTGACCATGCACATTGGCGCGGCGTTCGCGGCGTTCGCGGCGTTCGCCCATAAATTAGATAAGAAGACGAGCGCCTTGACCCGGCTCCCGCTTCCCCCTCTCTTTTCTGTTTTCCCGCGTCACACAAATCTTCCGGCCGCGCCGCGCCCCGCAATGCCCCGCCACGCTCCGCCGGGCCGCTGGAAATTGCAGACGCACGCACCGCACACCGACACCGCCGCCGCGGGGTCCGCGCGGTTCGAACCCCACCGTCGGCGTCCGGCTTTTTTTCTTTCCTGCGTCTCGAAACCAAACAGCGTGGGTAAACCCTAAAGGAACGCGTTCTCAACTTGGAAGTGACCCGCGCGGCAGGAGCGCGAAGGGGCGGGGCGTGGCGGGGCGTGGCGGGGCGGGGCGGGGCGGGGCGGGGCGGGGCGTTCTTTGTATCCCTCTGTCTTCGCCTCCCGACGAGCATCGCGCGCGAACCCTGCCAGCTCTCGCGTAGGGCCCGGCCCCGGCCCGGCCCCGGCCTGGCCGTTTGGCCAAGTTTGCTTTATGAAAACCTGGCGGGCGGGAAGGCAGGCAGCCAGACTGGACGGGGCAGCACTCGTTTTCTCTCCGTTCCTCGAAAAGGCGAATGCCGGAGCGAAGGGTGAAGCGTGCGCGCAGTCGTGATATGCAGCAAAGGCATCAAAAGCAGTAACACACACCTACATCAAACAAAAAAAACAACACTCCGAAATAAAAATAAAGAAATCTTTGCACATTTTACTGCAAACATTCCTTGGCGAGAAGCGTTAACGGGGTTTTCGGTCCCGGATTTCTGTGCCGAATGCAGCGGCCGGCAGTGCGCTCAAGCAGTGGCCCGAGCCCAGCGGCCCCATCGCGCGCAGCAACGCAGCGCAGCCGGCATTCGCTGGGGAGAAGGAAGGCCGACATCTGGACGGAATTTGCGCGGGGGCTCTTGTGATGGCGTGGGACTGGCGTGTTGTTGCGCCGCGCGCGCCTACCCGGCCGAACTCACACACACACACACACACACACACACACACACACACACACACACACACACACACAAGAAAAAAATTTGAACTCTACACCCCCTCCCCAGTCTTAATGGGGAGGCCTCCTGCTTTACTTCGGTGTTCGGGATGGGAACCGGTGCTATCAGGTACCTGGGGTTAATCCCGTCAGCGACCCAAGCGTTCGCCGGGGGACCCAGTAGGACCCCAAAGCTCAGGCAGCTGGGTGAGAGCACCCAGTACGAAGCTCTTAGAGGGGCGGGACGTAGAGTGAGACGACAGAGAGACAGAGAGAGACTCAGACAGAGAAGAGGTTTGGTGGGAGCTTCTTGTTTTCGTAGGGTTGGTTGTGTACCCCATGGTACCCCCACTGTCCGGCGCTCCCGTACCGAACATACAGCGTTTTAGGCCAGCTTCAAAGGACTTATCATCGCCTCCCCGACGAGTCAAGGAGGCACCACCCGCAACCACACACCGGATGGTCTGGATTGATGGATCAAATACTCCATCGCTCCAGTGCCGAGGCCAACCCGCCGAAGCGGATTGCTTTTTAGACACCCACAGCGGAGTGGCCAGGTGAATGTGACTCTGACCACTACGCTATCACGCTTGTACGTCTGGTAGCGTGTTGGACGAGGGGTTTGAGTTGCACTGGGAGGAAGGCGGTTGAAAAATGTAATGAAATGATGGGATTCGATCCCCGGACCCCGCCATCGGGATCACACGACTTTACGCTCTCGGCCACCACGGCCCATGGTGAGGGGATCGGCGTGAGGTGGGTTCTTGACGCAACAGGACTCGACCGACCCGGTCAAAATTTCGCAAGAAGTTGGGGAGTCGAACCGCCGACCCTAGCACTGAGAACCGACGCCTCTACTCCCCGGACCACTACGTCCCATGCTCGGAGTGGGCTCACGTTTACGGGTTTGAACCGCACTGGGTGAGGCAGTAAAATTAAATGGAAATATTTGTTAGGAGTCGAACCTCCGGCATGTGGGCCTGTTGCACACGGCTCCGCTCTCATGGCCTCGAACCACCACCCTTAGGATAGCAAGTCGAAAAAACATTTGTGACGCTGGTATTCGAACGCCGGCCTGCGGCATCTCGATCCCACGTCTCTAACCTCTCGGCTATCACAGCAGTTGTGAAACGCGATGGATCATCTGCTCTCATTAACGTTCGTTGAATTAGATTTTTTTTCTGTACTGCAGCTGGGAAAGATACCACACTGTGTAGGTGTGCTCGCCAGCCGCCAGCCCCCGCGCGGACCGCTCTACAACAGGTACTACCAGTTCGCGGCTCGGCCGCTCGGGGCGCTGCGGTCGAGGCTCGCTTCCAGTGTCGTGCCACGGCAGTGCCACGGCCCAACAACCCTTAACCTAACCGGCCTAACCTAACCAGACAGCGCTGGGGCCCTGGCGGTGCTGGCTCTGCGTGGCGCTGACACCGCCAGAGAGCCACCGCGACAACATCTTCGCCACGCTCAGCTACGCGCCGCGCCCAGCGCAGCCCCGCGCCCCGGGCCACGTACTTTATGAAAATTTAATCCGGTGCATCGGTGCGGCAGTGTGCGCGGGGCGGGGCGGGGCGGGTACACGGTGACAGTATCTCAGTGACGCTCCTATCCACGGCGTCATCTCCGAGTGAAAGTTTGTGTCTTATCTGAACACAGCCTGGCCGTCATCCTGGAAACGAACTCGCCCTGCCAGGCAGGCAGGCAGGCAGGCAGGCAGGCAGGCAGGCAGGCAGGCAGGCAGCCAGGCAGCCAGGCAGGCAGGCAGCCAGGCAGGCAGCCAGCCAGGCAGGCAGGCAGCCAGTCAGGCAGGCAGGCAGCCAGCCAGGCAGGCAGGCAGGCAGGCAGGCAGGCAGCCAGCCGCAGGGCACGAAGCATCGCGTCAAGGCAGCCCTAGATTAGACTGCGAAGTATACACAGCCAATTATGGCATCTGGCGGGCGGGGACGCGCGGGGCCGCCCCGGTCCTCGCACTCACCCACGCGGCGGTTCGAATCTCGCCCGAGGCGGAGCAAGTTTTGTCTCTTTATTGCTAGACGCAGCAGGAACGCCCCCCAAGTCGCGCGCTCGCGCTGTTCGCGTCGCCCCGGGCCGCCGCCTTGTCGCGGAAAATTGTCGATGCAGGCAGTTTGTTGTCGTTGGCGGGGCGTTCCCTGTGTGTACATGTCCGACCAGCCCCGCCCCGCCCCGCCCGCCCCGCCCCGCCCCGCCCCGCCCCGCCCCGCCCCGCCCCGCCGCGCCGCGCTGGTCGTAATAAACACAGCCCTAGTTGGATGGAATTCGGAGGCAGGGCGGCGCAGGGCGGCCCAGCACCATTAGGCTCTTGTCTCGCGGATTAAGGGCTGCCGCGCTGCCGCCACGGCGAGCGCCACGGCGTGCACGAGAAGCAGTACCAGCTGCTGTACAGTGTGCGCGAGGCCGGCGGGGGCTGCAGCCGGCAGGCCGAGGCGGGCCGCAAGCAGGCACCGAGTACCCAGCAGCGGCGCCGCAAAGTAGCGCAAACAGCAGACGGATGGCTGAAAATTAAAATTGCGCTTTGGGCTGGCAGATAGCAGGCAATGATGGAAAAGCAACCCCCCCCCCCCTCTCCACTCCCCGATTGGTGGAAATTGGTGGAAAGTGTGACGTCACTCCCCGTCCGTCCGGCGCGGCGCGGCGCGGCCTGATGATTTGTGATGGCCGCGGAATCCGCGGAACGCGAACGTGAATGCGAATGTGTCGCTTGTTGGGGCTAATTGACAGCGGCCAGGAAAAAAAAACAAACAAAAAAAAGACGCGAAAGCGACGCGAAAAGGCAAAGTCGGAATAAAAGGGAGGGGTTTTTGAATGGGGCGGCCAGAGCACACATCAATCCACTAAACGCCCCCCCCCCCCCCCGACTCCCTAACCCCTTCCCCCTCCCCCGCCGCGGCCAATATTTGCAGTGTTGGAACAGCTCTGCGGTTCGCGTACTCTGCGCTCTAAATTTTTCATACTCTTTCCCTCTTTGTCCCCCTGGCGGCCTGGGCGGGGCGGGGCGGGGCGGGGCGGGGCGGGGCGGGGCGCGGCGGGGCGGGGCGGCGCCCCTTGAGATGCCAGCCCGCCAGGAAATGAGCTTCTGCGCCGATTTCCTAAGCGGGTTGCGACCATAGGGCCCCAACTTTGCCGTCGAGACGAAGCCGCCGTCGGCGCGGAGGAAGACGAGGACGACGAGGACGACGAGGACGACGGGGAGAGGAGGGCCTCCGCTGACGTCACGCTGCTGGTGTGCGATGAACGCACCGACGGACCGCTTGCATGTGCTTCACAGGGCTTCGTGTGCTTAAGGTCTACGCATAACGCAGCAGGGAACGCAGCAACCTCTTTCCCACCGCCAGTATTAATCTTTCCGCGGCCTTGCTGGCGGAGGTGGGGGTGGGGACGGCCCGGCCGTTTGACAGTGTGGCGGTCGGGCCGGTCGGGATGGACGGTCCGGGCAGTCTGTCTCTGCCTGTGGCTGACGGCGTGTGACGTACGATATGCAAACACGGCCAACGATTAACGCGCCCGCCGAACTCTTCTGTCACGGCCACAATGTGTGCCCCCCCCCCGACCGGCATGGCTGCCGCGCTCAATCCAGGCCTCCAACAACAGTCACTAAGTCAGGCCGCATCCATAATGAACGTAACGACGCAGTCCCTTTTTGCCCCCGCGGGTCTACCTGACCCTGGCGGCCCTGGCGCACAGTGGGCCAGAAGCCGGTGGAGGCGGCCAAAACTCTCGACGCGTTTTGAGCTCCAGAGTCGCTAAATGGGGCTCGAACCGAACGTGTGGCCCCACCAATGGATTGCTCTCCGAACAAGGAATCGATGGGTGGGGTCACACGTTCGGTTCGAGTACCATTTAGCGACTTTGGAACTCAAAACGCGTCTAGAGTTTTGGCCGCCTCCACCGGTCTTCTGGCCCACTGTGGGGCGTCATCCCGGCCCCTAATGCCGCCACGGCGCGCCGCGGCATCGCTACCCCCTCCCCTCCTTTTTCTACGCGAACCGCACGGCGAGGAGGGCAGCGGCACGTCTCCATTATGCATGACCCGATTCGGTATCGGTCAGACTGGCGTAACTCGGAGCCCCAGCGCCACGGCGGCGCACAGTGGGCCAGAAGACCAGTGGAGGCGGCCAAAACCCCGGACGCGTTTTGGGCTCCAGAGTCACTAAACAGGACTCGAACCGAACGTGTGACCCCACCAATGGATTGCTCTCCGAACGAGGAATCGATTGGTGGGGTCACACGTTCGGTTCGAGTCCTCTTTAGCGACTCTGGAGCTCAAAACGCGTCTAGACTTTTGGCCGCCTCCACCGGTCTTCTAGCCCACTGTGCAGCGCCCCGCGAGTATCGGCGGCAGTTAGGGCCGTGTCCCCGGAGCGGCAGCACCACGACGACGCGGACGACGCCATTAGCAGCACTTGGCAGGCGCGCCGCCTCCGCCGCCTCCGCCCTGCATTCCTCTCGCCGCCCTCATGCACTGCTCCGCCTCGGCGGAGTGCGTCGCGGGCCATCACACGCGACGACGACGAAGGAGGAGGAGGGGACCCGAGAGAAAAAATGGCGCGGGATAATTTGAATTCCAGCGGCCCTGCCGGGCGGCTGACCGCGCGGCCCGCCGCCGGAAGTGGGGGGCCGCCCTCCCGGCTACTTCCGGGTACTTCCGGTTACGCGTCGGGCCAGGTAACGCGCAGCACGCGTGGGATTACACACGTCCGGGCGGACAATGGCCCCGCTATCTGCAGCATCACTTGCTCCCCCCCCCCCCTCTCCGTTTGGGCGCGGGGCCTGGCGCCGGCAGTCGGTCGCAACGGCTCATGATAAGCCAAGTTACAATCGTCATCGACCCTGGCGCGCCCTGGCGGCCCGGCGCCAGGCGGCAGCGCACAGTGGGCCAGAAGACCGGTGGAGGCGGCCAAAACTCTAGACGCGTTTTGAGCTCCAGAGTCGCTAAACAGGCCTCGCACCGAACGTGTGACCCCACCAATGGAATCCTCGTTCGGAGAGCAATCCATTGGTGGGGTCACACGTTCGGATCGTGCCCTGTTTAGCGACTTTGCAGCTCAAAACGCGTCTAGAGCTTTGGCCGCCTCCACCGGTCTCTGGTCCACTGTGCAGCGGCCGAGGCGGTGGCTGCCTGCTGGCGGCCGGGCAGGCCGGGCCCCGGGGACCAATCCGACCAATCGGAGAGGCTGTCGTTGTCGTTGCTATTGTTGGGGCAGGGGCGGCGGTGGGCCGGACCGGACCGGCCGGGCCGTCCGGGAGTCACCATGCTTATCTGCGACGGCTGTTGCGGACACCGCCGGACAGCACGGCGGGGCGGGGCGGGGCGGGGCGGGGCGGGGCGGGGCGGGCGATACGCCGCGCGCAAACACAACCATCGGCAGCACGGCCTCGGCCTCGACGACCCAAACAGCGCGGCCAGCGTAGTGGCCGGAACAGCAGTAACATCACTCGCCCTGTTTTTAGTCGATACACGCGCCACTTACGGCCGACACGGGTCCGAGCTCCACCGCGGGGGGGGGGGGACGCTGGACCACAGCGCACTGGACAGGAGGCCGGCTTACATCAGATCCAATTCCGATTGTTTGGAGAAAAACGTCCACCTCCAGTGCAGCACACTTTAAAAAGAGAGCTGTGAGACGAGGGCGCCTGCGAGTTAGGCAACGTGAGCGCACGGCTGCGCGGCACAGCCAGGACTGCCTACCTCGCAGGCGTCCAGCCACGGCTCCGTAATAGTCACGCAAGTACTTCAATATTGCCGTTTTCGTGTTTATTTTTAAGTCGATTGATTTTTTTTTTGCTGGGCTTGGCCTTTCCTTTTTTTGCACTGAACCGGACACGGTTGTAGACATCGGCGATAAAAGCGCTGCGAATGTCTGCCATGGCTGCCTCACCTGGACCGGTGGGGGGTGAGAACAGCCAGATGATGGGGCGGGGGAGATGGAGGGGGAAGGGGGGGAGGAAGAGGGAGGGGAAGGAGCGGCCGGATGTGTGAAGCGAGGGTTGGCGGGGCGATCTGTTTCAATCAACGTACCGTGGCAGGTCAGGCGAGGTGCAAGGGAAAGCCCCGTGGGGGGAGGGGGGAGGGGAAGGGGGAGGGGAGGGGAGGAGGGGGGCCTTACACCGTAGGGACGTACAGGCTGAGATCATCTGAGCGTCTCATGCTTCTCTTGTCACGGGTATACGCGCATCAGACAGGACGTGTCCCATTGTTAACCCGCTGCTAAGGTAAGTACGCGCGCGCATATATAGAGGCCGCGTTAAGCTATAGCGCGCTCGATGCACACAACACGAGGGATGGGGATGCCGCCCTCTGGGTTTAGTTTCGGCGAGGGGGTATGCGCTCTCTGAACCTGTGTACCGACTATTACGCTATTACGCTCTATTACGCCACAAATTAATCGGAATTTAGCTAAAAACGGCCTAAAACACACCAAAATTGATAAAATTTTGACATTTTCGGCTATTACGCGACTAATACGCGAATTATTACGCGTGCTATTACAGATAGAGTGAACCGACTATTACGCGAGTGCATACCCCCTCGAGTTTCGGCGGCGATAGGGAACCGTCGCGAGGCGCGTCGCGTGGCTACACTAGAAGGCGAAAATTCCCACGATGCGCCAGCGGAGGTCTCACAAAGTTGGTCGGAAAGTGATTGAATCTCTGACAGTAGCGGTTTTTGCTGTCCAAACTAGCTGGTTAAAGGCCAAGGCCTCCTCAGGGCGTGCAGGGCGTGCAGGGCGTGCAGGGGGGGTCCTCCGCCAGTCCTGCCGCCAGCCCCGCCGCCCAGCCCCGCACTGTCACGTCGATTTATAGGGCCTTCCGGACATGCTGCAGGTTTCCGGTGGGGTGCCCGCCCCGCCGCCGGCACCGGGTGGGTGGTGGTGTGTGGCGTGGTGGTCCGGGGCGGGGCGGGGCGGGGCGAGGCGGGGCGGGGCGAGGCGGGGCGGGGCGGGGCGGGGCGGGGGGGGCGGGGCGGGGCGGGCGGGGCGGGGCGGGGCGGGGCGGGGGGGGCGGGGCGGGGCGGGGCGGGGCGGGGCGGGGCGGGGCGGGTTCCTGGAAGACGGGCGTGACTGGGATGCTGTAAGTGGGGTGGTGCCGAGGCCTTGGCGGCTGCTGCAGGCGCTGGAGCGCTGGAGGCAGAGGCCGCTGGAGGCAAACAGCGCTTAGGGTCGTCGGGGGCCTCGGCCCCGCCCGCCCCGCCCCGCCCCGCCTCGGAGCCCCGCAGCTGCGCGCGCGGCCCGTCGGCCTGATCTGCCACCGACGCGACACATGGTGTTGTGCCCGGACTCGCGGCTAGGCCAGGCCTAGGCGGCCGGCAAACACATCCAAGCCACTACACTACAGACCGCGCCACTTTTGTCCCAGACCCAAAGGGCCAAAGGGCCAAGGGGACGGGTCCTCGTATTACAGACCCGGAAGGACGGGCCCTTGTAACGGCGCCGTCCTAAACGCATCGGAGGGTCGGATTAGTCCGTTCCGATGTGGAGGCTCACTCAAAACAAACAATAAAATTTTCTAATTTTTTTCTCTCTTTAAAGTAGCCGCTTCATTGGCTGTGGCTCAAAGTTCTGCGTGCAAAATTTCCCAGCACCAGACGCACCGTTCCAGCGGGCCCTAGGTACGCAGTACGTCTCCTCGCAGGTGGGGCGAGACGAGCGCCGTGGCTCAGTTGGTAGCGCGGTCGGTAACTCACTGTTCGCCCCGTTCCCTGCCGCTGGTCGTGGATTCAATTCCCGGCGGCGGCGTGGCCGCGTCGCGAGGCAAACTCCGTTATCATCGTCCGGTCATGCGTGTACTGCTCGTTCTCCTGCGCCGCCGGTGCGAGCTAGTTTCTCTTTAGTGCCTCGCTTGAGAATAGCATACATGTTCTTGCTTTTTGTTCTACCGAAAAACTACATCACTGTTCGAGGTATTTGCGACTGATGGTGAAAAGTCCGCTGATTCAAGTTTCGCTTTTCGTCTCTGTCGCACTCATTGAGAGTAAAATCGAGAAAAAGAAAGTGTGACGTAATAAGTGGACGATCAAAAAGTGAGACCGGAAAGAGGCCCTTAAAGCCTGACAGTCATCTCCGTGAGCCGCAGGCTGATCCACTCCAATCCACGCGCCCGCTCCGAGAGGTCTTGGCGGTCCTGGAGGTCTTGGAGGAGGTCTTGGAGGAGGTCTTGGAGGAGGTCTTGGAGGAAGTCTTGGAGGAGGCCGCGGAGGCATTCTTGCCGAGTCGCGGCGTCGCCGCAGCGGTGTTTGGCTAAGACTCGAACCGCCACGCCAACTTCTACAGTGTGGGGGATAAGACGGAGCCCGGAGCTCCCCCGACTCCAGACTCGACTCCAGAGTGGGGGAAAAAAATTCCCACGATGCAGCTGAGTCAAAAGGTCGCTGGAAAAGCGTTTACCAGCCACAGTGGGCCAGAAGATCGGTGGAGGCGGCCAAAACTCGAGGCGCGTTTTGAGCTCCAGGGTCCAGGGTCGCTTAACAGGACTCGAGCCGAAGGTGTGACCCCACCAATCGATTCCTCGTTCGGAAAGCAATCGATAGGTGGGGTCACACGTTCGGTTCGAGTCCCATTTAGCGACACTGGAGCTCAAAACGCGTCTAGAGTTTTGGCCGCCTCCACCAGTCTTGGCCCACTGCGCAGCCCGGAGGTTTCCAGTGCAGGCAGAGACTGGCAACCGCTTTCGACACTGGAGATATTGTGCGATTTCTCGACTGCCTTCTGTAAGAGCTGCACTTCTTGTCCGACTCCGCGCAGGTGGAGCGCTGGGGCCACTCTCCGCGCCGGAGGCACCGCCATAACACCGCAGGGTTCGGGGACATTGAGGGCGAGTGCGCTTCGCGGAGCTTCGCGGAGCTTCGCGGAGACGCTCTGGCGGGGACCTCCGCTGTCGTCTGAACGTGACCATGACGGTCAATTCGGGGACCCGGCTACACCACGCCAGTTTGGTTGATTCCACCAAGTCCCATTGTTCGGCTTGTTTGTGCTGCGCCATGCCGCCATGCACCGCGAGTGGCCTGCGACTGTACACTGTATACGCAGGGAGGGGAGGGGGGAAAAGGGGGGGGGGGTGGAGTCTCGCTGCCTCGCCTCCGAGCGAGGGTTAGTGTAAGTCGGGCCAGGGTTACGGAAATGGAACTGGCCCGAGTCATCGTCGGGGAGTTTGTCATCAACTTGACGCGCGGCGAGCCGAGCCGAGCCTGCAGCAGCCCTGCCCCCCCCCCCCCCCCCCCCCCCCGCCCCACCCCGCGACCTCGCTGCTGGCGGAGCGGGATCTCGCAGCGCCGCCGTCGACAAATGACGAATCCCCTCAAACGTCGCGGCGCGGCGCCGCGTCGCGCCCTGCCTTCGAGGCGTTCGAGGTGCTTTGTCCGCAGAGTGTCTCCCCCATCACGGAATAAAAAAAATAAAAACGGACCACAGTCGTCGCCCTGTCTCTCTCTCGCGCGCCGCAATGCCCCGCGCGTGCGAGAGAGACAGACACAGACAGCCCGCTGAAGGGGATTGGATTCGGCGTCGCTCTGCGCGGCCACAGCGTTGCAGCGTGCATTGCGCGACTGTCTTTACTAACTTATCAGGCCAGTCTCATCCCCCTGCACGCCGAGTGCAGCATGTAGTTGTTTGCGCCCCACTGACATGGGGGGTTGCTTGGTGCGGGATAGGTGGCAGAAGGGGGCGGGGGGAGGCTCCCGTCAAGTCACCATCAGAGGAACAGGGAACCTCCCTCCGGCGACAGAACTTTAGCCAACAAACCCTCACGCCGAATCCTGCTCCCGTGCCTCCGCGAGGGGCGGCGCGGCGCGGGGCGGGGCGGGGCGGGGCGGCGGGGCTTGCCGCAGCCAACTTGTGTCGGCTCGTGGAAGCCGCCGGATAGGCTGTCGACGGTGTTACGCCGCGCAGAGGTGGGCTTCCTTCGCGTGCCCGACACGCCACGTGGAAGCTGCACGTCTCTCTCTCTCTCTCTCTCTCGCACCCACACGAAAGGCCGTGAGTGCGAGAGAGACAGCCGTGACGGCGCGGCGTTACACTCTTCAGGAGTGGGGCGTCACCGGCAGCGGGACACGCAATCGCTGACCGCGCAGCACGCTCTCTCTCTCGCACGCGTGGGCCCGGCCCGTAGGGGTGCGAGAGAGAGAGCGTGGGACATCGGGGCGAGATTGGGCGAGGAGGGGGCCGGCTGGGCCCTGATTGAAATTGAAGTGGAGGCCGCGCCCCACCCCACTGCAAGATAACGGGAGGGGCTGTCCGGATGGCCGCGTGGCCGCGTGGCGTGGCCGGTGCAAAGCTGATTACTGCTTCGTGAATTGTGGCCCAGGCCGTGGAAAGCAGCGCCAGGCAGGCCAACGGTCCCTGGTGCACCCTGCAGACTGATGCCGAGAGTCGTTCTCGCCGCTCCGTCTCTCTCGCACCTACACGGGACGCCGCGTGCGTGCGAGAGAGACGGAGCGACGAAAACGACTCTCGGCATCAGTCTGCTGCTGACGGCCGGACGCCCACTCGTCCGGGCCGCGCGTGATTCCGGTCGTCAACTCTGTCTCTCTCGCACCCCTACGGGACCGTGCCGGACGGTGCGGGCCGTCCCAGGGGAGAGAGAGAGAGAGAGAGACGATCGCACTGCTCCAGAGGCCACACCTTCGCCTCTCCCTCCACCGCTCCGTCAACAAGCAGTCTGATTAGCTCTCCCTGGCGGCGTCATCGGCGGCCTCGGGCCCCGACGGACTCCTTAACGACGCGTCCTTTGAGCGCGCCGCCCCGCCCCGCCCCGCCCCGCCCCGCCACGCCAGTGTAAGGTGACGCTCAAAAGACGGCAGCGAGGCGAGCGAGCCGGCCTCGGCAAAGGCGTGCCTGTGACGAGCAGCCACGATTGCCGGGCGTCCCCTTCCTTTCTTGTCTTTACGTCTTTTTGTCTTTGTCTTGTTGTTGCTGCTGGCCCGTGTAACGTCGTTTTCCGCAGTGTAGCGACCGAAAGCGCCAGAGTGAGAGAGAAACGGAGAATGAGAGCCTCCTCCAGCACTCCAGCACCCCTAGCTTTTTCTTCCTTTCGACGACTGTGCATCCACACGCCAAGCCAAGCAGTCCGCGTCGCAACGAAATGCACCACCACGACAGCAACTACTGCTGTGCACTCTGGAGCGTCGAGTGGCCTTGCACACGTGTGTGTGTGTGTGTGTGTGTGTGTGTGTGTGTGTGTGTGTGTGTGTGCACTCACACACACACAAACTGACGTGCAGGTGCACCTGGCCCGCAGGCCACTCCAGCCGCACATGTGAGAACACTGCCGGCCTGCAGCTGTGTCAAGGGCTCTTTTGTATCACCCCCTCCACTGCACGACCCCCCACCCCCACCCCCTTCGCTCCCCGCTGACCGTTCCCCGGTAACTTTGTGCTTGGGTGCTTCCCGAGTTGTCACTTTGCAGGTGCGGGGCGGGGCGGGGAGAGAGACCGCCTCGACCAGCAAGAGGCGAAAAAGAATAGAGGGGAGGATGTTACAAGGGCGGTGGCGAGGGAGCGAGAGAGAGAGAGAGAGGGTGCGGTCACATTCCTGAGGGCCTGGCCAGCCCGGCGGGGCCCCGACACGAATTCCAGTCCATTCTCAAGCTTTTCCCCAAAAAGCGCGCGCCAAACGCCACCATTACCCCCCCCCCCTCCGGGCCTCACGCCCCATTGCCCCACCTCGGTCCAGCAGGTGGCCCCTGCGGAGCTCCTACAACGCCCCGACCATATACCCTCCGCGAAGGCGCATCAATAATTTCAAACTTTGGCTGCAAAATGCAGCCACTCCAGGTTCAAACACCCCGAGCGAGCGACGGCAGGCGGCGCGTGCAGGCAGCGCCAAGCCAAGCCGCGGGGCGAGACTTTCCGCACTGGATCATTCATGGCGGCTGCCTCTCTGTAATTGCTCGAAGCGGGTTCTTACCGCCCGAGCGGCGTCAAATCGCTACCAAGATTTATCTCCCCGTTTCTTTCTGGAAACTTTTTTTCTTCCAGTGTGATCGTAGCGACGCGGTCGGTGGGTCAGTGAGGTGCGAGCCCCTCGACGGCGTCCTCGACGGCGTCCTCGACGGCGTCCTCGACGGCGGCCCCCCGGGGGGTCCAGGGTCCGGGGCCGGTCGTTGTGGTGCAGCGACGCCCCGAGGCCATGGCTCGAGGTGTAGGGTGGCCGCCCGGCACCGCCCGGCGGGCCCCGCAAGCTTTTTGCCGCCCCGACGAGGAGCGAGGGGCGAGGGGCACCACTATACTCCGGCGCGACGATCACCGACCGGGGTAACTGCTTCCCCCCGCCTTCCCCTTCCCCCACCCTACGACGCCTCCGCCAATTCTGACGCGCAAAAGTAGTCTCCTTGACTTTACAGACTGTTTGTTTTGCCCGCGGGCCGCGCACTCCCCCCCCCCCCCCCCCCCGGCTCGGCAGGCCGGCAAGGCTGCAAAAGTCGCGCACGTGCGCAAGTTTGTTTTCGAAAAGGTTTTATTAATAAAACAATCCCTCTCCTGGAAGTTGTGTGCCGCGGGGGGCAGTGCTAAGCACCTCCAGAGAGAGAGAGAGAGAGAGAGAGAGAGGCTGGTCAACTGATATACACTCGTGTTTCGAGATTTCATGCGATATTTTGTCGGACCGTGTGCTTCGAATGAATACGGACTTGGAATATCGGGGGCGCCGCCTGTCGGGGGTCGGTTCATTGGCGTCCGATTCGCACGCAGGGGCGCGTCGGGGCGTCCAGTCTGTTGCGCTCTCGCTCGCACTCGCGGACGCAGCGCACTCACACACCCAAGTGGACGGACACACACACACACACAGGATGCGGATCGCAGCAAAAACAAAACGGCGGCAACGGCACTGCAGCCAGCGCAGCGAGCGCAGCCAGCAAAACAAACAACAACACCGGGGCGGCAAAACAACGACACCTTTCAGATGTCGCGCGGACCTCGCGGACCTCGCCCGGCCGGGACTACGCGCGCGGGGATGTAGGTCACAGGGCTCGTGAAACAAGGCAGACGGCCTCGGCCACGCCACGCCGTGCCGTGCCGCGCCACGCCACGCGGCCCGGTGTGACCGTGCATGGTCGCCATGGTTACGCAGTGCGCAGTGGACCCGACCACTTCACATGGCATTTTGCAGCAGAAACGGAGCGTTTCGCGCGCAGTCGAGCAGTCGGGCCGCGCGCGGTAACGCTAAAGGATAGGGCCGGGAGGGGGAGAGAGAGAGAGAGGGACAACAATGCGACCTCACACGAGGCATCCCCTCGCAGCGACACTCGTTACTTGAGCTAGCCGAGCTAGCCCACCGTGTGATAAGAAGCTCACCCCCCCCCCCTACCCCCTCCGGGTCTTCCTCTCGGTCTTCCTGCCCACGATTGCCACCCCTTTAGTGCTGGCCGCCCCTGGCCGCCCCGTCCGAGCCCGGCCGTGTGATAAGGCAGTCGCGGCGACAGTGCAAATACAAAAAGCTTGTTGCCACGCGAGACGGCGTGTCCGCAGTGTCCACACCCTCGCCTTTTGCCCCCCACCCTCCCCGCCGGCGTGGGGATGCTGCGCCGGGATCGCCCGCCTCTGGCCAGACGACACCGCCCCGCGTCCACACCGGAAGAAACGGAACGGAAGCGAACGAATCCGTTTAAATTATAAGTAAATTAAAATGTTACTAAATGTCCACGAGGTGTCCGAAATCACGAGTTCGGGTCGTTTGTCAACTTTTAGACGTAGTAGTAATTCGCGGCAGACACCGCGCTTTCCAGCCAAGCCGGTTAATCGTGGATCCTAGCACAGCCTTGCGAGAGGGACCGAGCTTTCGAGGCTTTCAAGCTTTCGAGGCGCGTGCTTTCGCCAGTGAGGGCTGTGGCGCGGCGTGGCGCGGCCCCTTCCAAGTTGTTGCTTTGCAGCCTACTCGCCTGGTCGGTTCGGCAATTTAATTTATTCACTTTCGAGGGAAGCGCTTCACGCAGAGAGCGCCTTCCCCGCCCCCGAGGGGGTGGGGGGGGGCCTTCTCAGATATCCGCCTCCCGCACATACGGCCGCCCCCGGGCCGCCCCCGCCCCCCGCTCGCTAAAGAGACTCTGGATGCCACAGCCTGATGTACACAGCCACACACACTGACGATTACCACGCTTGTGTGTGTGTGTGTCACGCTGGCTGCACAGTGTAGTGTATTGCTCTGCGAGCGCAACGGCCTGCAGGCCGATTCCGAACGGGGCTTTTCATATCGCGCCGTCTCTCTCGCACTCGCGGGGCGTGCCGCGGGGGTGCGAGGGAGAGGGAGAGAGAGAGGGGGGGGGACGCAGCGGTTCGCAACGAGCCTGCTGCTTCCAGCCAGCGTGCTTCCAGCGCGCTTCCAGCCGCTGACTCGGCACAAAGAAGGATGGCCAGATATGTGGCGGCCGGCGCGGAATAGTGGAATAGTATAGTTGTGAAGGAGGGCGGGTGCCAACTGGAGCGGGAGGAGAGAGATGGAGAGAGAGAGAGGGGGGGGGAGAGAGAGACAGAGTGAGAGGGACGCAGTCCGTGTGATCAACAATGAGATCAGATCTCTCTCATGGCCTCGCTGCAGCTGCGCTTAGGGCGTGCTTGGCTCGGCTCGGCTCGGCGAAATCCTCGGGATGGGATCAGGCTGGGATGCGAGAGGATTGGTGCCAAAACAAGGCGGTGCCCCGCGGTAACGGCCGGGCCCTCGGACCCTTCGGACCCCGCCACGCCCCGCCACGCCCCGCCACGCCCCGCCACGCCCCGCCACGCCACGCCACGCCCGCCACGCCACGCCCTAATGACGCCAAGGAACTTAACTTTTAACTTCGCTTCCAGCTGGGCTGCTTTCATGGCTGGCGAACGGGGCCTAGCACGGCCCAGCGGGGCCCTCCCTGGGCCCTGCCGGTCTGGGGCTCCGGGCCCCAGGCATGCCGGCACGCCAGGGCCTCCAGGGCCTCCAGGGCCTCCAGGGCAGCGCTGCTGCAGCCCAAAGGCCTCCGCGAAGGCCCCCCGCAGTGGGACCGAGGGCCTCAGCCTGGCTCCGAGATCCTCCTCGCGCACACACACACGCACACAGAGAGAGAGAGAGAGAGAGAGAGAGAGAGAGAGAGAGAGAGAGAGAGAGAGAGAGAGAGAGAGAGAGAGAGAGAGTTGCAGCGTCCCAGCTCTGTATCTGTCAGTCCATATTTGCTGCCCCGTGGGGCGCATCGTGGTGTGGCTGGGCGGGGCGGGGCGTGCGTGTGGCGTTCCTGTTCCCCGCGACACTCGCAACTAAATTCGCCGGGATTCGCGGGGATTGCCGCGGCGGGTGGATCGGATGAGGATTTCCAGAGGATTCTCTCCCGGCCGGCCCCGCTTCGCCCCGCCTCGCCCCGCCTCCTCGCTGCATCTTTATCGTCGTGGCCCAGCTTCTCTCTCTCTCTCTCTCTCTCTCTCTCTCTCTCTCTCTCTCTCTCTCTCTCTATTCCCTTTCATACTTTGGCGAGATCCTCTTAGCACGCGTCACGCCGTGACGTGACGCGCCGCACCGTGACAGCCGTGACGCGCGGTCCCGGTGCTCGTCCCAGAGTGCATGCGCCTGGCCGCGCGCACCGACGCCGTCGCTCTGTCTCTCTCGCACCCACACGGGCCGCCCCACGAGTGCGAGAGAGACAGAGCGACGACTCTCGGAATCGGTCTGCTGGCCGCGCCACTCGACATGATCCCGGAAGCGAGTACCGCAGCCGCGGCGCTGTTGTTTGCAGCGGTGCTGCTTTTTGCACCCCTCCCCTCCCCTCCTCCCCTTTCCGACCGAAAGGATTCGATGGCGCTTTTTTTTTTATTCCTCTCGGCGAGTCGAAACGAAACCACGGTCGAAGAGACGTTACAAAGGCTATTCGCGGAAGCCACACACACCACCACGGCCACCACCAGTGTAGCCACCGCCGGCACCGCCACCACCGCTACCAGGGCAACGCTGCGGGGACCCTAAACGCAGCAGCACTGCACTGTTCGCCACACTCTCACACACGCACAAAAACACACACACACACACACAAACAAACAAACAAACAAACAAACAAACAAACAAACAAACAAACAAACAAACAAACAAACAAGCACGCATTCACGAAGAGTCAGTCGAGCGCGCACTATATTATGCTGTTAAGTGGAGGGCCACGAGGCAAAACACACTGCAAGGCACACCTGCTGTCAGCACCGCTCCCTTCACATCAGCGAGCGAGCAAACGCACACACAAACACACACACACACACGATCAGTCAGTCAGGCAGACAGACACTCGCACGCGCGCGCGCACACACACACACACACACACACACACACACAATGCCGCTTGCGGTAGTCATCGTCCTCGTCGCGCTGTCCGGCCGTTCCTGTCAATGATGCACTGGTTGATTCCCCCTCCCCCTCCCCCCCTTCCAGTGCAGGCAACGCGCGGCGCAACGCGGGGTGTGTACCCATTAGTTGGTAATGACATGAGCGGGGGCCGTGTTTGTGAACACGGCGGCGGGTAGCGCGCGGTGTCTGCGTGGGGTAATTTCAGCCAGTTTGCGCCGGGGTAAGTCGCCCGGCGGCGGGGCACAGTGGGCCAGAACACTGGTGGAGGTGGCCAAAACTCTGGAGGCGTTTTGAGCTCCAGAGTCGCTGAATGGGACTCGAACCGAACGTGTGACCCCACCAATGAATTGCTCTCCGAACGAGGAATCCATTGGTGGGGTCACACGTTCGGTTCGAGTCCCATTTAGCGACTCTGGAGCCCAAAACGCGTCTAGAGTTTTGGCCGCCTCCACCAGTGTTCTGGCCCACTGTGCGGGGTAATGCATCATCAACTGGGGTAACACGGTGCGGCAGCGGCAAGGCCAAGTCGCCGCCAAGTTCCGCCATACATTTTTTCCCGCTCCGACGTCGTCGGACACACTGTTAGAACTCACCTGGCGTGGTGGCCGGCCCGGCGGCGATGGCCGCCGCCCTGGTGGGCGTGGGCGCGGTGGGCGGCGAGAAGCCCTGCGCGACGGCCACCAGCATCAGCAGGCCGAGCACGGGCAGCGCCAGGACGCGGCGCACGCAGCGGACGCAGCGGGGGCGCGCCTCCCGCCCGCCGACGCGCCCGCGTCGCGACGGCCTCGTCATCGTGTCTGCAAACAACAACAACAGCAATCAAGCCGTGCCCGCATAAAACAACAAGGGGACGACGCACAGTGGGCCAGAAGACCTGTGGACGCGGCCAAAACTCTAGACGCGTTTTGAGCTCCAACAGGACTCCAACCAAGAGCACTGTAAAAAATCAGTGGTAAATTTGTCTTCCCATTCCGGAGTAAATTTCTCCTCGTGGTCAGGGTATACGCTTCCGCCGATACATGTATGGAGACAAAGTGTTTACGTGTCCATCCGGGAAATTTGCATTGCCATTGAATAAGTAAATTTACTCTGTGGATAGGTAAGTTCTTATTCACGTTCATGATAGTAAAATCACTCATTCCATTACGCTGTGAATATCTGCGTTTGGATGTGCGAAACATCTTCCTCGATCCAAGGGGGTAAATTTACGCACGCGTGGACGCGGTGAATATCTGCGTTTGGATGTGTGAAACATCTTCCTCGATCCAAGGGGGCACGCGCGGACCAGGTTGGATAGGCTGGCGGCGGGCCGGTCTAGTAGCGCGCCTCTCCCGACCTTCGCAGGCAAGCGTCGCGGCGCAATGAGATGCGGTGCGGAGTCCGGAGCGAGAGGATCATGGTTCGAGACGCGGGCCCATCACTTCAGACTAAATGGATTTCATCACGTGGGATGTACTCTGAGGTACAGTTGTTCTCTCCCATCACTCTCATGCATACCCTTGGCCTCGTGATCGTGTAAAATTTCAATTTTGCCCCCCGGGGACCCACCTAACATATTTTTCACACCAAAAGGACAAATTTACCCCCGTGGATCGAGAAAACATAATTTACACATCAAAAGGACAAATTTACCCCCGTGGATCGGCAAAGTCACATTTTCAAGTCATGTATGCGCGAATTTGCTCTTACACAGTTTAGCATTTTTTCCCCAGTCATGTAGGGTTACTTTTACCCTCTAATGAGATGCGTGAATTCGCCAAGCCATGGACCGTTGACAAGCGTTGCGCGGTCCAGATTTGTAAATTTACCCTCGAAATTTTTTACAGTGAGTGTGACCCCACCAATGGATTCCTCGTTCGGAGAGCAATTCATTGGTGGGGTCACACGCTCAGTTCGAGTCCCGTTTAGCGACTCTGGAGCTCAAAACGCGTCTCGAGTTTTGGCCGCCTCCGCCAGTCTTCTGGCCCACTGTGCGACGGCGGCGCTGGTTTGTGGTTCACCCCGTTCGCCTCGTCCACCTGCTGGCAGTGGGGGAGACACATCGCGGCAACAGCAGTGAACTGCAGCCGCCCTCGGCTGGGCCGCCCCTCGGGCCGCCCCCACCCCTTCCCTTCCGCCCACCCTCCAGGCCTGGCTTCCGATTCGGAGCAATACTAATTGATTCAGCACTACGGGGCTCTTGTTGTGGGCCGTGGCGCCGTGGCCGTGGGCTGTGGGCCCACGCCAGCAGCAGCAGCCAAGACGGCGGTTCCATTCCGAACAACGGCGCGCCCCCGTCGCTCCGTCTCGCTCGCCCTCGCGGGGCGCCTCGAGGCAGAGCGAGGGAGAGGACTCTCGGAATCAAACGGCAGCAGCGCTATTGAACCACGGCGGCGGACTTCCGCGTCCTTATTCGCACGGAGACGCCGCAGGGAGCCCCCCCCCCCCCACCGTGGCTCCCGCCGCCCCCGCGCCGCCCCCCCGCCCCCCCGCCGCCCCCGCGCCGCCCCCGCGCCCCGCTGGCAGCAGCGAGTTGGCCGCCGACTGGATTTTACAATGCTCCCACAACAAGACCCCCCGCTTGGCGGCCACGCTCCGCACGCTCCGCCGAACCGACGCGGAGCCCCGAAGGACTCGGAGGCAGCGGACTCCGACTCTGCGCGCCACGGGCTGCTGCAGACTGATGTCGTTTCCGTCGCTGTTTCTCTCGCGCTCGTGGGCCGTCGCCTGCGCGCGAGAGAGACCGAGCGACGACTCTCGGAATCAAGCCGCCGCTCGCTGCCGCCACGGCGGCGCCGAGGTTGGGCGAGGTCCAGTTGTTGTTCGCGTCCCCGGAGTCCCCAGAGCAGCGCGAATCCGCCGAGGCCGCCGCCGCGCGTGCATTTGCCAACTTCGACTTGCCGTTTGTTCCCGATCACCGAGGGACCTCGCCGACAACAACAGCAGCAACAACAGCAGCAACAACAGCAGCAACAACAGCAGCAACAACAGCGCCGACGGCGCGGACACCTGCCACGCACAACGTCCTGCCGCGCCCTGCCGCGCTATCGGCGAGGCGTTATTTAGCTTTGCGCTTCCGCTTTTCGCTGCAGATTTCCGGCGAAATACGCCCCGGTTTGTCTTTCGCTTCCTCCTCTCTCTCTCTCTCTCTCTCTCTCTCTCTCTCTCTCTCTC
Source organism: Thrips palmi (assembly GCF_012932325.1). Lineage (NCBI taxonomy): Eukaryota > Metazoa > Arthropoda > Insecta > Thysanoptera > Thripidae > Thrips > Thrips palmi. The sequence goes on along the minus strand of NW_023144629.1, from coordinate 2,382,093 downwards.
TCTCTCTCTCTCTCTCTCTCTCCCCCTCTCTCTCTCTTCCGGTGGCCCCGAGCAGCCCGGAGGCCCGCAGCCGCCCCGCTGCCAAAATCGCTCCCGCCTCACGGCCTCCGATTTCCCACACAGCCCCTGCTTCTAGGAGCACCAATTTTTCCCCGCCCCGCCGCGCCGCGCGCTGCCGTCCCTCCAGACGTTTATTTTTTAAAAACAAGAAGGCTGGGCCGCCGGGCCCTACAGCGTTCACGGCCGTCAGTACCAGCCAAGCGCCGGGGGAGCGCCGGGGGACGGGGGAGCGGGGCGGGGGCGGCGAAGGAGAATATGGTATTGGAGGTGCAGGCAGGGGGCGGCGGGGGCAGCGGGGGCGGCCGGGGGCGGCCGGGGGCGGCGCAGATGGGGTGGAAATTGAGTGTGAGAGAGAAAGGTGGGGCGCCGGCGCCGATGCGGGGCTTATTTTGTTCCCCACCCGCGTTTCTTTACTTTTCGGGCGAAAACGAAATCGGGTGCGCCGGGCCTTGCACCGTTTTTCCGTTTTTTGCCCGCAAAGCGCCGCTAAGGCTCGCCGGGGAGGAGGGATACGTATTACACCGTACTTGTCAATGTGTCAGTAACAGCTTGTCGCATCGCTGACGGCCGCAGCCCCGCCGCCGCAGTGCGCAGTAGGGTCATGGGGTGGGGGAGGGGGGAGTCAGCATGCCGCGATGCGCGCAGAGTCGTCGCTCTGCAGACTGAGAGTCGTTCTCGTCGCGCTGTCTCTCTCGCACCTAGACGGGACGCCCCATGAGTAAAAGAGACAGAGCGACGAAATCGACTCTCAGTGTGCTGTCTCTTTGGCGCCCTTCCGCGACGTCCGCGAGTGCGACGGAATCGGAGCGAGGGAACGATCGCGGTGCTCCAGAAGCTTCTCGCCGTCGAAATCGTATCCGAAATAACAGCGAAATATATGAGAAGCGGCTGTGCCGTAGTTAACCGAAAACCGTGAGTGATTACATCGCGACAAGCAGACGGCCTGGCGGGCAGGCAGACAGACAGACAGGCAGGCAGGCAGGCGGGATTGGAACAAATCGCGTTTCGTAGCGCGTAGTCCCTATTTACAGAATGGGCATTATGGGCTTGGCGAGCGCTCAGCCAACCAATTAACTAAACGGGAAACTTTGTCGAAAATGGCTCTATACACACAGGAACGCGCGTCATGTGACGTATAACCCAACCAAAATGTCGATTTCTTATCGCGGCGTGTCACAGTGGGCCAGAAACCAGCGGAGGTGGCTGAAATTGTAGACGCGTTTTGAGCTCCCGAGTCGCTAAACAGGACTCGAACCGAACGTGTGACCCTACCTATAGATTCCTCGTCCGGAGAGCGATCCATTGGTGGGGTCACACGGTCGGTTCGAGGCCTGCTTAGCGACTCGGGAGCTCAAAACGCGTCTACAATTTCAGCCGCCTCCGCCGGTTTCTGGCCCACTGTGCGCGTGTGGCCAGAGGCGAGGGGGTAACCACTCGCGTAATACCCTGTACACAAAAACCGTGTATTACGCGTAATACACGTGATCGTAATACCAGTTTTGGGTCAAATGTGCCACATTTTGTCATTTGAGGGCCGCAGTACACGTGTAATACACCCGTAATACAGCGTAATACCGAGTACTCTGTACACGATTTCTTGAAGTGTTTACCCCCTCGGCCAGAGGTGACCCCCAGCACATTCGGCATCTTGACGCGAGTGGGCGTGGGCGTGCAGGGCGTGCAGGGCGTGCCTGCAGACGTGGACGTGCTCGTCGTCGTGGACGTGCAGGCCTCGGCGGCGTCCCTAGACGGCCCTCGGCACAAAGCGCGCCACTTCTGGCCGTGACATCAATCAATCTCATTGCCACTTGCGGCAACGGCTGCAGGCGGGGCGGACAGGGGCGGACAGAAGGGGGAGGGGGAGGGGGCCGGCGACGCGGCAGTCGAGGAGGCGGGGAGGAGACCCAGCTGCCTGGCCGCCCCCGCCCTGCCGCCCTTCGCCCAGCTATTGCTGTTGCCAACATCTTCCCGCTGAATTACTTTACCACTCCACTCGAGAATCCAAACTTAATTAATCTTAAAAGCGCGTCGTCACTCAGGGCGGCCGGCGAGGGGAGGGGGCGCGCACCGCCGTGGACACTGCCTCCACGGCCTCCACACGGCCCCGGCCACAATCAGAGTCACATTAAGGGTCCGAGGTTCAATCACCGCCCCATCGAGGTGCCCGACCAGCTGGGCGACGGTCCCTGCAGAGAACTTTCCGCAGGCGTGGCGCGTGGCGCACTGTAGGGACTATTGACAGGTGGTGTTCTTTGCAATTGCCGCGGCTGAATAATGATTGGCTGTTCGTTCTCGGAGGCCTCGCTCGTCTTGTTCGTCTTGTTGGCATTCAGCGCGAGGCCGGCCGGGCGGCACCAGGGCGGCAGCAGCACCGGGTCGTTGGCCTCAACGAGTCCCGCGGCCTCGGTCAGGCTTCTTCCCGCCAGTGTCGTGGCTCTGTCTCCCGCGCACCCCGCTGCGGGGCGCCCCGCGAGTGCGAGAGAGACGGAGCCACGGCCCGGCCCCGCAGCTGCCCCCTTGCAATCTTTACCCCACACGCTGATGCGGTGGATTCGATTTGGGGGGCGGGGGTGGGTAAGGGCCAGGACCACGCCCGGGCATTTCCTTGCTCATAAAGTTGCCTCGCGCAAGTTTCGCTTGTCCGCAACAACTTGCGGAGCGCGGCCGACCCCGGCCGATCAGTGCTTACATCCCGCAACAACAACAACAACAACAACAACAAGCTGCCCGGATGATGAAGAAGGTCGGATCCACTCCGCTTGGGTAGGGTTGCCTCCCTCGCCTGGGTAGGCAACCCTAGGCAACCCTCCTCGCTGCCTTGCCGCGCTCGGGGTCGCGTACCTCGTGTGAAGGGCCCTTGAGGCTTGAGGCGAGGGCAGGGCGGCGTTGGGGGCGGTGGGGGCGGGCCCGCGCTCGGGGGACGAGAAGATACACTCGTTTCCAAAGGCACTCGGGCGTAACGGGTTACGCGCCCCAAAGGCTCAGGCTCAGGGTCTTAATCCTTTTACATAGTCGCGGTGCGGCTCACCCCGCCGCGCCCCGCCCCGCCCCACCATTACACCGGCACGATGCGGATAATCGGCCGTATGAGGGCGCGGAGCCACGGCACTGCGATTAAGGCCTGCTTGACTGAGCGATGTGCGTGCGTGCGTGTGTGCGTGTGTGTGTGTGCGCACCGGTTTACCACTCGGCTGTCTGCCTGCCGCCACTGCACCGTCCAGTGACGTCACACGGACCGCAGGAAGCGAGGTTGCCTTGACAACACCACGGCCTTTGGGCCTCCACGTCGTCGTCGACGTCGTGGTGGTGGTGGTGGCAGCGTCCCGGCCGCTCAGCCGCGACAGGCGCGCCTCTCTCTCAAGTGGGCGTCCCTCACTCCCATAATCTTCTCGTGAGCCTTCACTAAACCGCCCCCCACACGCACGACACACACGCATACTCACGCACACACACACACACGCATACTCACGCACACACACGCGCCGCGTCGCGCGCACTTCGGCCTCTTTTCCGGGATTTTAGTGCGGCCCGCCGTCGCCTCCCATGGGCAGACAAGGCCCGCGAAAGTGAGTTGAAGCACGCAGCGGAGCGGCGAAGCGGCGAAGGGGGAGGGGTAAAAATGCCCCCCCCCCTCCGGCAGGACCGTTTCCCGTATCCGCGTGCCGCCGCGTGCGGTGCCGTGTGCCCATGGGAAATTCTGTTGAGTTTGAGATTCCTGGTGGAAGCTCTTCCAGAGGCACGGCGCGAGGCTACCGGGGCCTCGGCGGCATGGGACTCGGGGGCCGCCGCGCCGCCATCATTTTAATTTGCCGGGCTGAAGGGCCCGGCGGGGCCGGCGGGGCCGGCGGGGCCCGGGGCGAGGCTAGCCCGGGCTGCGGGCCACTGAGGGGCGCTGCGGGGCCGTGACGCAACGAATAGCCTCGCTCAGGGTCCCTCGTGATCGCCCGCCGCACTGCACCAGTTAGTTGGATGAAGGTTCGCGGGGCGGGGCGGGGCGGGCGGGGCGGGGCGGGGCGGGGCGGGGCGGGGCGGGGCGGGCTCCGCGGTGCAACACCTGGTCCGCTGCAGCAAAGCAAGCAAAGTGGCCGTCGTCGCGCACCGGCTGCACCACGGCCTGGACGGCCTGGACTTGGTGGACTTGTTGCCACGACTAACGGCTCCAGCACCGCCCCAGTACGCCCCAGGCGTCGCGGTGGGACGACCATCGGTCCGCCGGCGCGGTGCAGCAGTGCAGCCCCGCGGTGGCGGGGGTCTTGACGTCGCCGTCGCGGCGCTGCGGAGGCTTAGACCGCCGGGGCTGCGGCACTGCGAGGAGGCCGAGTCGACAATTGAAAGTGGCGCGGAATGTGCCGAGGGGGTGAAGGGGGGGGGGAGGGGCTTTTGCTGGAACGATAACGCCGAAATGGAAATGAAAATTCTGCACTCGCCCCGCTGTTGATGGGAGAGGAGACGGGGAAGGGAGGAGGGCACACACGCGGACGACTCTTAATTCCCTTATCTTGGACCCGCCACCCCTCCCCCTCCCCCTCCTTCTCCCTCGGCCACTCGGAATGAAGCGTCATCTTAAAATGCCCGACCCTCTCCGCAACGGGATGTGGCGGCCACGAGAGGGAGAGCGAGAGAAACGGGGCGGGACAGAGCTGGAGGGCGAAAAACGGAACGACTCGGAGAGCTGGCCGATGTGGCCCGATGCCGCCGCCGTCGGGAAAGAAGCTGAAGTGAAAATCTTTTCGCTGATTTGGTGTGGCCGGCGTAGCCAGGGCAGGGCGTGGCCGCGCAGAGGGCTGGCGGCGAGGCCGGCGGGGCCCTACAGGTCCAGACGGCCCCGGGGGGCGTTCTTCTGGGGCCCGGCCTCTCCAGGCGCTCCCCAGGGTCCCGGGGGCTACAGCCCGCTACAGCGGGGGGGGGGGGGGGGGGGGCAGCCCCTCCAGCCTCGCTCCTCCAGCCCCTCCAGTGTGGCCGCGGAAGGTCGTTCTGTACACCTGGAGCGCCTTGGACGGCCGGGCCGGGCCGGGCAGCCTGGCCGAGGCCGAGGCCGGGGTGCCTCGGAGTGGAGAGAGATATTCATTATATTAAATGGGCGTGCCGCGCCGCCAGCCGCCAGGCCCCGGCCAAGCAGCCTGCCAGCCTGCGCCTCGGCCTCGGCAAGCAGCAAGGACGACGCGTCTGGGGGGCAGACGACCCACAGTGGGCCAGAAGACCGTTGGAAGCGTGTGACCCCACCAATGGATTCCTCGTTCGGAGAGCAACCCATTGGTGGGGTCACACGTTCGGTTCGAGGCCTGTTTAGCGACTCTGGAGCTCAAAACGCGTCTAGAATTTTGGCCACTCCCGTGGCCCACTGTGCGACGTCGACCTTCATGCGGCCCGGCCCGCCCGGCCCGCCGCACTACAGGGGCTTTAACGACGTCATGCGCGCGTCTAAACCCCGGCACGGCGACGAACCTTGGCGGCGACGCGGCGGCGGCGTCCTGAGGAGGCGCAGTAAGGCGCCTGGAGTCAGCACGCCAGCACCACCAGCACCACCGCAGCGCCAAAGTTCGACTTGAACCAAAAGTTAGCGAGGCCGCGGAATCTACATTTCCCGTCCTCTTCCCTCCTTTTTTTCCTGTCGCCTTCCTTCCCCGCTGCTCGCGCCCCTTCCCCTGTTCCCTTCGAGAAGCGCCAATCCGGGGAGCACGGTGTGTTTTATTGATGAAGTGATCAGGAGATTCGCACACGCTGCCTCGCCCCCTCCCCTCGGGCCCCTCGGCCAGGGGCGCGAGGTATCGGGGAGAGAGGCAGCGGGTTTGGTTATAAAGGAGCGTGACGTGGTTCGGGATGGAAGTTGGGGCGGACGCACCGCACCCGGCCCCGCGGAGCCCCGCCGCCCCGTGGAGTAAGCTGATGACTGCCTAGTTAATAATGACACACGCCAAAGTGAGGAAGAGGGAGGAGAGAGAGAGAGAGAGAGAGAGAGAGAGAGAGAGAGAGAGAGAGAGAGAGAGAGGGAGAGGGAGAGAGAGAGAGAGAGGAAAGGGTTTCGCGCCTCTGTTCAATTATTCCCGGCGAGTGCATTACGCGCCTGCATGCAAAATGGACGGGCATTTCATTAAAGGAGCGGCCGCGGACTGGCGGGGCTGGCGGGGCTGGCGGGGCAGGGACGGAGGGCTTGCTCGAGGAACAGCAGCTGGGAGTAGTTGTGGGCCTCGCCAGCCGACTCCAAGGCCGGACTCTCGACAAAGGCACTAAAGCGAGCCGAGCGGCGGAGTGTCATCGCTGACGAACAGGTCAATGCCAGGCCCCGCCCTCGCCGCGCCGCACCGCGCACCTCGTAAGCCAGGACGCCAAAACCAGGACGTGAAATTTCAAAACCCAGTCGCACGACTCTCGCCGCTCTTCCAACGACAGCGAGGGGCTTGACTGGCCGGCCGCGAAGTGCGCCAAGTGCGCCAAGGGGCGAGGCGAGGGTGCTCGAGGGGCGGGTCGGAGTTAGGGCCTCGGGATCAGACTTACAGTGGGGGAGAGGGAGGGGGGGAGTCCTCGGACGGGTTTTTATCTGCCGGTCTTCCTCCTCGGACTTTGGGCCTCATGCAAATCGCGGTGCTTTACGTGTTGCGCGGGCGCCTCTCCACTGCCGGCTCCGCCGCCTCCATCCTCCGTCGCCGCTCTCCTTCTTATAACCACTCTCCGGCCCTGCGGCCCTGCGGGTCGGGGCGCGCGTCTTAGCGCCGCCGCCCCATACATAATGCATGTCCCGCGTGCGTCCCCTCCGTCCGAGTGAGTGTGCGGCGTGCGCGGCGGCCGGCCGGTGGCTCGTTGTGACGCTGGTATTGTAGAGCCTCTCTCTCTCTCTCTCTCTCTCTCTCTCTCTCTCTCTCTCTCTCTCTCTCTCTCTCTCTCTCTCTCTCTCTCTCTCTCTCCTCTCTTCCCCCAGTCCGTCCGTCCGCGCGGCGCTAACTCACACAGCGCGCCTGCTTCCGGCAACTCCGATATTAATTTCGACAAATTCCTTTGTTCTCGGGTGTCCATCTTGCTCTGTTTTCCTGACAATCCCACCCGTTATCTCTTTATTTTGGCCGCTCCCTCGGTCTCTCTCTTTTCTCCCCCCGGCTCGGCCCCCCACCCCCGCCCCGCCCCGCCCCGTCACTGAACGGGGCAACAAAGGAAAATAATGGTTACGTTGTATAGGTGGGTTCCACCCGGCCCGGCCCGGCCCGCCCCCAGGCGGTGTACGGCGCTGTGGCGGCGTATGAGGGGGCGGGAAAGAAGGGGACTTGGGAAGAGTGACGGACGAACGGACAGACAGACTGTCAGTTTAGATGATACTGGGCGTTTTTGACATTACATTAATAAACCGTAACTGTGCACTTTTTGTTTCAATAAAACATGCTTTGCAGCTATATTCGTTTTCTTTCTACTTCTTATTCATGTTGCCTTCTGCTTCTGACAGACATACAGACGGACGGTCAGACAGACAGACAGACAGACAGACGGACAGACAGACAGACAGATGGACAGACAGACGGACAGACGGGTGGACAGGAAAACGGGGACGACGCTCACGGCACTGTGAGAAATCGAGACCGGAAATTAGCACCGAGGGCGGGAAGCGGAGTGAAATTTGAAATGTGTTTTCGAGTTAAGGGAGCAACGGCGCGCGGGGACGGCGGCAGCGGTAGTGAGTGAGTGAGGGTGGGAGCATCGCATGAGAGAGAGAGGGATGGGGGTGTCCCCGCGACACGCCCCATTGGGGGCATGTAACAACCTCCAGCCTCGCGGCCAAGTGCGATGTTGTGTCATATGTCGTGTTCGGGGGAGCTTGAGAGAGGAACACCAAGGCGAGTGTGTGTGTGAGTGAGTGCGCGCGCGCTCGAGCGGTGTGTGTGTGTGTGAGAGAGAGAGAGGGGGGGAGGTTTTACGAGAAAACTGTTGGGTAATTAGTGCGGAAAACCGTAAACACGAAAGCAAATGCATGAATGATGGTCGGTGGCGGCGTGGCGGCGACGCGATTTTTGGACGTGCCCGCCCGGATGATGCTGTTACGGGGCTTTTCCTCCTTGCGGCGTCGAAGCGGGGCGGGGGGGGGGCGGGGCGGGGCGGGGCGGGGCGGGGGGGGGCCGCCCCCGGTGAGGCATGGCATGCTCTACTTCTGTTTGTTGGGGGGACAGGAGGAAGTGCGGGGGCGGGCCGGGGCGGGCGGACGCAAAAAATATGAAAAAAGTTGGAATGAGCTTGTGGTGGCACAAATTTGTTACACCTCGCTGCAAAAAGTTAAACGCGTTTGCGACGCGGCCGGCAGCGCCAGCGTCGCGTCTCCTCGGCGGCTTGGTGGCGTCTTCCGGCGTCTCTCTGCGTTGTTCGTCCGCCTCGCCCGCCTCGGGCCGCGACACCTTGGCGGCGGCGAGGCGAGGCAAGGCTCCCATTGCACAGTGGGCCAGAAGACCGGTGGAGGCGGACAAAGCTCCGGACGCGTTTTGAGCTCCAGAGTCGCTAAACAGGACTCCAACCAAGCGTGTGACCCCACCAATGGATTCCTCGTTCGGAGAGCAATCCATTGGTGGGGTCACTCGTTGGCTTTGAGTCTCATTTAGCGACTCTGGAGCTCAAAACGCGTCCGGGATTTTGGCCGCCTCCGCCGGTCTTCTGGCCCACTGTGCATTGGCGGAAGGGCCGGCCGGGGTGACGGAGTCGCAGTGGCGCGGAAGAGCCGCACCGCCGCACCTCTCGGGGGATGGAATGCATTTCCTCGTCTTCCGGCCCACTTCCCTCACGGCTCGGCGCGCGCCTCTGTCGCGGCGTCTCCTCTCCAGGCGCAGCAGCCACGCCACACGGCATACCGAAGTTCCGCATAAGACCAGGTCGCAGATTTCGAAATCATCTCAAGGCCCGGGAGTATTTCCGATTGCGGACCCCCTTGTTGTTCCCGTTGGCTCTGCTCGCCTGGCTTCACTACTCCACCGGTTGGCCCCGCCCCGCGTCGCCGCGCCTGCCAGCCAACAACACGGCGCACAATAATTCACTCGTCATGGCGAGATAATGAAACGGGCCGGTCCCTTGCTCGCTGGCCTCGCAGCAGCCAACGGAGAGAGAGAGGAGAGAGAGAGAGAGAGAGAGAGAGGAGAGAGAGAGAGAGAGAGAGAGAGGAGAGAGAGAGAGAGAGGAGAGAGAGAGAGAGAGTAACGAGCCAACTAGTCGGGCGTCGCGCTACGCATGCGTGCAGCCTATGACGATTTTATTGCCACCCCGGTGAGATTCGTCTCGTGTCCCCCTCCCACTGCACGCCCTGCGCCCCCCCCCCTCTCTGCCGGGCCCATCAGCGGCGGCAAACGACATGCGAGGCGTGGCGTCGGAAATGGCATTGCAAGTGTGATTTGCACGGCGTGGCGTAGGGTAGCGCGGCGCGGTGCGGCGGTGCCAACGCCCGGTCACCCTCCCAGCCTATCCCAGCAGGCTGGCTGGTCCCCGAACTCATCCGGTTCCAAGTCTGGCTCTGTCTCTCTCGCACCCGTACGGGACGCCTCGCGAGCGCGAGAGAGACAGAGCGACGAAGAGTGCAGCGCAGCGCACGTTGCAGTGTAGGGCCTGTCGGCGCGCGCTCGCCGCTGGCGCCACCTATCGGCGGATCGGGTGGCGATAAGGGCGAGGCGATGGGATCGGGGATCCGGTGCCGCCGGGGGAGTGAGAGAGAGAGAGAGAGAGAGAGAGAGAGAGAGAGAGAGAGAGAGAGAGAGAGAGAGAGAGAGAGAGAGAGAGAGAGAGCCGCGGCGTCGCCGATCGGATAATAGGGTCTGTGTAGGAGCCGGGGATGTGGGGCCGTGGGGCAGGGGCAGGCAAAGGCCTCTTTATTTATTCGCGGTGCCGGGGGACCCCGCCGCACCCCGCCCCGCCCCGCCAGGCCCTGACCCGGGCCACATTGACGCCGAGGGCAGGTATTGGTGGTATTGGCGGCGCCCGGGGCCGCGCTGGAGTGGCCCGCTGGAAGGCCGATATCGCAACGCGCTGGCCGTGGGCCCTCCGTGGGGCCCTGCGCCCTGCGCTTGCGGTGGCACCGGTAGCCCCCGGCCCCGCCGCCACCGACTGCCACCGCGGCACTCGGGCCATTCGAGCGCGTTTTCCTGTTGAAAAGCGGCGGCGACATTTCACGTCGTACCAGCGCAGAGAGTGATTGGACGAATTCTCGGAAATACGGCAATAACAGCGAGTTCTTGGGAGCGTGGACGGTGCCCGGACCTTGGTCGAGAGACCTGGGTGGTAAGGGTAAACATCTACCTTGGCCTCGACGGGGTTTCCGCAGTTTCGCCCTTACGTCACGGTCTTTGCATAACCCGCTGGCACCGACTGGCAGTCGGTCCACTGGAAGTCGGTCCCGCGAAGCCTTTGCTTCGGCGCGGCGCTGCGCCGCCGGCGAGCGCCCGCGGAGACCAGGGTAGGCCACCCGCCACGGCGGCGTGCTGCGCGGCGGCCTACCCGGCGACCCGCGGGCGCTCCCGCTGCTCACAAAGTTGTCAACCTCAATATTTTTTACCGTTTCCTTTAGGCTTTTTTTATGCCCAATTCCTTGGATGACACAGGTTGGCCCCGATGTTGCGGGTCTTTGGCCACCAGGAGATTGAAGACAGTTGGGCCCTCTGCCCAAACGAGAGCCCGCCCCGCCTTGGCCCCGCCCTAGTCATAGCACGGGCCAGCTGGTGCGGGGGAGGGGAGGGGGCCCTCCGGGACCCTTACGGCCCGGTCGGTTCGCGGGGCCCCCTTGCCCCGGCCGCCCTGGCCAGGCCGGAGGGCTCCAGCGGAGGGCAATGGGCTGCGGAGGCCCCGTTTGGGGCCGCATCCTTGGCCCACTGCTTGGCCCACTGCTTGGCAACTTACAGTGCGGCCGCGGCGCCACTGCCAGCGCGAACAGAGTCCCTGCCGGGTCACTTCGGGGCCGACGTGGCGACGCGGGGCGCTGCAGCTGGCCAAGGCCACCAAGGCCGCGGAGAAGGTTTTAAGCGCAGAGACTCCCGTCCCACAGTGGGCCAGAAGACCGGTGGAGGCGGCCGAAACTCTAGACGCGTTTCGAGCTCCAGAGTCGCTAAACGGACTCGAACCGAACGTGTGACCCCACCAATGGATTCCTCGTTCGGAGAGCAAGCCATTGGTGGGGTCACACGTTCGGTTCGAGTCCCTTTCAGCGACTCTGGAGCTCAAAACGCGTCTAGAGTTTTGGCCGCCTCCACGCCCACTGTGTCCCGTCCTGGCCTTGTCTGGAGCTCTAAAAGTAACCCACTTCAAGCTGTGTGCCCGCACGCGTTATCCAATTTCGGGGTCACGTCACCGTGGCTTTTGAACAACTTTAAATTATGCTCCTGATTAACTCGCTTTTACGCTCGCGGCGATGAACGCCGACAAATCTCGCATAGTAAAACAAGCTCGATCAATATTGACGTGAAACTTTGGCAATTTCGGTAAAAACCTTGGCGCGCGGCGTGCGCGCGGCGAGTATTATTCAGTCGCTTTTATTTTTTTTTCGCTCCGCGCGGCGCGCAGCAGCAGCTGCTTAAATCTGCACTTTAACCTCCTCCGCCGCGGCGGCGGCCAAGGCGGCGGCGTGGCGCGGACCGCCTGCTCGTCCTTGGAGGGAGGGGAAGGCGCACCTGCGGGCGTAAAACACGGTCGCCGTAAAGAACGGTGCTGCACGGCGAGGGCGACCCGCGCATCATCACCAGACAAGTGTCCAATCTGCCTGATAAAGTCTCGGCCTTGGCGGCGTCCTTGGTCCTGCCCCGGGGACGCCGCGCTGTGTTCGTCCCCTCTCGCGTCGCGCTCAAAGGGAAATGCGATTTCCAGATGAGTTTGCCGGTCGGGGACGGCAGGGGATCACGCGTTATCCGCGAGGGATCGGAACGGCAGGAGTAAAAAGTAAAGTCGATTCGTTACGCGGTTGGCAGTTGGCAGTGGTGTAAAAGCAAGCCTCTTACGACGGCGCTGCCGCCGGCCACCACCGCGGCCTGGCTGTCTGCCTGGCTGTCTGGCTGCCTGCCTGTCTGTCTGGCGGTCTGCCTGCCTGTCTGCCTGCCTGCCTGTCTGCCTGCCTGCCTGTCTGCCTGCCTGCCTGCCTGCCTGCCGCGCGTTCCTCTGGGGCTCCACGGGCTCCAATCCGACCAGGAACTCGCAGCGGGGATGAATTCCGAGCCGGAGATATTCGACAGGCAAAGCCGCAGCTGTCCGCAGTCATCTGCACGCAAAAAAAAAGGAGACACGCGGAAAAAAATCACTTTTTTTTTTCAAGATCTTTGTTTATTTCTTTCCGTGCGGGAAAAGTTAAGCGCCAGTGGGTGTAAAAATGGTAGGAGCTGTGCAGAGAAAAGCCACAGCAATATTCGCCTGGATCAGTCGGAGCAGTCTCCATTTTTACAGCAGCGCGACTGTACTAAAAAGGTAAGCCGGATGATTTTCTTCCTTTTTCCGCGACACGGTGGAATATCGAATTTTCCGGCCACACAATCCCACTAACGGTGACGGCCGAGCACGCTAAGAGACCGAAAAAAGTGGGCAGGATTCTAGTGCCATGTCTGGCTCCTTCCCCACCCAAAAACAATTCTTGGATCAAAAAAAAATTATTTTCTTGCTTTTTTTGCAAAAAAATTTCTTCATCCAAACTTTTTTTTTTAGTAAATAAAAATCAAGAAAATTAAAAATCAAAATACCATTTTTCTGGGTGGGCACCGGCTGATGAAATCTCAAATGCGTTTTCAGTAGACAACCGACCAATCACATGGCACGTTTTCCATCGCTGACCTCACAGATGACCAATGAAACTAAGTGGTTTCTTCCCTTTCTTTCGCCAGTGTGCTCCGCGCTGGGTGGCCGACGCCTCGGCGCTGCGCGTTGCGGCGCGATGCCGCGGAAGTCTCCTAAAAAGCGCAAAACGAGGCTAATCGGGACGGCAAGTATAATGCCGGCGGTCCAGCTGACAAAAGGCGCGACACGTCGCATGCATAATCAGGCCGGGCTGGGCCGAGCCGAGTCGCACGACGCCGGCCACGCCACGCCAGCGCGCGCCAGCCGGGAAAACAGAATTATTTTTCATGTCGTCCGAATCTAACCGAAAATTCTGGGCGCGCGTCCCGTCCCAGCCACCACGACCACCGGGCCGCGAGGGCCGCGACAGGCCGCGCCGCTCATCACGGCCGCCACGGTGTAGTCCCCGGCCTGGGACCCCGCAGCCCCCGCGGCCCGCGGCCCCCGCAGCACCACAGGCCGCGCACCGCGCACGGCAAACGTTTTCATGAAAAATTCGCCCTCTTTTTTTTCTCTCCCTCCTCCCACCGCACCTTTTTGCCCCATTATTTTCCCGCCTATTTTTATTATTCCCCCCTCTCTCTTTTCAGCCTCGGTCGGACTCAGCCAGGACAAGCAACCACCCAGCAAGCGCCCTCCTGGGCTGAATAAGAGATCAAGCAAAAAGTCTGCGCGTCTCTCTCCGGTTGTTGGCTCAGTATTCAGTCCGCACATACACGCGCGCACACATACGCACACACACATATGCACGCGTGTGCAAGCGACCACACACCCTCGCGCGTGAGCACGGTGACCTAGCCCTCAGCACTCTTGTGTGGGCGTGTAACTCCGCCTAGCCCAGTGTGTGTGTGTGTCTGTGTGCGTGCGTGCGTGTGAGCTCTCGTTCCGTCATCATTATTCGCACGGTGAAAACTCTTTTGGAGAACATGTGTGTCGACACACACACGGGCATGCATGCCCGCACACACACACTCACGCACGCCATACATAGGGTGAGGACCGCAACACTCGCACCGGGGCCGTGCTGGAGGCCTCAGCGCGCAGAGTACTCAGATTCACCCCGATCGCCCCCTCCCCGTCCCGCCTCTGCCAATTCTCGCCCCTGCCGCTGGCTTTGCTTCTCACCTCACACCCTCCCGTATAACTTTTCCCTCCTGGACCTCCCAAACCCCCATTCTTACCTCAACTTCCATCTCCCTCCAGGAACCTCACTTGCCCTCCCTAACCTTTCCGTCTTCACCAAGGAAAAGGGGATTCGCGTAGTTTGATGCTGATGTTGTTTTCGTTTTTTGTTGTTGTTTTCCTTTGCAAAAGTAGCGGTGCTAGACTATTTTGCTCGAGCCATGCTGAGTTTGTACTGCGGGTAGCAGGCTGCCTGTGAGTTGTTCCCCTTCGAGTTCTCTCGTCTCTCGCCTCACTCGCGCACCTGCGTCTGAACAAAAAGGCCGGTGACGCCTGTTTGTTTTTGGACAGTGTGCCGAATCCGAGTACGTCGTTCCAGGCTGGTTGCAGTCTGGCGAGCATGGCCCCGGTATGGCCACGGTATGGCCACGGCGGCGGGCCGCAGTGCCCTCGCCCCCGCCTCACCACATTAGTGCCCCCTTTATTAACCTCTAGTGCTCCGAGTTTGCAGCTTTCAAGTGCAAGACCCCCTCCAGGACCCCCTCCAGGACCTCCTCCAGGACCTCCTCCAGGACCCCTCCAGGGTGCTGCAGGCACAAGTACGTCACGTCCGAGCGGGATCGTACCAAGTTTGGTAAACAAAGTTTTACGGCACGCAAAACATCCCAAGTTCCGTGCGTACCCCCGACGGCCCTGCCCGGCGGACCGGCCGGCCGGCCCCGCGCACGGCCTTTGCAAAATCAGCGGCCCCGACGGGCCTGGCGTGCCCGGCCTGCCCTGGAGCAGCGCGCTGAGCGCGACCATGCGATCGAGTGGCTGGCGTGGCGCCGCGGGCGGAGTCCTCGGCCAACTTGGAGCACGCCTTTACGGAGCTTTAAGTCTCGAGTCGGTTTTGTGTCTGCGCAGTGGCGGCAGGTGACGGATGGACTCCAGGACTTTATATTATTGGAGTTATGTTGCAACTTCCGTGGCCGGTCCGACTCGCTCCGCCTCTCGTCGGCGTCGCACTGGACTCCAAAAGAGTTGACGTCAGTAGTATGGTTGCCCCATGGTGGCGGGCCGCCATGGTGGGGCTCCCTTACTACCAGGCTCGGACTGGCCCCCAAAAGGCCCCAGCGGAGAAGACCGCAAAAGGTCCCCGCTCATCATTGTGTTTTTACCCTTCATGACCAACTTTGTGAGGCTACCGCTCCCAAACTAGTTGCGGTCAATAGCCTTCCCGATACAGGGCATGAAAGAGTAGGGTCTTAAGAATTCTAGGGCGTCGAGGGAGGCCTTTTACGGCAACTACATTGGACACAGTGGCCGCCCAAAGTCAGCAAAATCCGCAAATTTCCGAGATTCGACCACTTTTTGACCAACTTGGTCGGAAAATCGTTGCGGTCAAAGCCAAAATCGTTGTGGTCAACGTCTTCCCGAAACAGGGCATGAAAGAGTAGGGTCTTAAGAACACTTGGACGTCGAGGGAGGCCTTTTAAGGCGACTAGATTGGACACAGTGACCACCCAAAGTCAGCAAAATCAGCAAATTTCCGAGATTCGACCACTTTTTGACCAACTTGGTCGGAAAATCGTTGCGGTCAAAGCCAAAATCGTTGTGGTCAACGTCTTCCCGATCCAGGGCATGAAAGAGTAGGGTCTTAAGAATACTTGGACGTCGAGGGAGGCCTTTTAAGGCGACTAGATTGGACGCAGTGACCACCCAAAGTCAGCAAAATCGGCAAATTGCCGAGATTCGGCCACTTTTTGACCTACTTGGTCGGAAAATCGTTGCGGTCAAAGCCAAAATCGTTGTGGTCAACGTCTTCCCGATACAGGGCATGAAAGAGTAGGGTCTTATGAATACTAGGACGTCGAGGGAGGCCTTTTACGGCGACTAGATCGGACGCAGTGGCCGCCCAAAATCAGCGAAAACGGCTACTTTCGGAGATTCAGTCACTCTTTGACCCTTTGGGACGTTACTGGTCCCAAAGCCGATGGCCCCGGCAGATTTTTCTGCCAGTCTGCCCTGGCCAGCCCGAGCCTGCTTACTACTGACGCTGGGCTGGTCGCTGAGAGAGGTCCACGTCAGTAGTATGGGTGCCCCATGGTAGCGGGCCGCCATGGTGGGGCCCAAAAAGTTTTAGTTTTCGAACCTTTTTTTCCAACAGAGTGGCCTTGGTCAAACCGCAATACCTAATGGACCTCGAGGCATCATCCCCACCAAGAGGCGGTCCTTTTACAGCAGGCCGATTTCGACCAGTGCTTCCTCGCTCTGTCTCTGGCACTCTAGGTCCGGCCCGCAGGCTACCGAAGGCCGCAGGGGGTGCGAGGGAGACGGGGCGACGAGAGCGCTGTTCGGAACCGCCCCTGAGGCCGCCGTGGCGCCGCCGCTGGCGGTTCTCAAAAGGGCTGTCCGGCCGGCGCAACAATTGGGCCGGACTCACAACATTACCGCAGCAGCAACTAGTCAGCCTCCGCGCGCGCTGCTCCGCGCTGCTCCGCACTGCCGCCAACCCGACAAAGCCGCGCCATTTGAAAACACCAGGCCCTTTATAGTGATGGCGCGGCCGATGTAATGGCGAGCCATGGAGAGCCCTCGTTGCACCGCCTCGAATTTGCCGCGTGTGTGTGCGTTGGTTTTTTGCGTGTTGGTGAGTGTTTGCGCATATGTGTGTGTGTTTGTGTGTGTGTGTGTGTGCCTCGCGGCTTCCATTCGGGGCGACGCGCGACGCCAGCCAGGCAATATGAGAAACGGGCGTGAATTTCCGGGCAATTTCGCGTTGTCGCGAAGGGACACCCCTAAACAGCTTTTTGTCATACGAGTGCAGTTCGGACAATAAATCCAGCGCTGCGGGTTTCCTGTCCCTCTCTTTCTCCCTCTCCCCCTTCCTCTCTCTTCCGCTCCCCCTCATCATGACGTAAATCCATTTACCTACGTCAACACGCAACATTATTGGTACAGCGCGATTCGACTGCAAACAACAGAATTGGCTATATCGCCCCAAACGTCGGTCCACCAGCCAGGGGCGGCCAGGGCCAGGACCCCGGTCTGTCAATCTGACTGGGAGATACACTGAGAAAAATGATTGAATGGTGGCATGAAACCTTTGGTTCCTAGCATTAAATGTCGATTAACCAGTCCACTTTTTGGTGGAAATCAAATACTTCGATCTCGATGGTAAAAGTTTTTTACTGCAGGCCTTAAACGCTCATGGTGCCATAATCAATCGTGTTTAATGCACACGCCTAAACAAGATCGGTTTCCGTAATTGATTTCCGATTCATCTCTGTGACCAAACAGGTTCCACTGCCGATATTTGCAGTCAAAGACACTTGCGGGAATGACGTCACATGCCGTCTCAACACACACTGGTTCTTCTCGCCTCCCCCAGTTGTCACGGTAGCTCAGTTGGATCCGTGCCTGGAGGCTGGATGGTAAACCGAGATCGTCCGGGGTTCGATTCCCGGTTGGTGCGTAACCAGTTTTCCCTTGCACAGTTCATCGGAAACTGTTTACAGCTTATTACTAGTAAGGGAATGGACTGCGGGTATCGAATACCGGCGGGAAAGGGATCGCTCTGTGACATTTTTACAAAATTGGGAACCCATTGAACGTTTGAGCACAGTAATGGATCAATTCTTTGATACTTATTGAACTTGATTTAAGGTCGTCGTGCATCGAATGAATTATAGTGTTGAAAGTAGTTTGAGGGCTGGAACCAAACACGCTGATCAAACTGCTTTGAGTATCTCCATCAAAGGTTTGACCAGTTCTATTTTCATTGAAGTGTTCAAGCCTGGGAGTCAAAGTTTTCATCTCATGAGTCAATCATTTTTCTCAGTGTAGGTCATCCGGAAATCCCTTCGGCCTCGCTGCGAGGATTTTATTTCTCTCTTCCCGCTCCGCCTGCCGCAGCCCGGCCCAGCTCGGCTCCCACTGTCCGCAAAGCCGCGTGAACAGAGTCGCACACGGCCAGGGCCAATTATCGCTGTCCTTTTCTTTTTTCGGGACGTTGTTGCCCCTTCTTCGCTGTCAGCTCCAAACGACGAAATTCGTCGTCGTCCAGCGCGCTCGCTCCAGCCCCGTCATTCCAATTCCAGTGATGGAGAGACAGTCGTCCCGACACTTGAGTTTGTAATCGGGCCGACTTATATTTTAACGGCTTTCAATTAATTTTCACGACGCTGCGTCGGTGCCCACCCACCCAGTCGAAGACCGCTGTCGCTATTTTATCGTCATTTCTTTCTCCCCCACCCCCTTCCTTCCCCTCCATTGTCGCCGCAGATATCCGCTTGCGAGCGGCTCTTTACGAGTTGAGGAACAGTCAAGTCCCAAATTTGCGTTGAATTACGGCGGCCTCCCCCGGGCCTTGCCGCCTTGCTGGCTTGCTGGCCGGGCCGCGCTGCCCGGGCCGCTCCTCCACGGCCGCGGTGGCATAACTTTGGCCTCGGGGCCGGGCTGCGCTAGGCTGCGCTAGGGCCTGGTCGGGGTCCTCCGAGTTACGGCACGCCGGCGACCGTTTGGCGGCATCTGTCCCGCCTGCCGGGCCTGCCGGGCCTGCCGAGGTCTGCCCCGCACTCCACCACGCAGCGGCACCGCACCGCGTCGCGTCGTGTCCCATCCGGGTGGCGAACGACCTCACACAACTATTCATGCACAGTCAGCCAAAGTTGCCGGCCGAAGTTGCCATCCCTCACACACACACACACACACACACACACACACAGGGCACGCACTACTGTACTCACCGCGGGCTACGCTTGACACGCCCGTGTCTCGCACGCGCGTGTCCCCGAGACCAATATCATCCCTGCCTCGACGGCTGTCAAACCGCACTTGCTCGCTGACGAGTGACGCGTCCCCGGGCGTCACGCGCCCGTCACGCGCCCGTCACGCGCTGGCGGCGGGCGAGGCCGGGCGAGGCTGGGCGTGACGGTGTCTCACGCTGTCGCTCGCTGGCCGCCTCGTCGCGCTGCCGGCATGGACGCGGCGGCACGCAGAGGGGGCGCTGGGAGCTGTGCGTCCGACCGGTCCGACCAAGGGGGGCGCGGAGGACCGACTGCCGAGCGCCGCACCGCCCCTCCGCGCCGCCCCCCTCCCCTCGGCCCTCCCGCCCGCAGCGCCCAGGGCTGGACCACCCCGCGGTCCCACCCCCCAGCATGCGCAACCCCGCGCACTCCACACTCCCCACCACCAGTCGCACACACTCGCCATCACACACACACACACACACACACACACACACACACACACACACACACACACACACACACACACACACACACACACACACACACAGAGTGCTGGTGAGGTGATTCACCACGGGTAATGTTGCAGTTGTGTGGCGATGCAGCCGCGGTCACTCGCGCGGTCACGTGGTATCTCTCGCATTGCTGCGAGGTGCCGCATGAGCTGCAAGCAGCAGCACGGTTTTTCGAGTATCACGCAGTGCCAAAGAGGTCGAGTGCCGTTGATGGAGGTACGCATGCCACATGGGATCGCCACCACGACCACCACCACCGCCGCCCACCACCATCACCATCACCACAGCGGGGCTTGCGGTCTGCCCGACTTCCATCTCTCGTCTGATGAATGGAAGTGTTGGGGCTCCCCAGTGACCCAGCAGAGTCGTTTTCGTCTCTCCGTCTCTCTCGCACCTGTACGGGGCGCCGCATCAGTGCGAGAGAGACGGAAGCGACTCTCGGAATCAGTCGACTGGTCTGCAGGTGGGATACATGCAATCAGTCATTCAAAAGGTTACGCCCGCACGCACACACCCACAGAGTGGCAGCAACCACACACGCACACACACGCGCACGCAAACGAACACACGTCCACGCCAAACGCACGGGGCGGCGGCCGTCTTTTGTCTCCGGCCTGAATGCGTGAAGTGAGGCGAAAACGAATTCCTTCATTTTCTAAATCGTTTGCCGCACTCTGATGGAGAGCAGCGCACCGCTCGGGTCGACGGTCGGCTCCGTCCGCCTCTGTCGCCGCGACGAGATGGCTCGGTTCGATTAATCGATGAGTGCCACCGGACCCAAGGGCTGGCGGGGCGTGGCACCGCCGCCAAGTCAAACCGGGCCTAGTTGGCGAGGGCCTTGTTGGCGGCCGCGCGCGCCTTTTGGCTGACTCCGCTGCGCCGGACTGGCAAATGCTGGGGAGGGGGGCTGGAACAGAAGGCGGGGTCGGTAGCGTCACGACGCCGCTTGGCTCCGCACCAATTGTTTGGGACCGAACGCCCCGCCCCGCCCCGCCCCGCCCGTCGAGCGGCGTCTGCATGCCGCGGGGTTCATTCCGCAGCCCGCCGAGCGTCGCCGAGCGTCGCCGACTTGACGTCGACAAGCGACAAACAAGGACGGCGTCAACGCCGAGTGCGGGTCCAGAGCGAGGGGACGACCATTGCCTCCTCATCCTCCGCCCGAAGGGTAGGCAAAAGGCGACACTTTTGCCGTGTAAGTAGGCAAGGAGCTCCTTTGTCCCCCCTTAGGCGGCCTCTGGAGCCGCCACTGCACACGGCATGAGGGATGGGCGAAGGGAGGGGCGGGGGGATCCACTCCTCCCCACACGGCACGTGCGACTATCGGCGTCCTGGGCAGAGAGGCGCTGAACTAGTGACCCTGCATTCGGCCTGCATCACCCAGCGCGGAGAGACGCGCAGCGCCCCACCCTCGCCTTGGCGCCCGCCTCGCTGGCGCCTTGGTGGCTTGGGTGCGGCCCCGCCCCGCCCCGCCGCGCCCCGCGCTGGCGCCAGGGCCGGCTGCTGGAGGGGCCGCTGGGGTGCTGGCGGCGGGCCTGGCTGGCTGGCGGGGCGTTTGACAGTGGCTAGGGTGGCGCCACGACCGCGGGGCCGCGGAGCGTCGCGGAGCCAGACTGGCGGGCGCGGGGGCCCCGCGCGGCGCCGAAGCACCACCACATCATTCACTTTGGCGGCGATGAGTCCAACTCGCCTTACCCAGCCCCGGCCAGGGTGTCACCGGTGTACCCATCGCCTGTCACGCACCGCCTCGCACAGACGGTTTCATCACCCCCTTCGACTATCAGTTTAAACCTCCTAAACTCGTCGCGGAGCGTCGCGCCACTTTGCGCACGGCCGTGGAGTACAGCATC
Source organism: Thrips palmi (assembly GCF_012932325.1). Classification (NCBI taxonomy): domain Eukaryota; kingdom Metazoa; phylum Arthropoda; class Insecta; order Thysanoptera; family Thripidae; genus Thrips; species Thrips palmi. The sequence goes on along the minus strand of NW_023144629.1, from coordinate 2,361,057 downwards.
GCGAGGGGGCGGCAGGCGGGGAGCGGCCCCACTGGCGCGGCGGCCATTTTAAAATAAAGAAACTTTGGCCCGTTCCGCGGCTCCGCGGCGCAGTGTGTATTTTAAACGACCGGAATAAAAAGAAAGCAACGTCTGTTTGCGCTGCCGACCGCCCAGTGTGGGTGCGCTGCGGTGCGGCGGTATTGAGAAAGAAGGCGTCCCACTAATTACATGGCCCGGCCAGAGGCCCGGCCCGTATCATTCAGAGACTTAGTGGGACTTAGGCCGGACTTAGCGCGCCGCGTGCGGGGCCGTGGGGGCCGGGCCACACAGTGCCCTGCTCTGTCTCGCTCGCACTCGCAGACCGGCCCGCCTGGCAGAGAGAGAGAGACGGAGAGAGCGGGCCCCACGTGGGGCGAGCGTGCCAACGCGCGAAGTGGCCGAGCCAAGCGGGGCGCCGCGTATTTACTGGGAAACAAATGACGCGCGAGCGAAAGGGGGAAATTAACAACGAGCAATGAAAAGGGGAGGGGCCACCGCCGGGCCACTGGGAGGAGGAGGACGAGGAGGAGGGAGGAAGAGGAAGAAAAAGGAGCCTCGAGCCATACAAACAGACAGACCGGAAACTTTATCAATATCCGGTCTGAATAAACACGCGCGAGACTAATCCGTTTCGCACAACATCAAACACAAACGAGCCGAAGAGGAGGGCGGGGACGCGGACGGTCGCCGCTCCGCCAACTTGGCCGCCGCCTACCTCGCGCGGCAGCCACCACCACGACGACTACGACGACCACCACCACGACCACCATCACGACCACGACCACCACCACGACGACGGGGAGCTTGTAGTGGTGCGCGGCCACTCTGCACGACGACGCCATCGACCCAATTAAAAACGGTGTTTGCAGAGGAAATTGGATCGGAACGGTACGTTATTAAATTGAAAGGGCGGGGCGGGTAGCGACGTAAGGCAAGGCGGACCGATGCTGCTGCTGCGGCGTTTGGCAGCCTCTTTCATTCGTTTCCCAGCTCGGGGCTCTGTGAAGCCGTACGTGCTCTGTCTCTCTCGCTTCCGTCGCGCGTCCTCCAGAGCGACAGGGACGGAGACACCGCGTGGTTTCGTGGATGGTTCCTTCTGCGGCGTCCCATAGCAGCGCGTGGTCCTGCCCTTCTCCGTCGTGGCGGCGGATGAAAAATTTACGTGGGAACAACGCGCTGGGTGGGGCGGGGCATGACACGGTGCGATTTTTGTTTTTGTTTCGTTGTTTATTGCTGCTTTGCATAATATGTGCCCTTGAGAGTGGCAAGCCTGGCAGGCAGGCCCTCCATTAGGGCGCGGGGCGCGCGGGGCGCGCAGGCCTGCCTCATTACAGTGTGAGCCTTAATTACCCATCGCAGGTGTAATCAACAGGACGACACGCGGTGTGCGCGCTCTTGTTGTTGTTGTTCCGGTGAGATCCAGACGCAATCCTAGGGCTCATCGCGTGTGCACCCCGAAGGGTCGTGGCGTCAGTCAAGCAGACACGCGTGCGCACGCACAGGCTTGAGCCGCCCCTTGAGTAGTAAGGTGGGCCCGTTGTAACGTCTTCATGGCGGACCACCACCCAGGACATTGCTGATTCGAGCAATCGTAGCGAGCAATATTGCTTGCGGGAGGGGTGCGTTTCCTCGAAATGAACTCATAAAACTAATGCCTCTGTGAAAAAAAGTTTAAAAAATAAAACAGTGGTTGCGTAATGCTGGGTCTTCTTCCGCGTCGCGCGAAACCAGGTCGGTGCGCTGCGCTACGCTGCGCTGCGCTGCGCTACGCTGCGCGCTGTCCCGGCTAAGCCCGGCCCGGATTCACGTCCTTAGCGGAGACAAAGTGGCTCGCCGCTGCAGCCAGAGCAGCCGGAGCAGGCTGCCAGTGGTCTTGTTGCTCTATTTAATCGGCTGAATTTACACCCTGATAGTTGGGCCTGCCGGCGGGCCCCGGGCCCGGGCCTTACCCAGGCTTTGTCTCGTGAGGATTGGCGCGGCCCCGCCTCGGGGCTGTGTTCCGCAAATGCACTCGCCCTGCCCTGCACCACGGCTGCCAAAATTCCCGCACAACACCCACACTTTTCCGCAAGTACAGAGCCTCACTAGATCGTTAAAATGGCGCCGGGAAAGCATCACAGTCTCATAGAGCGTCACAGCCCCGTCGGAAAGGCAACACACGGCCTCACAACAGGCTCAGATTTCCCAGCAGGCGTCACGGAGCGTCGTTGGGCCCTCCTGGTTCAGCCCCCCCCCCCCCTGGACACGCACCTGCAGCAGCTCACCAATTAATAGAAGCGACATTGCAACCGCAGCAGGGCGTTATAAAGGCCGGGGCTGCAGTACACGTAATATCGATACCGGCGGCGTCGCGTTGTTCCTCCCCTCCCCGTTTTGTGGTTTGGAGAATGTAACGCCCCTCCCTCGACAGCAGCAGGTGTGTCCAAAGCAATTAGCAAGCAGGGCGCAGGCTTTTCACCGGAGAGCGACACACACGCACGCTCACACACACACGTGCCTGCGCACGGAGCAGTCACATGCGCAGTGTCTGACGCATTTGAAACAACATGTTCTGCGGGAGGGAGGGAGGGCTTTCTTGTTGTTTCATTATGTTTGGCCTCTTTAATGGAAAGTAAATAAGCAGCAGATGGTTTGCACTGAATTCCAAGGATGTGCAGCCTCTCGTCCTTGAGGGGATGCAGCTTCCAGTGACCGCGTGTGTAGGTGAGAGAGTGTAGGTTGATTGTTGTAGGCCGGGAGCGAGAACTCCTGGAAACGGACAGAACCCTGCAGCGTTCGCGAAATATTGACTCATGAATCAAATATGAAGCCTGGCTTCTCACGTACACACGTGCAGGGCTCTCACACACACAACAGACGAGCGCACACACACACACAGAGGCACCCGGAACAGAGCACGTGCCTTGCGGGCCGACAGGCCGACATCACAGGTGGACGTGAGAGGCTGCAACAGTGTAGCTGCTTTCCTGTTCAATTATTCCCACCTCCTCTGTCACGTCCTTTACGTCCCTTTTCCCGTGTCGGGTCGGCGTGTCCCGGCGTGTCCCGGCGTGTCGGGCTGTCAAACACGAGAGGAGCAGTTTCCCCCACGGATGAGACCGCCACACCGCACGTGGCCACGGGATGTCTCGCGATATCCATGCAGCAAAAAATGGGCGGGAGAAACGGTGAGCTCTGCGGGTGCCGCCCAGAGGCCCTTTGGCTTCGGGCTTCGGGCTTCGGGCCCCCCAACGGTCCTGACGGGCGCGGGCTTGACCGCCACAACGCGCACGGCCCGCACGGCCCCAGTTAGGACCTCGCTGTGCTGCTCGGTTGACGTAGATTGGAGGGTCGGTGGTTTCGCACGGTGGCTAGCCGACCTGTTCGGTCTCATCCACGGTGAGGGGGCGCATAGCCTCGGGCCAACCAACCCGCAGTCCATCGCGGGCCACACCGAGCCACACTCGCCGAGAGTCATTTCGACAGCACTCGATTTCTGCAGCCCAAGAGCATTCCCACAGGCCGGAACTTGAGCACCGCAAAACTCAGCGAAGAGGTGTGCCCCGAAAGCACGGGGACCGTGCAAATGACCGAGGCCCAGGCTGCCGTTTAATAGAATGTTATTGCAACAATGTGATGAATGTTGGGCCAAACAGCCACTAATCTCGAAGAACGTCGAGGCGGGGCAGACCGGCAGGCCGGCAAGCGGGCAAGCGGCAGTGAGAAATAGGATTCCGCTCAAGCGATCGGGATCCAGCACGTCGGGATGAAGAATTTATAGCGCGCCGTCCAGCCGAGGCAGGCAGCCAGCCCTCTCGCGCCGTCTAGCCGAGGCTGTCAGCAGCTCGGCGAGCCCGGCGGCCTATCCCGCAGACGGTGTGCTGGCCTCCTCAGACAGTCAGTCATGGCGGTCCAGGGACGTCTCTATGCAGGGGTGCCATTGTTGCCACGGTCTTTAGCGGGTCGTCGTTGCCCTGACTTATTGATGGTGGTGGCCCACTCATTATAGGCTCAGATCCCTTGCCCGAAACGGGACCAAGACACAGAGTCCTAGAGGGAGAAATGACGTAAAATTTTCACGACAGTTGTGTCAACTGGTCCGAGATTGGTCCACAAATTTGACTGCGATGCGAGATGCGACGCGGTGCTGGGGTCAAAGGCGTTCCGGAATGTTGCGGCTTGGAGCCTTGAGCGACCTCGCCGACGCCAGCGAGGTAGGCAGCACTTCGGCCACGCCGCCGTCCGCGTTGCCTACCCGACAGGCGCTGCACACAACTGCGTCTTCTTCTGCTCCTCCGCGTTCCTTCCGTTTCCCGCTCTGTTGTTGTTGTTGTTGTTGTTGTTGTTGTTGGCCGCGGTGCGTGATAGGTGCCGCGGGGTCGGAGGCCAAGGCTGCAGAACTATGCCAGGCCGCTGGAGTGGCATAGAGGGCCGTGCTTTCGAACGCGCGGAAGTGCACGCAGAGTGGCGGCGGGACGCAGCCGTTATCATTCGCGGTTATTTGCAGTTATTTTCAGTTATTCGCAGTTATTCACACGCGCGCCGAAGATTTCTGTCCGTAGCGCGCTGGGTGCTTCGCTATCACTGCGCGTACGCTCTCGCCCGCCGCCCCCACTCTTTACCCGAACCGGTTCCACTTTTATCTCTCCTCTTTCCTTTTTTTTCAATTATGATCTGCCGTCGGTCCGCGCTGCGTTAGAGTGGTTCAGAGGTCAAGCGTGGCGGAGAGCGGCGCGGCTTCTGAACTGAATTCAAGCCGCGCGTCCGCTAGGTCCTGGCCGCACAGTGGGCCAGAGGACCGGTGGAGGCAGCCAAAACTCTAGACGCGTTTTGAGCTCCAGAGTCGCTGACCAGGGCTCGAACCGAACGTGTGACCCCACCAATGGATTGCTCTCCGAACGAGGAAGCCATTGGTGGGGTCACACGTTCGGTTCGAGGCCCATTTAGCGACTCTGGGGCTCTGCACGCGTCTAGAGTTTTGGCCGCCTCCACCGGTCCTCTGGCCCACTGTGGCGCGTCGCCGCCCGGGTTCTTTCTTTTTGGATCAAGACGCGTGCGTGGCGAGACTGGGGAAACCCGACACCGGTAAATCGATGGGCAGAACAAATTCATAAACCTAAGGCGACCGGGGACACATTGGGGCGAATAAAACTGGTGAGGCCAACGACTGCCACCACAGACGCGAAGGCGTCGCGGCAACCTGTTTTCCGGCGTTGCCCTGTGCATCCCGAGGGGGCAACCACGTACGATGTTTGGGGAAGCAAGATTTCTGAGGACAAGAGATGCCGCCCATTTCTAAGCCTAATACCTGCCTGGTTTTGGCCTTTGTGGGGGAAGATTTCAGGTTTTCCAGATATTTCTAGGGCTCCAGGGACACAGGATTTCCCGAGTGGTTGCCCCCTAGGTGCATCCCCGCCTGGCTGCGCCTGACCGGTTGCGTTTTGGCGGGAAGCGCGCGGCAGTTCGAAACGCAGTGCTCCGCCATGCTGGCTACGCCGGGCTACGCTCCGCAAGCCGAGCGTAATGGCGCGTTTATGGACGCGCTGTTAGCGGAGGAATGCCTCGCATAGCGTATCGGCCCTTAAGTGTGAGAGAGAAAGACAGGCAGGCAGACAGACAGACAGACAGACAGACAGACAGACAGACAGACAGACAGAGAGAGAAAGCCAGCGGGGGATGCTGTTGCCGGGGAGATGGGACGCCGCTGGGGGTGGAATAATGAAAAATGTATACCTGTGTGCAGCCGGCCGTGGTGCAGTGATTGCTATCGACGCAACCGTGACGAGACGAAGACGGACGGAGGCCTTGACGGCTGGCCGCGCGGGGGTGGAATTTTTATTTGTTGCTCACCTAGAGAAAAACGGGCCCCCGTTGTCTCTGCCTTTTCTGCCGAGAGCGATTTCCCGCCGTGGTTTTGGAGCAAATTTGGTCAAACCGGTGTGTAGTTCTGGCTCACTAAATGCGGCCACTGCGTCCAATCCTAGGCTGGAAATCGTACTCCCTCAGCGATGCACTAATCTTATAGATGCTTTCGATGGCATGCCTTTTCTATAAGGAGTGTGATTTCCCGCCTTGGTTTCGTCTACCGCCGTTGAGGTTGCGCGAAGTAAACGATCACCATTGGCGGGCCTCAATGTCAATGACCATGGCACTAGCGTGGCGCCGCAGGACTATTAAAATGTTGGAAAGAGATAAAAATAAAAATGATGGCGGTATGATGAATGAAGATGCTTCCTCCCACGCAGGCAGGCGCGCACGCGTGCCAGGAAGTGCACCGACGCTGACCTTTGGCCTCGGCGTCTGGCTGCGCGCTGTGCGTCCCGTCGCGGCCCGGCCGTCGTGCCCGATTCACATATAGACTCGCACCTGACTGAGGCGTCGGATGATGGCGTCCGGGACGTCGGTCCGAGACGTCGGTCCGGGAAGCGCACTGGGCAGGCGGCGCAGACGGAGCGCGCTCTTGATGGATGGATCGCGGTTCGGAACAAAGACACGTCTCCGTCGGCACCACCGGCCGAGCCGCCGAAGCCGGAACGGAACCGGCCGGGACTCGAACCCGCGACCAGTCTGATCGGCGAGTCCAGGGACTCCGCGGAGAGGGAGGGTCCTTGGAAGCTGCCGGCCGGCGGGCCAATCCGGCGATGGCTGCAATATTAATAAGAAATCCGGAGGGAGCGAAGCCCCCCGCCCCAAACCGCACCTCGCCGCGGTAGCCCAGGGCAGGCAGCCCGTCAAAGGCAACGCCGGCAACGCGTTGTCTAGCCAACCCGCGCGGTCGACGCGGTCTGCACCCTGCGAACTACGCCGCTGGAGCACGGTGTTCCCTCGGTTCCCGCTCCAGCAGAGTCGTTGCGAACGGTAGCTTTGTATCTCCCTCACTCGCGTGGCGCCCTGCAGGGGTGCAAGGGAGACAGGCACATCGCGTCCCCCAGCTGCCGTCCCCGCGCGGAAGTTGACTCGTTGGGGGCCTTGTCAGCGCGGCTGCGCGGCCCGGCTACAAGCTGCGAGGGAAGCCCCTGGGTGTTGCCACACCACGCGCCGGGCGCGGGTTCAACTACCGGCCGCGTCGTGCTGTGTCATCCCTAGTTTCGCACGTGACTCTTTTCGAAATTGGCGAGCACAGGTAACGCGCAGAACAAGCGGCCTCTACTTCCTAAATTCGGCGCGCGCGGCGGGCACGGCGGGCACCTCGAACGCCGCCCGCGGCCGCCAGGCTCGCACGGCGTGGAGGCGGCGAAGGCCGTCCCCATCCAGGCCGTGGCGCCGCGGCGGTGGATCCTTTTTCCTCGTCCTTCCCCGGCGGCGCGAGGCGCGCGAGGCGCGGTGGGTGCCCCTATGTTTGCGCGGGGCGTGGCACCTCGTGACAAACTCCGCCAAACGACTTGTTACCGGCGAGGCAGGCGAAGGAAGCGAGGCGGGCGAAGCGATTCCGAACGCGCCGCGTCGTCGCTCGGCCTCTCTCATTCTCTCTCTCTCTCTATCTCTCTCTCTCTCTCTCTCTCTCTCTCTCTCTCTCTCTCTCTCTCTCTCTCTCTCTCTCTCTCTCTCTCTCTCTCTCTCTCTCTCCTGCGCCGCTACACCTCGAGAGTGCGAGAGAGCACGCAGCCCGCCCGACCAACCGCTTCTTTTTAATTTGCGGGCCGCTCACTGCGCGTCTCTGCGACTTCCAGGCCTTCCAGGACCTCCAGGCCGCCGACCGGGGGGCTGGGGCCGGGGCACAGTGGGCCAGAAGGCCGGTGGAGGCGGACGAAACTCTAGACGCGTTTTGAGCTCCACAGTCGCTGAGCAGGCCTCGAACCGAACGTGTGACCCCACCAATGGATTCCTCGTTCGGAGAGCAATCCATTGGTGGGGTCGCACGTTCGGTTCGAGTCCCATTTGGCGACTCTGGAGCTCAAAACACGTCTGGAGTTTTGTCCGCCTCCACCGGTCTGGGCGGGGCATTATACTCTCGTGACCATTGACTCCCAGGAGTACACCATCCCTAGGGATAGTGTACTCCCCTACCTCGAGAGGGGGGGAGTACACTATCCCTAGGGATGGTGTACTCTCCCTAAGGGGGGCGTACACTGTCCCTAGGGATGGTGTACCCCCCCGGGGGGAGTACACCATCCCTGGGGCCCAATGTACTCCCCCACTAGCAGGGGAGTACTTGGTCCCTGGGGATAGTGTACTCCCCTACCAGCATGGAAGTACATGTTCCCCCCCTTCCAAGAAAAGGGGTAGAGTCAAGAGTAGGTTAAGATCTGACGCGAGTTGAGTAAGATCTGTCAGCGTCAAACAGCGAGGCTGTGCCAGCGTCAAACAGCGAGGCTGTGCCAGCGTCAAACAGCGAGGCTGTGCCAGCGTCAAACAGCGAGGCTGTGCCAGCGTCAAAGGGGAGGCTGTGCCAGCCTCACACAGCGAGGCTGTGCCAGCCTCACACAGCGAGGCTGTGCCAGCCTCACACAGCGAGGCTGTGCCAGCGTCAAACAGCGAGGCTGTGCCAGCGTCAAACAGCGATGCTGTGCCAGCGTCAAACGGCGAGGCTCTGCTAGCCTCACACAGCGAGGCTGTGCTAGCGTCAACAGCGAGGCTGTGCCAGCGTCAAACAGCGAGGCTGTGCCAGCGTCAAACAGCGAGGCTGTGCCAGCGTCAAACAGCGAGGCTGTGCCAGCGTCAAACAGCGAGGCTGTCCCCTCTCCCCTTTTTTTTTTTTTTTTTTTGGCGTACACCTCGAGAGTGCGAGAAGCACGCAGCCCGCCCGACCAACCGCTTCTTTTTAATTTGCGGGCCGCTCACTGCGCGTCTCTGCGACTTCCAGGCCTTCCAGGACCTCCAGGCCGCCGACCGGGGGCTGGGGCCGGGCACAGTGGGCCAGAAGGCCGGTGGAGGCGGACGAAACTCTAGACGCGTTTTGAGCTCCACAGTCGCTGAGCAGGCCTCGAACCGAACGTGTGACCCACCAATGGATTCCTCGTTCGGAGAGCAATCCATTGTGGGTCGCACGTTCGGTTCGAGTCCCATTTGGCGACTCTGGAGCTCAAAACACGTCTGGAGTTTTGTCCGCCTCCACGGTCTGGGCGGGCATTATACTCTCGTGACCATTGACTCCCAAGTACACCATCCCTAGGGATAGTGTACTCCCCTACCTCGAGAGGGGGGGAGTACACTATCCCTAGGGATGGTGTACTCTCCCTAAGGGGCGTACACTGTCCCTAGGGATGGTGTACTCCCCCGGGGAGTACACCATCCCTAGGCCAATGTACTCCCCCACTAGCAGGGGAGTACTTGGTCCCTAGGGATAGTGTACTCCCCTACCAGCATGGAAGTACATGTTCTCCCCTTCCAAGAGAAGGGTAGAGTCAAGAGTAGGTTAAGATCTGACGCGAGTTGAGTAAGATCTGTCAGCGTCAAACAGCGAGGCTGTGCCAGCGTCAAACAGCGAGGCTGTGCCAGCGTCAAACAGCGAGGCTGTGCCAGCGTCAAACAGCGAGGCTGTGCCAGCGTCAAAGAGCGAGGCTGTGCCAGCCTCACACAGCGAGGCTGTGCCAGCCTCACACAGCGAGGCTGTGCCAGCCTCACACAGCGAGGCTGTGCCAGCGTCAAACAGCGAGGCTGTGCCAGCGTCAAACAGCGATGCTGTGCCAGCGTCAAACGGCGAGGCTCTGCTAGCCTCACACAGCGAGGCTGTGCTAGCGTCAAACAGCGAGGCTGTGCCAGCGTCAAACAGCGAGGCTGTGCCAGCGTCAAACAGCGAGGCTGTGCCAGCGTCAAACAGCGAGGCTGTGCCAGCGTCAAACAGCGAGGCTGTGCCAGCGTCAAACAGCGAGGCTGTGCCAGCGTCAAACAGCGAGTCTGTGCCAGCGTCAAAAGCGAGGCTGTGCCAGCGTCAAACAGCAAGGCTGTGCCAGCCTCACACAGCGAGGCTGTGCCAGCGTCAACAGCGAGGCTGTGCCAGCGTCAACAGCGAGGCTGTGCCAGCCTCACACAGCGAGGCTGTGCCAGCGTCAAACAGCGAGGCTGTGCCAGCGTCAAACAGCGAGGCTGTGCCAGCGTCAAAAAGCGACGCTGTGCCAGCGTCAAACAGCGAGGCTGTGCCAGCGTCAAACAGCGAGGCTGTGCCAGCCTCAAACAGCAAAGCTGTGCCCGCCTCACACAGCGAGGCTGTGCCAGCTTCACACAGCGAGGCTGTGCCAGCGTCAAACAGCGAGGCTGTGCCAGCGTCAAACAGCGAGGCTGTGCCAGCGTCAAAAGCGACGCTGTGCCAGCGTCAAAAAGCGAGGCTGTGCCAGCGTCAAACAGCGAGGCTGTGCCAGCCTCACACAGCGAGGCTGTGCCAGCGTCAAACAGCGAGGCTGTGCCAGCGTCAAACAGCGAGGCTGTGCCAGCGTCAAACAGCGAGGCTGTGCCAGCCTAACACAGCGAGGCTGTGCCAGCGTCAAACAGCGAGGCTGTGCCAGCGTCAAACAGCGAGGCTGTGCCAGCCTCACACAGCGAGGCTGTGCCAGCCTCACACAGCGAGGCTGTGCCAGCCTCACACAGCGAGGCTGTGCCAGCCTCACACAGCGAGGCTGTGCCAGCCTCACACAGCGAGGCTGTGCCAGCCTCACACAGCGAGGCTGTGCCAGCGTCAAACAGCGAGGCTGTGCCAGCGTCAAACAGCGAGGCTGTGCCAGCCTCACACAGCGAGGCTGTGCTAGCGTCACAACAGCGAGGCTGTGCCAGCGTCAAACAGCGAGGCTGTGCCAGCGTCAAACAGCGAGGCTGTGCCAGCCTAACACAGCGAGGCTGTGCCAGCGTCAAACAGCGAGGCTGTGCCAGCGTCAAACAGCGAGGCTGTGCCAGCCTCACACAGCGAGGCTGTGCCAGCCTCACACGGCGAGGCTGTGCCAGCCTCACACAGCGAGGCTGTGCCAGCGTCAAACAGCGAGGCTGTGCCAGCGTCAAACAGCGAGGCTGTGCCAGCGTCAAACAGCGAGGCTGTGCCAGCGTCAAACAGCGAGGCTGTGCCAGCCTCACACAGCGAGGCTGTGCCAGCCTCACACAGCGAGGCTGTGCCAGCCTCACACAGCGAGGCTGTGCCAGCGTCAAACAGCGAGGCTGTGCCAGCGTCAAACAGCGAGGCTGTGCCAGCCTCACACAGCGAGGCTGTGCCAGCCTCACACAGCGAGGCTGTGCCAGCCTCACACAGCGAGGCTGTGCCAGCGTCAAACAGCGAGGCTGTGCCAGCGTCAAACAGCGAGGCTGTGCCAGCGTCAAACAGCGAGGCTGTGCCAGCGTCAAACAGCGAGGCTGTGCCAGCGTCAAACAGCGAGGCTGTGCCAGCCTCACACAGCGAGGCTGTGCCAGCGTCAAACAGCGAGGCTGTGCCAGCGTCAAACAGCGAGGCTGTGCCACCCTCAACAGCGAGGCTGTGCCACCTCAACACGGGGCTGTGCCACCCTCAACAGCGGGGCTGTGCCAGCCTCAACAGCGAGGCTGTGCCCCCTCACACAGCGAGGCTGTGCCACCCTCAACAGCGAGGCTGTGCCACCCTCAACAGCGAGGCTGTCCAGCAAAAACAGCGGGGCTGTGCCAGCGTCAAACAGCGAGGCGTGCCAGCCTCACACAGCGAGGCTGTGCAGCGTCAAACAGCGAGGCTGTGCCAGCCAAACACAGGTGTGCCAGCTCAAACAGCGAGGCTGTGCCGCCTAAACAGCGAGGCTGTGCCAGCGTCAAACAGCGAGGCTGTGCCAGCGTCAAACAGCGGGCTGTGCCAGCCTCACCAGCGAGGCTGTCCCACCCTCAACAGCGGGCTGTGCCAGCCTCACACAGCGAGGCTGTGCCAGCGTCAAACAGCGAGGCTGTGCCAGCGTCAAACGCGAGGCGTGCCAGCCTCCCAGCGAGGCTGTGCCACCCTCAACAGCGACTGTGCCAGCTCAAACAGCGAGGCTGTGCCAGCGTCAAAAGCGAGGCTGTGCCAGCCTCACAGCGAGGCTGTGCCAGCGTCAACACGAGGCTGTGCCAGCTCAAACAGCGAGGCTGTGCCACCCTAACAGCGAGGCTGTGCCAGCTCAAACAGCGAGGCTGTGCCCCCCAAAACCAGCGAGGCTGTGCCAGCGTAAACAGCGGGCTGTGCCAGCGTCAAACCGAGGCTGTGCCAGCCCCCAAGCGAGGCTGTGCCAGCGTCAAACAGCGAGGCTGTGCCAGCGTCAAACAGCGAGGCTGTGCCAGCGTCAAACAGCGAGGCTGTGCCAGCGTCAAACAGCGAGGCTGTGCCAGCGTCAAACAGCGAGGCTGTGCCAGCCTCACACAGCGATGCTGTGCCCGCCTCACACAGCGAGGCTGTGCCAGCGTCAAACAGCGAGGCTGTGCCAGCGTCAAACAGCGGGGCTGTGCCAGCCTCCCACAGCGAGGCTGTGCCAGCGTCAAACAGCGGGGCTGTGCCAGCCTCACACAGCGAGGCTGTGCCAGCGTCAAACAGCGAGGCTGTGCCAGCGTCAAACGGCGAGGCTGTGCCAGCCTCCCACAGCGAGGCTGTGCCAGCGTCAAACAGCGAGGCTGTGCCAGCCTCACACAGCGAGGCTGTGCCAGCGTCAAACAGCGGGGCTGTGCCAGCCTCACACAGCGAGGCTGTGCCCGCCTCACACAGCGAGGCTGTGCCAGCCTCACACAGCGAGGCTGTGCCAGCGTCAAACAGCGAGGCTGTGCCAGCCGTCAACAGCGAGGCTGTGCCAGCGTCAAACAGCGAGGCTGTGCCAGCGTCAAACAGCGAGGCTGTGCCAGCGTCAAACAGCGAGGCTGTGCCAGCGTCAAAAAGCGACGCTGTGCCAGCGTCAACAGCGAGGCTGTGCAGCGTCAAAACAGCGAGGCTGTGCCAGCCTCACACAGCGAGGCTGTGCCAGCGTCAACAGCGAGGCTGTGCCAGCGTCAACAGCGAGGCTGTGCCAGCGTCAAACAGCGAGGCTGTGCTAGCCTCACACAGCGAGGCTGTGCCAGCGTCAAACAGCGAGGCTGTGCCAGCGTCAAACCGGAGGCTGTGCCAGCGTCACACAGCGAGGTTGTGCCGAGCGTCAAACAGCAGCGAGGCTGTGCCAGCGTCAAACAGCGAGGCTGTGCCAGCTCACACAGCGCGGCTGTGCCAGCCTCACACAGCGAGGCTGTGCCAGCCTCACACAGCGCGGGCTGTGCCAGCCTCACACAGCGAGGCTGTGCCAGCGTCAAACAGCGAGGCTGTGCCAGCGTCAAACAGCGAGGCTGTGCCAGCCTCCCCAGCGAGGCTGTGCCAGCGTCAAACAGCGAGGCTGTGCCAGCGTCAAACAGCGAGGCTGTGCCAGCGTCAAACAGCGAGGCTGTGCCAGCCCCCACAGCGAGGCTGTGCCAGCGTCAAACAGCGAGGCTGTGCCAGCGTCAAACAGCGAGGCTGTGCCAGCCTCCCACAGCGAGGCTGTGCCAGCCTCACACAGCGAGGCTGTGCCAGCGTCAAACAGCGAGGCTGTGCCAGCGTCAAACGCGAGGCTGTGCCAGCGTCAAACAGCGAGGCTGTGCCAGCGTCAAACAGCGAGGCTGTGCCAGCGTCAAACAGCGAGGCTGTGCCAGCCTCACACAGCGAGGCTGTGCCAGCGTCAACCAGCGAGGCTGTGCCAGCGTCAAACAGCGAGGCTGTGCCAGCCTCACACAGCGAGGCTGTGCCAGCGTCAAACAGCGAGGCTGTGCCAGCGTCAAACAGCGAGGCTGTGCCAGCGTCAAAACAGCGAGGGCTGTGCCAGCGTCAAACAGCGAGGCTGTGCCAGCCTCACACAGCGAGGCTGTGCCAGCGTCAAACAGCGAGGCTGTGCCAGCCTCAACAGCGAGGCTGTGCCAGCGTCAACAGCGAGGCTGTGCCAGCGTCAAACAGCGAGGCTGTGCCAGCGTCAAACAGCGAGGCTGTGCCTGCCTCACACAAGGCTGTGCCAGCCTCACACAGCGAGGCTGTGCCAGCGTCAAACAGCGAGGCTGTGCCAGCGTCAACAGCGAGGCTGTGCCAGCCTCCACAGCGAGGCTGTGCCAGCTTCACACAGCGAGGCTGTGCCAGCGTCAAACAGCGAGGCTGTGCCAGCCTCACACAGCGAGGCTGTGCCAGCGTCAAACAGCGAGGCTGTGCCAGCGTCAAACAGCGAGGCTGTGCCAGCCTCAAACAGCGAGGCTGTGCCAGCGTCAAACAGCGAGGCTGTGCCAGCGTCAAACAGCGAGGCTGTGCCAGCCTCCCACAGCGAGGCTGTGCCAGCCTCACACAGCGAGGCTGTGCCAGCGTCAAACAGCGAGGCTGTGCCAGCGTCAAACAGCGAGGCTGTGCCAGCGTCAAACAGCGAGGCTGTGCCAGCGTCAAACAGCGAGGCTGTGCCAGCGTCAAACAGCGAGGCTGTGCCAGCCTCACACAGCGAGGCTGTGCCAGCGTCAAACAGCGAGGCTGTGCCAGCGTCAAACAGCGAGGCTGTGCCTGCCTCACACAGCGAGGCTGTGCCAGCGTCAAACAGCGAGGCTGTGCCAGCGTCAAACAGCGAGGCTGTGCCAGCGTCAAACAGCGAGGCTGTGCCAGCCTCAAACAGCTAGGCTGTGCCAGCCTCACACAGCGAGGCTGTTCCAGCGTCAAACAGCGAGGCTGTGCCAGCCTCAAACAGCTAGGCTGTGCCAGCCTCACACAGCGAGGCTGTGCCAGCGTCAAACAGCGAGGCTGTGCCAGCGTCAAACAGCGAGGCTGTGCCAGCCTCACACAGCGAGGCTGTGCCAGCCTCACACAGCGAGGCTGTGCCAGCGTCAAACAGCGAGGCTGTGCCAGCGTCAAACAGCGAGGCTGTGCCAGCGTCAAACAGCGAGGCTGTGCCAGCCTCACACAGCGAGGCTGTTCCAGCCTCAAACAGCGAGGCTGTGCCAGCCTCAAACAGCGAGGCTGTGCCAGCCTCACACAGCGAGGCTGTTCCAGCGTCAAACAGCGAGGCTGTGCCAGCGTCAAACAGCGAGGCTGTGCCAGCGTCAAACAGCGAGGCTGTGCCAGCGTCCAGGGCCGCCGGAAGTACTTTCTGGTGGGTGGGGGCGAAATTTTTATGAAAAATTGTTGGGTTGCCTACCGTTAAGGGGCAACACCCAATACGGTTTAGACTTCTCTAATAGTGTTCCAAATCCAGCGAGCGAAGCGAGCTTAAAGCGAAAATTCACACAATTCTAGACTTTAACACAACTTTTGCCATTTTTAGAGCTTAATCACACGCTTTATTGGTGGGCGAAGCGAGCCAAACGGCAAAATCTGTCGAGAGTAGGGTAACATCCGTCGCGAGTAGAGTAAGATCTATCCCGAGCCCGTTAGGTTTGGTTAGGATTGGTTGGACAGTTTAGATTTAGAATATTAAGTAGCCTTCCGTCGATGCAAGGAAAACCCAACCCAACCAACCCGACAACGGCATCTGCCCTATGACGTCTGCCATTTGGGGGAGTACATTATCCCTAGGGACCAAGTACTCCCCTGCTGGTGGGGGAGTACACCATCCCTAGGGCCAATGTACTCCCCCCTCAAGAGAGGGGGAGTACCTTCACTCTAGGGATAGTGTACTCCCGGGGGAGTACACTATCCCTAGGGTCAATGTACTCCCCCCCTCTCGAGGTAGGGGAGTACACTATCCCCAGGGATGGTGTACTCTCCCTAAGGGGGGAGTACATTGTCCCTAGGGATGGTGTACTGGGGAGTAACTCAATCCGGGGAGTAGGATATCCCGCTTACACCGGCCCAGCTGGTCGCACCTGCAGCTGCCAGGCGAGGCGAACCGGGCGGGCCGCTCAAAGACAAGGGCAGGGACCCCCGTCATGTTCATGTTTATGTTTGGACGCTTCGCGGAACTTCTTCGCGCACTACGCTGTAAAACTACCGCTGCATCCCTCCCTGCTCGTCGCCATCCTCGCGTCCACTCCGGCCGGAGCGGCTTGGCGGCCGCGGCGGTCCAATCTCGGAAGCGGCGTTTAGAAGGCATCGGCGTTCAACCCCCCGGCCGTCGACGAGGCCAGTGAGGAATGCCGACCTAGAAAAACAACAACAACCAACTCCAAGGCCGGGGTTCGAACACCAGCAGGGCAGCGCCGTTTCTGTGTTTCTCGACCAACCATTAGCTGCCTTTCGCAAATCTCGGCAGCGGAGGGACGCATTTTCGACCCACTTCGGCACGGGCTGGGCTGGGCTGGGCTTGGGGGCCTCGCCGCCGAGCCTCGAACAAAGGGCGGGGATCGCGTGCCTGCACTGTTGTTACTGGATCAGCCCGGACCGGGTCAAAGGTCAAGTGCAGCCTTGCTCTTGTTTTCGATGTTGTTTGCTCTCGCCAGACATCTGTTGCCGCGGCAACAACTGCGCGGACTTCATTATTTGTTTTCGAGAGCCGATTATTCCGGTCTGTCTCTGTCGCACCCAACGGGACGCCCCATGAGTGCGAGAGAGAGGGGCCTTCCGCTCGGAATCAGGGAATGCCACGTCCCTCCCGCTGCGCACACTGCGAATAGCGTTCGCCGGCCGTGAGGTCACCGCCGCCTAGGACACGCCCTAGTCCAAGCCGGCCTCGCGGGGCCCGGCCGGGTTTGGGCGGCTCCCTCGCGCCGTCGCTCCGCCCGTCTCTCTCTCCCTCTCTCTCTCTCTCTCTCTCTCTCCTCTCTCTCTCCTCTCTCTCTCTCTCTCTCTCTCTCTCTCTCTCTCTCACAGAGCACAGCTCGGCACCAGAAGCACCTTAAGCGGCGCCTGGCCTCGGCGTCCCCGTTCAAAGAATGGCTCACTATCCGCACGACGGGCGCCCTTCCTTCCCGGCGTTCCCGACGCGCCAACCGCCACTTATTCGCAGCGGCGTTCCCAATTTGCGGATCCGGGCCAACGCCGTCAACGCCGCCAACGACGTGCCAAGTGGCGCGGCGCGCCGGCGTGCCTGCCGCATATTCGCAGGAAGCCGGTTCGTCCTTGCGTCCTCCCGCGCACCGTTTAGCCGCGCCGTCTCTCTCGCACCGCAACGGGACGCCCCGCGCGTGCGAGAGAGTCACAGCCGCACCGCACTGCCACCCATTTAGAGGCATTTGAGCCGCTAAAACCAATTAAAACTCCAATTTAAAGCGGGTGGGTGACTTTTCAGGCGACCCAAGTCAAACAATCCGCCAATCGCGGCCGTGAACTTTCCTCGCGGTGACGCAAAGGACCGCTGCAGCCGGACTGCAGCAGGACTGCAGCCACACTGCAATCGCAATGTCAATGGCTGTTTGAACTTTGGCAGGATGTCGCGGCGCCACGCGAAGACTCCTCCGGCCCGTGATATTCACGGTACAGCGCCTTCGTCGCCTTCGTCGCTCCATCTCGCTCGCACTCGAGGGTCGCCCCGCAAGAGAGACAGAGCGACGGGGCCGCACAGTGGGCCAGAAGACCGGTGGAGGCGGCCAAAACTCTAGACGCGTTTTGAGCTCCAGAGTCGCTAAATGGGACTCAAATCGGACGTGTGACCCCACCAGTGGATTCCTCGTTCGGAGAGCAATCCATGGTGGGGTCACACGCTCGGTTCGAACCCCATTTAGCGACTCTGGAGCTCAAAACGCGTCTAGAGTTTTGTCCACCTCCACCGGTCTTCTGGCCCACTGTGCAGCGGGGCCCTGGCGAATGAGTTGGGTGAGAGGCGTTAGTTGTCCGCCTGCAACGAGGCGCAGGGCAGGTGCCCAGGACGATGTCATTAGTCCACATCAGGCCTTGCCGGGACTCGCCTTACCGAGAGTGGAGTCCTCGGGGACCCTTCGCGAGGCATCCGGTCCATCAAGCCGCGGCCCTCGACGACCATCGCCAGCGACGCCGGCGCATCGGGCTGCTGGACGCGACGGTCAAGGCCGGTCACTTAGCAGCGCAGCGCCGCGCGCGGTCCTTACCCAGGGGAAATGACAAACATTTGTGGAAAGCACCCCGCCATTACACTGCCCAAGACGGACTGGCGGGGCGGGCGGAGCGCGGCCGCGAAAGTAGCGGCCGTGGATTTTACACTTTGCATTATTCTGCAGACGACAGGCTCCTTCGTCGCCTCCAACGAAAATGAAATACACTAGTGAGACAGAGACAAAGAAGCAGCCGACATCGCAGTACATCCTTGTCAAAATTAGATCCTCCAAGTCATTCCCCCACGATACTTGTGGAAATTATTGACGACATCGTCAACCAACCAGCACACTGTAAAATTAATTTTTTCAATGTTCTGTAAAGATCGAGGTAAAAATACTTTTTTTTCCAGTGGTGTAGTAGTCCGTGCCGCCGCGCTGGGCTGCCTACCCCGCGGTCCGTTCTTCCGTTTTTCCGCGTCTGTTTGTCGTCTTCGGCACTCGGCGTCGCGTCGCGTCGCGCTGGACGTGGGGAAGCGGTACGATGACCTGGACAGCGC
>NW_023144629.1:2165127-2342183 GCF_012932325.1 Thrips palmi | reverse complement strand
CTCACACAGCGAGGCTGTGCCAGCGTCAAACAGCGAGGCTGTGCCAGCGTCAAACAGCGAGGCTGTGCCAGCGTCAAACAGCGAGGCTGTGCCAGCGTCAAACAGCTAGGCTGTGCCAGCGTCAAACAGCGAGGCTGTGCCAGCCTCACACAGCGAGGCTGTGCCAGCGTCAAACAGCGAGGCTGTGCCTGCCTCACACAGCGAGGCTGTGCTAGCCTCACACAGCGAGGCTGTGCCAGCGTCAAACAGCGATTTTGGGGGGGCAAGTCGCCCCCCCCCCCCCCCCCCCCCCCCCCCCGCACCCCACATCCGGCGCCCTTGAGATCTGTGAGGAGCCCGTTAGGTTAGGACTGGTTGGACCATTATGTTTGACTTTAATATCTGTCGAGAGTAGGGTAACATCCGTCGCGAGTAGAGTAAGATCTATCCCGAGCCCGTTAGGTTTGGTTAGGATTGGTTGGACAGTTTAGATTTAGAATATTAAGTAGCCTTCCGTCGATGCAAGGAAAACCCAACCCAACCAACCCGACAACGGCATCTGCCCTATGACGTCTGCCATTTGGGGGAGTACATTATCCCTAGGGACCAAGTACTCCCCTGCTGGTGGGGGAGTACACCATCCCTAGGGCCAATGTACTCCCCCCTCAAGAGAGGGGGAGTACCTTCACTCTAGGGATAGTGTACTCCCGGGGGAGTACACTATCCCTAGGGTCAATGTACTCCCCCCCTCTCGAGGTATCCCCAGGGATGGTGTACTCTCCCTAAGGGGGGAGTACATTGTCCCTAGGGATGGTGTACTGGGGAGTAACTCAATCCGGGGAGTAGGATATCCCGCTTACAGCCTTCTGGCCCACTGTGCGGGGCCGGGCCGTCGCCGCGTTGCCTTGGAGATACGTGCCGAGCCCTTGCCCCAGCCCTCGCCCCCAGCCCTTTCCACAAAAGTAAGTGAGGCGTGGCGAGGCGAGGCTTCGCGAGGCAAACCAAATAATGGGTCTGCGACAACCTTGCCGACGAGCGCGGCGTGGCGTGGCGCGGCGTGGCGCGGCGCGGAGCCTCCCAGACATCTCGAAGCGTGTTGACGGTGTTGACACCAATCGGGGCGTTTCGGGGCGCGTCCGGCACCGCACTAGATAACGCGCACACTCTAAATGTTCTACAGTGAAGATTCTCCATATTATGGTGAAAATGTTCCATATTATGGTGGTGCAGCTGACCTTGTAACATACCACTGAGAATTCACTGTACCTTATAGCTATTTTGACGAATTTTGTTGGTATTATGGAGAAAATCCCCACCATAATATGTTGGTGCAGCCTTTCACCGTAAGACATTTACAGTGCAGACCAGCAGCGAGGAAGGAAGGCTTGCCTCAAAGTCCGTTTTCTAGAAATAAATGGACTCTGGGCAACAAAAGCTGCTGAAGTTTTACAGCATTCTCTCGGAATTAGTATGTAATATTTTTTGAAGTGAAGTGAGGGAGTGTATGGAAGTGCTAACCACTTTGTAAATTCAAGTAATCGTCGCCCAACCTAACCCTTGCAGTTGACAAGATGTAATCAGGCCGGTTGAAAACACAGGTGGAAACGACTCGCTTCTACGCGTAGTGGGTTTAACTTTCGACTAAACTCCTGAGAGTCTTTTTCCTTTGTTTTTCTGCTTCAGCCATGCAGAGGCTTTTCTACTGCAGGAGGCTTAACTGGAGAAGAGGAGCACCTCTTCCCCGTCCTCTCTCTCTCTCTCTCTCTCTCTCTCTCTCTCTCTCTCTCTCTCTCTCTCTCTCTCTCTCTCTCTCTCTCTCTTCGCCTCCTTCCTGCCTGGAAACGAGACCGTAACGCACAGCGCCGCACCGCTCCGCACAGCTTTGCATGGCGTCTCGAGACGCGGATCACAACAAGAGTGTTACTTAATAGCACCGCCTCCGCCCGAGGCAGGTAGGTAAGACTGGCTGCGCAGGCCCCGCAGGCTGACATCACAATTACACCGAAAGAAAAAGACGCGCCAGATCTCCGGGATCCTAGAAGGGTGCCATAAATGACCGACCGTGATTGTTTTTCGCGCGAAGGAGGTTCCACGAGGACGGGCCGATCCACGCGCGAAACGAAAAGGGAAAAAAAAGCTTTCCGTACGCAGAAACTGCGAGATTCAGCAGAACGGCGACGCAGCAGATACTGTCTGTTTGCGAAGTCGCTCTGCCACAGCGGCAGCATGGCGGCAGCCAGCGTGTTCCTGTTTGCCGTTTTCTGTTGACAAAGGGAGGGATTACTTTCGTGATCGAAAACGCCCCGCACACCCGAAGGACGAAGGCCAAGGCAGAAACACCGCCAAAGTGGTGGAAATTGGGTGAGGTCAGTGGCGGAACAATGTTTGCGAAATAAATAGGAGAGGAAGCCTGTTTTCGCGACACCGCTCCGGGCGAGGCTGCGGGTGCACTGCGAAAGGGCTGTCTCGGGACGCCTCGGGGCCCCGCAGCTCAATGGACTAATTTGAATTTCCGCGCCGCAGCGCGCGGGCATGTCGCAGGCCTTCGTCGATAGGCGGAATCGCCTTGGCGTTGCACAGTGGGCCAGAAGACCGGTGGATGCGGACGAAACTCTAAACGCGTTTTCAGCTCCAGAGTCGCTAAATAGGACTCGAAACGAGCGTGTGACCCCACCAATGGATTCCCCGCTCGGTGAGCTATCCATTGGTGGGGTCACACGTTCGGTTCGAGTACCATTTAGCGACTCTGGAGCTCAAAACGCGTCTAGAGTTTTGTCCGCCTCCACCGGTCTTCTGGCCCACTGTGCGTTGTCGGGGAGACGACCGCGACACCATAACGATCAAATTCGGCGTCTCGAGAGGCAGACCGAGGAGACTGAGCGAGCGACGGGCACGCCACGCCGCGACGCCGCGACGCCGCGACCGCGGAGGGCGCGAAAGGCAGGCCTGGAGGAACGCCCTGGAAACCTGGAAGCCACATTACACGCCGCCCCGCCCCGCCCCGCCACCCACGCGCCCATTCAGCAGCGCGACGACCTTCGCGCAAAGCGGGAAACCGTTTCCCGCCCGCAGGCACCCCGTACAACCGTGCCTCTTATAAGCAATTACGATTTTATTTTCAACAGTGCGTTGACTTCCCTCCCTGCTGTCCTGTCCCCGCGTTCTCCCGCCCCTGCGCCGTACAGCACAGCGACGTGACCTCTGACCGATCCGACGCCTTGCAGCACCACTAGGAAGTACTCTTACACACACGCACGCACACACTCACACACTGAGAGACACGCGCCGACACGGCAGAGTGCGCTTCATTTCCGTAGAGTGCCTTCGTTAAGGCTAGAGTGCCCGCTCGGCCAGGCATTAAAAAAGGCGCGTCCGTCCGTCCGGGCAGCTCCACGGCGCCTCCAGGCCGGTCCACCCTCGTAAAACGAACAAATTAAAACTTGTATAGTTTTTATTAGTTTTTTAGTAAATTTGGTTAAATTTTAAAAATTGAATTAAATTTGATTAAACTTAAGTTTTTTTAAAAAAATTTCATTTGCAAAACTAGAATTTGTTAATCTTTGTAAGCTGCTTTGATTAAATCTTAAATTAAATTGAATAAATGCAGCTTACAAAGATTAACAAATTCTAGTTTTGCAAATAAAATTTTTTTAAAAATATTTAAGTTTAATCAAATTTAATTCAATTTTTAAAATTTAACCAAATTTACTAAAAAACTAATAAAAAATATACAAGGAGGTGATGTCAGCAAGTATACAGTCCCACCAGGTATAATCCCACCAGGTAAAATTCCCAGCAGATATACGCTTTTTTAATTTAATTTAATAAACGTGGGTTCCCAACAAGTATAAATCCCACCGATATACACGTTTTTATTCATTAAATTAATGTGTGCCAGCAAGTATAATTCCCAACAGGTATACATCCCAGTAGGTATAAGTCCAGCGAGGTATAAATTCTATATAAAAAAAACCAATTGCTTAATAAAGTTTTTACTACATGTTGTGTTTGAAAGACAGTAACAAACTCCGAAATAAGTTTCAATAGGGTATTTTAACGAATCCCTGGCCCGGAAGTCAAAGAACAAACGTAAGAACCCCAAAACCCCTTCTGCGCATGCGCAGACATCCCCCCCCCACTATGAGGCAGCGTCTGCGCATGCGCAGAGGCCGTTTTGGTTCTTACTTTTGTTCTTTGACTTCGGGGCCAGGGATTCGTTAAAATACCGTATTAAAAGAAACCATTAAAATGTAAAATGTAAACAAATGGTAAGATGTACATCAGTTAAAAATCTCAACAACAGGTAAATAAATAGAACAGGTGCACTAGTCGAGACAAACGTTACGCCAGGCCATCGCCGGCGGGCAGACAACAGGCATCACATCTTAGCGTACTGTAAGTCGTGGAGGTGTAAAGTGTCATTTTGCCACCCATCGCACCCTCATAGTACACCTTCTGGGGGTTAGAATGAAGTTGGAGGGGTCAAAATACAGAGTGCCTCCATAAAGGTGCTGTTCTACACCCAATAGGGGGAGATCGCACTGCCCGGAGAAGACTTCACACCCTTCCTGGTGCACTTACGCACCCCAAGTTTTGCCCTCCTACGGGTGCTGTTTCTTTTACTTTTTAGAGGTGCGATGGGGTGTAATATCCATCCGCGGAAAGGTGTGCAGGGGTGTAAAGGGACTGAATGGAGATTGCCACTTTCTTGGAGTGAATACGCACCCCATGAGGTGTAAGTTGTTGCCTGGAGTGGGTGTGAAATGTATCCCTGTAAGGGTGTGCCCTTGCCCCCACAGAGGGGCACCCTGGAGCTGCGGCGGCGCGCTCAGAATGTGTGCGTTGCGGCACGGCCTGTCCCTCAGAAAGTCCTGTAGTCTCGGGGTAAGCGTCCGCGCTACGATTCCACAGGATCGTGGTTCGATTCCTCATGGCTGCCGGCGCTTCGGCGCTTTCGGTCATTGAGGCATGGAAGGTGAGGACGGAAGGCGGAGTCCCGGTGGGCGGAGACCTCCTTCCACCACAAACAAATCTTTCTTTTTACACCCTTCGTGGTGGGAAAAGACACCCTCTTGGGTAGACAAATCACACCCCTAGAGGGAGAGTTCTTACACCTTATGGGGTGTGTATGCGCCCTTGAATGGGTGCATAAGTGTGCACCCACATAATGCCAAACAGCTTCTTTGCCACCTTTTTTTGCACCTTTTGAAGGTCAGAATGAGACTTCACACCCTCGATTATGGGTGTGAAACTCAGGTAGGGTGGCAAACGGTGGTACACCACGAAGGTGTCACAAAATGACCCCTCCCAGGTTACAGTACACTTACCTATCGCAAACTTGAGTAAACACAGTAAGCAGCGGAGCAGACGACGCACTGACGAACCGCGCGCCGTTCAAATAAATACACATAATTACCTATAAAATAGGTGTATATCTGGTGCGATTTATACTTGTTGGGAATCCGTGTAAATTAAAATAAATTAAAATAGTGTATATCTGTTAGGAATTATACCTGGTGGGAATTATACCTCGTGGGATTATACCTCATGGGATTATACCTGGTGGGACTGTATACCTGCTGGGGTAACCCCTATACAAGTTTTAATTTGTTCGTTTTACGAGGGCAGGGCGACGGGCATGAGATACTGCTACCGTGCCGCCATCGGCCGCCTCCTACAATCATCGCATCTCGCGCCGTGGTTTTGGCGCGCTGCTGTGCCGCTCCTCAAGGCGCGGGAGCAGAGAGCTGAACCCCCCCCCCTCTTTCTCTCCGAGTAGTCGCCCGGCGTGGCGGGGCGTCGCGCTCTAATCGTAAAATGAGTTAGTTAGCAGGCTCGCTTCCTGGTGTCATCACTCCCTGGCCGGGCCGGGCCCGCCTTCCGTCGCTTGCACTTCCATGGAGACGCGCCGCGATTTTCCTTTATCCGCGCGCGCAGACAACAACAACAACAACAGCGGCATCCTCGCCGATTCAGTCCGGGGATTATCTGTCGCACCAGCCGCGGCTCACTCCGAAGGAACGGTCTGTCTCTCTCGCACTCGTAAGAGCAGGTGGGGGCCCCCACGAGTGCGAGAGAGACAGGCCGTTCCTTCGGAATGAGTGCGCAGCAGTAATAACTGTGTTCGGCGGCGGCCAGGCCGGCCAGGCTACCTCCAATTGAGAGCCGCGCGTCTTTTGTTTCGCGGCTTGCACTTCCGCGCGCGGATTCTAATTCCTGAAACAAAAACAACAACAACAAGAAGAAGAGGAGGAGGAGCGGGGCTCGGCGGAACAATGGCGCGGCCCAAAGTGGACCACTCAGCCGCCGCGCTGCCGCCGCGCACATTCGGGAGTTGTTGCGAGGCGTCGAGATGTTGGTGCAGTGTTGCGGTGCACAGTGGGCCAGAAGACCGATGGAGGCGGCCGAAACTCTAGACGCGTTTTGAGCTCCGAGTCGCTAAACAGGACTCGAACCGAACGTGTGACCCCACCAATGGACTCCTCGTCCGGAGAGCAATCCATTGGTGGGGTCACACGTTCGGTTCGAGGCCTATTTAGCGACTCTGGAGCTCAAAACGCGTTTAGAGTTTTGGCCGCCTCCACTGGCCTTCTGGCCCACTGTGCGGTGCAGGTTGCCGCTGCCCGCCAAATGGATAAGAAGCTTGGTCAAGTTGACTTTACTCGATTCAATTTATCAGTGACGTCAAATTTGAAGAAGACCGAGCACCCTATGCATCCTGCGACTGCTGAAAGTGGCCGATTTCACTCGGATGTTTACGGCGTGGGCACGTGCCGGCTATCCCGGGAGAGGGATGCCCATAATCTCAAGGTGCTCATCTGCGAACGCCGCATGGCATGGCACAGGGCGAGCTGCAGGCCTCCGTCTCCCTCCGGCAGCCCGGCGTAAAACCCTCCGCAACAAAACGCCGCGTTTGATGCGTCCGGAGTGCCTCGTAAAGCGCTGTAAGCGTCGTGATCGCTCCAGGAAAACGGAAATGCGACTTTGAGACGGGCGGCACGCCCTCCACGCCCTCGGCGCCGTCCTGACGCCGTCCTGACGACGGTCTTGGCGCCGCTCGCCCGCGGGGAGGTCGCCGTCGTTCGAACGACGCGTTGACGGCTCCGGACGGCTCCTCTCGATTCGTGATCGACCCCGAGGTCGGTCGGCGGATCTCGAATCGATCATCTCTTTCGATAACAACACAAGGAAGCGTGGCTCGCTGGCGAGAGCCCACCCAGCCGAGTGCGAGACACCGCCTCTGAGCTCTGGCCCTTAACTTAAATCGGACCCGCATCAAACGATGGTCGGTTTTGCCATTCGAGCGACGAGTCCGTCGGAGCCATCATGCCCGCCAGTCGAGTCATTTTGACCGAGATATCGAACGTGTCGAATCGAAGCGTCTGGCCCAACAGGTCGACGGGCACTCACTGTGCGGCAGAACGTGGTCATTTGTTCGCGGGCATTAATTCGACATGAGCCTCGATGGCGGGGCGCGGCGCGATCGCTCCTCCTTTCCAAACTAACGCCCATGAATGAGCTCATGAATCGCCAATGGCGACCGACAGCCAGACAGCCACGACTTGCCGCCGGGTCATAGTTTGCAAGCAGCGGAGTCATTATAGACACGCAGCGTTTAAATAATAAAAATGGGTCTTATATACACGCAGCGTGTATATAATATATATACATCTTATTTTCACGCAGCGTGTCTCCAAGGCCGAGTTTCATTATTCACACGCAGGAAAAGTTTTGCTGCGTGTAAATAATATTTTGGCTTTTATTTAAACGCTGCGTGTCTCCAAGGCACCAAAAAATTATTGGCACGCAGGGTTGTAAAAAGTCTTCCGACCGGCGACTGAGTCCGGCATGGCGGCTTGGTGGGTGAGTGGGTCCGTGCTTGCACGGGAATTTTTTGGCCCGGGTTCGAGACTTGCCTTCTTCTCAAAAAATTTCTGCGTGTTAATAATGAAAACCGGTGTTGTTTCAACGCTGCGTGTTTATAATAAATTCACATGTTATTTACACGCAGCGTGTCTGCAAGGCCCAGTTTTATTATTTACACGCGGGAAAAGTTTTGCTGCGTGCAAATAATATTTTGGCTTTTATTTAAACGCTGCGTGTCTCCAAGGCACCAAAAAATTATTGGCACGCAGGGTTGTAAAAAGTCTTCCGACCGGCGACTGAGTCCGGCATAGCGGCTTGGTGGGTGAGTGGGTCCGTGCTTGCACGGGAATTTTTGGCCCGGGTTCGAGACTTGCCTTCTTCTCAAAAAATTTCTGCGTGTTAATAATGAAAACCGGTGTTGTTTCAACGCTGCGTGTTTATAATAAATTCACATGTAATTTACACGCAGCGTGTCTGCAAGACCCAGTTTTATTATTTACACGCAGAAATTTTTTGAGAAAAAGGCGAAGTCTCGAACCCGGGCCAAAAATTTCCCGTACAAGCACGGACCCACTCATCTACCAAGCCGCCATGCCGGACTCAGTCGCCGGTCGGAAGACTTTTTACAATCCTGCGTGCCAATAATTTTTTGGTGTCTTAGAGACACGCAGCGTTTAAATAAAAGCCAAAATATTATTTGCACGCAGCAAAACTTTTCCTGCGTGTGAATAATAAAACTGGGCCTTGCAGACACGCTGCGTGTAAATAACATGTGAATTTATTATAAACACGCAGCGTTGAAACAACACCGGTTTTCATTATTAACACGCAGAAATTTTTTGAGAAGAAGGCAAGTCTCGAACCCGGGCCAAAAAATTCACGTGCAAGCACGGACCCACTCACCCACCAAGCCGCCATGCCGGACTCAGTCGCCGGTCGGAAGACTTTTTACAATCCTGCGTGCCAATAATTTTTTGGTGCCTTGGAGACACGCAGCGTTTAAATAAAAGCCAAAATATTATTCGCACGCAGGAACATTTTGTCCTACATGGCCACCTTCGGTGGACGTCTGCGGGAAAAAATCCTGCGTGTCAATAATTTTTTTCTGTTATGTGCACGCTGCGTGTACATAAAGTCCAATTTTATTATTTAAACGCTGCGTGTATATAATATTAGTCTTGCAAGCAGAGATGTTGTTTCAGTCCAGTGAAGCCGCTCGCGCGCTCGCGTCGACCACAGTTGTGGAACACGCCCATCCACATTGATCATTGGTCATTGGTAGTTGGTCATTGGTCATTGGTCGTGGGTCGTTGGTGGCTGCGCTGCGCTCTGCGGCCGCGTCTAATGGAACGGGCCCGGCCCAGCGCTTGGCGGCATCCCGTCCCAATGGTCCCGTCCCAATGGTGCCGTGGCATGCCGCCCATCAAACCTGGCAACGCGCGCCAACGCGCGCCAAGGTGTAGTAGTGCGTTATGGCGGATTGTCGATGACGTCACGCCGTCGCCACCGCCGCCGCGCCATGGCATCCAATCTCACTCTGTCGAAAAGAAAAGTCAAACAAGCCAGCCAGCCAGTCGCTCCGGCGCTCGTCAAAGTGTAAACGTCGTGTGTACTGCTGCGGGTTGCGGCTGCGGTTACGCCGCCACCACGCCGCGCCGCGCAGCGCCCCGCGCCATCCCATTCCAGAGAGCGTCGCGCCGTGCCGTGCCGCACACGTGAGCCAGACAGGGGCACAATGCGGACCGAGCGGCCCAGATTGAAGCGCAGGTAACCCTGCCCCCGCCCCGCCCCGCCTCAAGATGATCGCGGCCGCCCCGCCCCGGCGCTTCGGAAGTCACTGGCTGTGAGATTTAATTAGGGCGACACCGTATGACTGGCGTTTCCTCTCGCCTCTTCCCCCTCCTCCCCCTCCGACTCCGAGTCCCCCTTCCTCTTCGGCTTGCCTGGAGCGCGAAGCACGGCCCGAGTCGGGTTGGTGACCGAGACCCAGACCCTGTCCACGATCAGGTTGGCCCCGCGGACCCAACCTCTCTCACACACACAGCGGCGTAAACACACTGGCCATAAATACACATAAACAGACGGCGCGAAAATATATACGAGTACTATCTGTAGTAGCCCTGCTGGCCATTCATTCTCGTTGCGGTGGGCGGGGCGGGGCGGACAGGGGATTGTGGGGACCCTGTCCTGCCAAGGGATAATCTTGGTCCTGACGACGTGTTGGCGTCATCGACAAGCCCTTCCCCTTTCGGCGCTCTCGGCGCGGGGAGGGCCGGCCCGCCGTCCTCCAAGGAAGGTGTCTCCGTGCTCGTCTGGCCGCTCTGCCTCTGTCCCACTCGCGGGGCGTTGAGCAGGGGCGCGAGAGGGACAGAGCGACGTCCTCGCGACGGAATCGCTGTTTGCAGCGATCCCGCGCCGACACTCATCGGCATTGCAATTTCTCATATTTCTCCTCGCCGCAGCCCGACTCCAGCCTCACTTTTGGCGGAGGGGGCGGGGCGGGGTGCCCGCCGGCAGCCTGGCGGGGGACACGGGGGACACGGGGGGCACGGGGGGCACAGAGGTGCGGGGGGGCTAGGTGCGCGCCAAGTCAGGTTCGCGAGGCAGGTTGGCGACGGCGAGGCAGAGTCTGGCAGACACACACCGGGAAGGCCGAGGAGTAGCCGCACGTCCTGTGGAACCAGTCGCCGCCGCCGCCTCTCCACAGTCATGGGTGAGTACCAACCGCGGAAGTCGGCGGCCGAGTTTACGAGGGCACCACCGCACTGCCACGGCACTGCCGCGGCCACCATGGGCGCTTGCATTTGGCAACGAGCAAATTTGCTTACCTCGGTAACCATGATCACTTTTGTCAACATGGTCACCAGTGTCACCTCGGCAAGCAATGAGCAATTGCTATGATCCCTTGTTACTTGTTATGACCATGTCGGAAATTTGCTGTCACCAATGTCAGAAACCACCAGGCGTAGTCCTCGCAGCGTACCATAGCGAGCACTTTGGTTGCGCCGTGGCCATACCATGACAGCTTCCGCACGCAGCCAACAACGGTCCCATGTTCGGCCGGTCTCTCTCTCTCTCTCTCTCTCTCTCTTCTCTCTCTCTCTCTCTCTCTCTCTCTCTCTCTCTCTCTCTCTCTCTCTCTCTCTCCCTCTCCCTCTCTCCCTCTCTCTCTCTCCTCTCTCTGCCTCTCGTTGGCGCGTAAATTATGACCCGGTCGCAACGAAAACACGGCGACCGCGGCAACGCGGCAACGAGATCCCGGAATGCACCGCGGAAAGGAAAGGAATAACCAAACGTGTTTGATGCGATAATGGCAAAAACTCGCAGACGGCCAAGCAGCGCGTGCACGCGCGCTCTGTCTCTCTTGCGCCGACGCGAGACGTCCCATGAGTGCGAGAGAGACGGCTCGTCGCGTGTGCCCGCGGTGCGCGACACTGTTAGCTCTCGAAGCGCAGCAGCAGCGCAGTGCGGGCGTCGCGTGCGTGTGGTCGGTTGTGGTCCGCGGACCCGACACCTTCACTGTCTTTGTTTACCTTAATTAACCTTCATTTACCTGCATTTACCTTCGTTTACCGGCGAGGCATGCATTCCAGTCGCGTGATCGCCGAGATGCGCACTGCGCGCACACACACACACACACACACACACACTCACACTCACACACACAGAGAGCCACGTGCCGCTGGTGCCGGTGCGTCGGTTGGATTTGTCCATTGTGCAGTGCTGTGTGTTTGCCGACTCGCTCGTCCGCCCCTCCACACTCCGTAAGTGACAGCCTGTTCACACGTCTCGCGCCTCACGGCGAGATAAATCTAGCAGCCTCTCGATCTCGTTTCGATCAGGTGCGAACGAGGAGCGCTGCCGAAACAGAACGGGCGGGATGATTCGCTACGCTCGCTGGGGGAGCTTCGTCCCCGCTACCGCTACGCTCGCTGGGGGAGCTCCGTCCCCGCTACGCTCGCTGGGGGAGCTCCGTCCCCGCTACGCTCGCTGGGGGGCTCCGTCCCCGCTACGCTCGCTGGGGGAGCTCCGTCCCCGCTACGCTCGCTGGGGGAGCTCCGTCCCCGCTACGCTCGCTGGGGGAGCTTCGTCCTCCTGATTTCCTTTTCTTTCCGAGTTACGGCAGGCTGTGGGAAGAAGGCGAAGGCGCCCGTTCTGGTCGTGTGTTGGACTGTCCATCGTGGCCGAGACGCGGCGGGCAAGGACTCCGTGACGAGGGTCAATAGGAACACATCCCTCATGGCCCGGCCGGGCCGGGGCGGGGCGGCAGAGAGACTCAGTTATTCGGATGGGGCCGCTGTCCACGGGGCTTCGAGCTCAAGCGCACGTGTCGAGCGGTCCACTGCCGCCGAGTAGACGAGAGGACACCTCGACGGCAAACTCGGGGAAGAAAGTCGCGATAAGTAAAGTAACAGTCCGTTCCCGGCAAGCCCGCCGCCCTGCACTTGCATAAACTGAACCGCGCTATGCGTAAAACGAAGCGGAAAACAATTAAATCTATAAAATGGTCGGGCCATTCCCAACTTTTCCCAGGGGCTATTCACGAGCAGCAATTGCCGCGCTGCCGCCCTGCCTCCCTTGGAGAAGCAGGGGAAGCAGGACAACTTTGCAAACTTGCAGCTTCATTATGGCGGCCCTGCTTCCCGTTCAGGTTTACTGCAGTCGTCACCTCCGCCCCACCCCGCCACGGCGCGCCCGGCCCCGCCACGCCACCCCCCGGCCACGCCATCCCTCGCCGAACGCACCGGAATCGAAGATAGGAATGGCAGCCAAGTTGGAGCCCCCATAAGAATTTTTGTGTCCGCGGCGCCACGCCACGCGGAGGCAGTAACCTTTTCATCTGCCAGTAACGCGCGCATCCAGCAGCCTCCCCCGCTCCCTTTCCCGTTTTATTCGGAGCGCGTGCTCTCGCGGCGGCGTCGTGCGAATAACTCGCGTTTCGCCGTAAGCGCGCCAAAGCGGTCTCGTGCGAATAACGCGCGTTTCGCCGAAAATGCGCTAAACCGGCGTTGCATAAATTACGCGCGTTTCGCCGAAAGTGCACCAAAGCGGCGGCGTGCACATAACGCGCGTTTCGCCAAAAACGCACCAAACCGGCGGCGTGCGAATATCGCGCGTTTTGTCAGAAGCGCGCCAAAAGTCGAAAGCACTCCTTGCGGCTGGAGGCGAATCACCTGTGAGCTGCGGCGTGCTAGGCCGAGCTGGGGGCGCTGCTAGCCCCGCCAAGTGGAGTGCGACGCCATGGTGGAGCCAATCATGTGGCCCATGGGGCACAAATAGACCGGAAGGGTGGCGATACTGCTCCGGAAACTTTGGCGCCAAATATTCAAACCAGCATCCTTGATTGGACTTGGAGTTGGCTGGGTGTAATGGGGTCCGCGAACAACAACCAGGCCGAGGCAGGCTGAGGAGGCAGGCCGAAACTTGGCCGCGTCGCTCGCGCGGCGCTACGTCCCACGTCGGCTGCAGCTTCGGCCTCGGTCCGAGACGGCGCTTCTGTCTCTCTCGCGCCCGGGCGGCGCGCTCCGCGAGTGCGAGAGGGACGGAGCGCGGCCGTTTAGCCTGCCGGGCTCTCGGGCTGCACGCTACACCCCGCAATATCGGCCGCGGCGCCGCCGTGGTTCTGCAGACTCCGGCCGGTTCCCAAGTTTAATTCCGGGGCTTTGTCGTCCAGCAGGGCCGCTCGCGGCGCTCGGCCGTTCCGGCGCGGTCAAGCGGCCGCCACTTGGCCTCACCGCACTTTCCGCGAAAAAAAAAATAACAGCCCTGCCGGTATTTGAACCCTCAGCCTTCCCCTTCCCGCAGGTGCCCGGGGAGTGAGCGTGGTCGCTACCATCCTGCTGGTGGTGGCCCTCAGCCCCGTGAGACCCGAACCGGAGCCGGCGCAGTCGCCGTTCAAGGCCGGAGCCACCAAGAACACCAAGAACCCGTACTGCTCCATCGCCTGCCGCAGCGGCGCCGCGCACACACTGTGCCAGTACTCGGTAAGCATGTCCATCTTCGCTCGCTCATTTTTCTTTACAGTGCCTGGCAGTGCGAACTGCACGTTCTTTGAGGAGAGAGGCAAGGAGGGGTTCTTTGCTTGCTGAGCTGTAAGGAGTAAATTGGATCGCCGTGGGTGGGTGTCTCGGCTGGCCGAAGAGTGGGGCCACGGGCAGGTGTCTAAGGTCCAAACGAGTGGCGCCGTGATGAGTAGTCCTTGCTCGCCAGAAACAATTGAGCCGAAGCCCACACCCACTGCATGCGTAGCCGCCAGTGTCGAGCCGTCCTCGCGAAATCACTCTCGGGGAATCACTTCCGACAGGACCGGCACGGCCGGCATGACGCGGCGCCGCCAGTTCCGCGAGTCGGGGGGGGGGGAGTACGACTCTTCGCTCATTCCAGTCGTTCCCCGCCGTTTCTCCCGCGGAACGGAATGGGACGCAATGGCTCGGGCCCACGTGCAGCGCCACTGCAGAACCGCCACTGCAGCGCCGCCACTGCAGGCTGCAGCGTCCGCCGAGCTGATAAGGGAGAAAGTGGGCGGGCGGCGGATGCAGCTGCGGCGCAGAGCGACGCCATGCCACACGTTTAAAAATTCAAAAGCAACGACGAAAAATAACTTTCGATATTTGAAAATTTTGTCAAGTGCGGATGAAGGAGACAAGGCGTGGAACCCACTCAAAATTTCAGAACATTGTATGTTTTTAATGTTGGTGCTTAACTTGGCTTGCGGTCCTGGCCCTGCGCCCTACGCCCTCGAGACGGCCTGACGTCAGTGTCTGCGGGCACGGCGGGCGCGGCGGGCGCGGCAGACAGGGCAGACGGCCCGACTCATTAGAGACGTGGATTGCCATCATTATGTAATCGAACACATATCGGTACGGCCATCTCATTTTTCGAGAGAGGCTCTCCTTGACATGATGGGACGCGTATAGGGAATGGCCACCGAAACCGAGGGAGCTTTTCTCGCATTTGTGCGTGGACCAGTGGTCAGCGTAAGTACTCGCGGTGGGACCCAAAAGACTCGGGTTCGACTTCCTCTCCCTCCTCCGGGTTGATCGCTCCCTTTTCTTTTCTGGCTTTCTTTCCTTATCATTTTTTTCTCGATCAATCTAAATTCCGACACCGCTCGGCCGGCCCGGCCTACGACAAGGGTGGAGCGCTCCGTCGACGCGATCCCCGTCCCCAGCTCAGCCCGGCCCGGCCCGGCCCGGCCGCCGGGGCGCCCCTATGTTCTAAGAGGTTCGTTAGTTCGAAGGCATGGAGCGCGCCCCGGCGTGCCCCGGCAGGCAGTGCCCTCGCAGTGCAGGGGTCGAGGGAAGGCCGAGGGGAGGCTGAGGGCCTCCGGATCGGTGGGCACCGGAACTAGGCCGTCGCCGTGGTGCAGGCCCTGCAGGCCGGGCCGATCGCGCGCTTCGGACGCGGCCCGACGACGTGCCCGAACGACACCAGGACGCCGACGACGCCGCCAGCCAGATAACGACGGTATCAACAAAAGGGACGGGGGACATGTCGGGGCGGGGCGGGGGCGGGGCGGGCTCGCCGAAATGACGGGGACACGTCGCGAAAGCAGGCAAGCCGGCAACTTGTTCGCA
Source organism: Thrips palmi (assembly GCF_012932325.1). Classification (NCBI taxonomy): domain Eukaryota; kingdom Metazoa; phylum Arthropoda; class Insecta; order Thysanoptera; family Thripidae; genus Thrips; species Thrips palmi. Next base: position 2,326,761 of record NW_023144629.1, on the reverse strand, counting down.
GCAGCGGATTTTCGCCGGAGTTTCCCTGTCCGGGGATGGAATGGGGATGGCGGTGCGGGAGGGTGAAAGGACGGAAAGTTTCGACAAAAGGCACGCGCGGTCTGCGAAAAAGAGCCGCAGAGGGGCGGGGCGGGGCGGGGCGGAGCGCGGCGGGGCGGGGCGGGGCGGGGCGGGGCGGGGCGGGGCGGGCTGCTGGTGGGCATGCCGGATTGTCATTCGGTCGGTTCGCGTGGTGTTCTCTCTCTGGGTTAATTACAACGAGCCCGCCAGGCCGGCCGAATCTACACAACTGGACTCCTCTGTGAACATGTTCACTACACTGCGCACAAAACACGACCCAATCAGTTTTATTTCACACTCTTTTTCGACAAGTTAAAGGCATGCACGTCGCTGGCTCCTTTGAAATACTCTTGATCCGTTTTGGCAGCCCTTTTCTCGCGCGGTGCTAGAGCAGTAGTCCGGGTGGGCGCACGCCAGCCTCACGCCACCGCCGCGTGGGTCAACGCCTCGGGCGGCGAGAGCGGCCAGAACGCGGGCCGAGGTCCGACGAGGTCGGGGACGAGGGTGGTCATGGGAGCCGCTAAGCCAGCCCCGGGGAAGTTCGCCCCGGCCCTTGTCTATCTCTATCCCTCCTCTATCCAGCCGTAGAATGGGGGCGCGCGCATAGAAAGGGGCTCGTTCGGGGCGCGGCCTCGGACACGGCCTCGGACACGGCCTCGGACACGGCCTCCCGAACACGCGGGGCCGCGCGGGGCACGGCTTCGCCTCGGCCGGTACGGGCCGTCCAGGCGACACACACAATGTTGCAGCAGCACATGGCACAGGAAACCCCCCCCCCCCTCAACCCCGCGGGCCTCGCCGCGTCGCGCTGTTCCCTGCTTGATGAAAAATTCGGACTTCAAAGGGATGGCTCCGCCCCCGACAGCCCCGCCGGCCCCGCCGGCCCCGCTGCCCTTTGGACAGACCGACACATTTGCGACGTGCCAGTGATTTGTGTTGTGGCGAAGCAAAGTCCGTCCACTGTGAGGGCAGCCCGCCCCCCGCGGCCCTGCCCGGCCAGGCCGGCGGCCAGGCCGGCGGCCAGGCCACTCCCGGATTTGCACCGCATATTTCCCTCGGGGTTGGAAATGGATGTCGCAGAACGCAGAACGTCGCCGAGCCCGCGTTGCTTTTTACCTTGTTCCACCTTGTCTCACAGTGGGGTGGGAGGGGTAACCTCGTCACGTCTCGGCGCCGCTGGCCGTGTTGGTCCGAGCGGCCACCGCTCCCGCCGCCGACAGTCAGAAATAGTGGAACGCCCGAATTTGCGGCGCCACTGTCATTGCCCTCCTCCCCCAACCAACACACAGTGTGGCGGACACCTCTGCGATTGGCGGGCGTGTATAATGCTCTGCTTTCTGGCATGGCCTGGCAGGGCCGGGCCCAGCGGGGCCGCTGCCGCTCCATCCGGCGGCAGATGAGCCCCGCGCAGCTCCGCACTCCTTGCCAGCGGACTGATTCCGAGAGTCGTTATCCTCGCTCTGTCTCTCTCGCACCGATACGGGACGCCCCGCGAGTGCGAGAGAGACAGAGCGACGGACGGGCCGCCGGAAGTGGCGCTACCGTTGGGGCAGGTCCGGCAGCCCGGCACTCCGGACTGGCAATTACACCCTCGTTCTGGCCGACCCAGCGGGCCAGGCGGGCCAGCCGTCCCTCCATACGGAAACTATTCTCGCGTCTGTCCGACCGTCCGTCCGTCCGTCCGACCGTTAGCCCTCCAGGGAGCGGTCTGCCGCCAACCCTTACCCGCTTTGCAGGTTTGCATTTCCGAATCTGATTAATTTTTCATCCTGCCGGCGAGACGGGACGGGATGGGACGGGTCCGCGGCGGCGGTCGGGTCGGCCCCGCCAGTGCCCCGCCAGTCCCGCGCGGCCCAATCCACCGAATGGCGCGGCGCGGCGCGGTGGCAGTGTAGTGGTAGTGGTGGCAGCCCTGCCAGATTGGCGGCCCTCGGGCCCCGGGCGCGGCAGGTTCATTCCGAACAGTGGTCTGTCTCTCTCGCACTCGCAGGGCGGCCCGCACGGGTGCGAGAGAGACAGAGCGACTGTCCGGATTCATCCCGCCCCGCAGCGCAGCGCTCCGTGCGCCCAAATTGGCAATCATCGAATTTGGCTTGGCCGGTGTGGGTGCTGTGCGGAGCGGGCCGCGGTCATCCTCGCTTCATCTTGCTCTCGATGTGGATCTCGAACTCGATCTCGAAGTCGATCTGGATGCCGCAGGCCGGGCCGCCGTCGACGTGCAAGGACGGGCGCGCCTGGCCGCTCAACGGCGCCGAGCGCGGCGCGGTGCTGCACGCCCACAACCTCCTCAGGAACAAGATGGCGTCCGGCGGGGTGCCGCCCTTCCCCAGCGGCGCCAACATGAGGCAGATGGTGAGTCCGGACCGGCACCACCGGCACGTCGTGTCGTCGCGGTCTTGTTGCCCAGGCTTTTAATTTAATTTCTTAATTTTGCGAGCAGGAGTGGGACGCCGAGCTGGAGCAGATTGCTCAACGCTGGGCTGACCAGTGCTCGTTCGCTCACGACCAGTGCCGAGACTCAGGTTGGTGCCGGCCGCAATCATCATCATCATCATCATCATCGACGTCATCTTCATCGTCATCATCATTATCATCATCGTCATCATCATTATCATCGTCATCATCGCCATCATTTTCATCGCCGCCGTCGTCCTCATCGTCACATTCCTCATCATTTTTGTTGCCATTCGCTGCCTTCATGGACATTTTTATCACAACCACCTGACCCTGACCCTGACCCTGGTCGTGACCACGCCGGCCCTGATCTTGACCACACCCCCGTCTGACCGCTGCTTGCCCTCCCGCCAGGCCGCTTCACCGTCGGCCAGAACGTGGCCATCTACTTCTCGTCGGCCGCCAAGTTCCCGCCCATCGAGTCCCGGGTGCACTCCTGGTACGACGAGATCCGCGACTACGCGTACGCCGAGGGCCCGTTCTCGTGAGTAGCCGCCACCGCAGCCGCCGCACAGTGGGCCAGAAGACCAGTGGAGGCGGCCAAAACTCTAGACGCGTTTTACGCTGCAGAGTCGCTAAATGGGATTCGAACTGAACGTGTGACCCCACCAATGGATTGCTCTCCGAACGAGGAATCCATTGGTGGGGTCACACGTTCGGTTCGAGGCCTGTTTAGCGACTCTGGAGCTCAAAACGCGTCTAGAGTTTGGGCCGCCTCCACCGGTCTTCTGGCCCACTGTGCGCCTCGTTCCCGAGGATGTCGCTCTGTCTCTCTCGCACTCGCGGGGCGGGTGGAAGGGTGCGAGAGAGACAGAGAGACGGCGCCCAGCATTCCATCGAGGAAACCGCGAGGAACCCGGCTTGACGTCACTGCCTGCTTGCCTGCAGGTTCTCGTTCGCCACGGGCCACTTCACGCAGGTGGTGTGGGGCGACACCTGGCTGGTGGGCTGCGGCCGCGCGCGCTACGAGGAGAACGGGCTGCCCACCCAGCTGCTGGTCTGCAACTACGGCCCCGCCGGCAACGTGGAGACCGAGCCGCTGTACCGCCAGGGCGCGCCGTGCTCCGCCTGCCAGCCCGGCACCGCCTGCTCGCCGACCTACCCGGCCCTGTGCGCCGGCCAGGGCGCCAGCCAGGTACGCTGCGAGTTTAGAAGGCCGCCGTCTTTGACGTGAGTTGGAATTGATTGTCAGTTGGCTGACTGCAGTTGGTGCAGTTCTCCCTGGAGCCCGCCGCCGCGCCGCTCAGCCTGACGCCCTCCACGGTGGCGCCCACCGCCCCGCCAGCCATCGGACTCCGAGGCTTCTTCGGCGACGTGACACAGAACAGCATCCTGCCGTCGTCCGTGTCCCCGGCGCTGTTCGGGGGCTCGACGCTCAAGCCCTTCACGCCCATCAAGCCGTTCGCCGCGGCCAAGACCACCACCAGCCGGCCCTTCTTCACCACGCCCAGGCCCGCCACGCCCAGGCCCACTACCGCCGTCCGGCCGTCCACCGCGGGCAGGGCGCTGTCCACCACGAGCAGGCCCATCTCCACCACGGCCAGGCCGGCCACCCGGCCGCCCACCAGGCCGCCCACCCGGCCCGCCACCAAGCCCACCACGACGCGCAGGCCCGCCGCCCCGACCACGCCAAGGCCCGCCACGGCGCTGTCCACCGCCTCCCCCGCGGCGCGCGCCCTGCCGTCCACGACGGCCACCCCGGTGCTGTCCACCGAGTCCCCCGACGAGTTCGGCCAGCCCGGCTGCCCCATCCCGAAGAGCGTGGGGCCGACGTGCAAGGTGAGGCAGTGGACACGACACGCCGCGTTGAATCGGCGAGGCTCGGCGAGGCGCCCGAACTAGTTGGCAGTTCCAAACACTGCGACGCAGTTCCCCGACTTGGCCTCGCCGGACGGTGCCGCCCCCGCACCCCCGGCCCACACTGCGACAACTTACAAAGTTCCCTTCTTCCAGCAACACCGCGCCGCGCCGCTGTCGGCCGCCGAGCGCGCCACCATGCTGGACTTCCACAACGTGAAGCGGAGCGCGATCGCGGCCGGGGACCTGCCGGGCTTCAAGCCCGCGGCCGACATGAAGCAAATGGTGAGGACGGAAAACGGGGGAAACACGGTGCTTCCCTCGCCGCTTTTTCAGCCGCTTTTTCAGCCGCTTGCCCGCCGACCGTGACAATGCAGCCCCATTGTGACTGTGGAGCGAGAGAGAGGGAGAGTGAGAGAGAGAGAGAGAGAGAGAGAGAGAGAGAGAGAGAGAGAGAGAGAGAGAGAGAGAGAGAGCAGAGTTCGCGGTCGATCCCTTTGACGGTCCGACGGCCGAAGGGCCTCTCCTCTCCCTCGCTGACCTATCACTAACGAGTCGGCGTTGTGTTGGCAGTACTGGGACGAGGAGCTGGAGGCCCTGGCGCAGACCTGGGCTGACAAGTGCGAGTGGGGCCACGACCCCTGCAGGAGCACAGGTACGTACCGCCGACTAATTCAAAAGTCAAACTAAAAAAAAAAAACTAACAAAAATGAAAAGAAAAACATCAAAAAAGTGGATGTGGGCACAAAGTTGGCGAAAGTACGCCGTTGGACGTCAGGAGGGGGGAAACTGCCCTGTGTTTATTTTCCTCAAAGTGTGAGTCCCTTAACGGACGGGCCGTTTCCGGTCGGAAAACACCCTCGGGGTGTTGTTTTATTTTCCCTCCGGCTGTCCTTTAACGGCCGCCCCGTTACACTCGTTACGACTCGACATAACGTGTCGGCTCCGCCATGGCTCCACCGGCCTAACGTCGCGTCCGCGTCACCGCGGTCACTGTCGGCAGCGCGCTGGGCGGTCAAGGGGCAGAACCTGGGCCTCACCTTCAGCCTGGACTGGACCTTCCCCGCCAGCACGGAGCGCGTCGAGGACTGGTACCAGGAGCTCAAGCTGTACAACTACACCACGGGGCCCTTCACGTGAGTGCCCTGGCGGCCCTGGCTTCCGAGTGGGACGTTGGTCCGCACAGTGGGCCAGAAGGCCGATGGAGGCGGCCGAAACTCCAGAGCTCCAGAGTAGCTAAACAGGCCTCGAAGCGAACGTGTGACCCCATCAATGGATTCCTCTTTCGAAGAGCAATCCATTGGTGGGGTCACACGCTCGGCTCGAGTCCTCTTTGGCGACTCTGGAGCTCAAAACGCGTCCGGGGTTTTGGCCGCCTCCACCGGTCTTCTGGCCCACTGTGGTCCGCTTGCTCGAGCGCGGCGAGCGCGGTGATGATTCTGGTGCTCTCAGGTTCGCGCCGGCGACGTCGCACTTCACGCAGCTGGCCTGGGCCGACACGTACCTGGTGGGGTGCGGCCGCACGCGCTACATGTCGGAGCACGGGCTGCCCTCCGAGTACCTGGTCTGCAACTACGGCCCCGGCGGCAACATCTTCGGCAACCCGCTGTACCGCGAGGGCCCGCCCTGCGCCAAGTGCCCCTTCAGCTGCTCGGACCGCTACCCCGGCCTCTGCACTCGCATCGAGGACTCGAACGTGAGTGGAGCCCGGGTTCGACTCCTAGCCGCGGCCACTTTTCCCCGATTTTTTCAGCGTATTTCTCGGCGCAGGAGGTGGGCACCGGCACGCCGCTGTCCCTGCAGGCCCTGAAGCTGGACGAGCCGTCGTCGCCGCCGTTCCTGGAGGGCGAGGCGCTCGGCAGCCGGCTCGGCGAGGCCGCCGCCGCCGCCAGCCCCGCCTGCCCGCGGCCCGCCGCCCCGGGCCCCGCCTGCATCAACCACCAGGCGGCGCCGCTGTCGCAGGCCGAGAAGGGCGCCATCCTGCACCGCCACAACGTGTACCGGTCGCAGATCGCGTCCGGCGTGGTGCCCGGCCTGCCCGCCGCCGCCTCCATGCTGCAGATGGTGAGCCCCCGTTTCCTCTCAGAGTTCCCGCGCGGAGCGCCTGCGGATCGCGGGATAGCCTGTGCCGCCGCGCGCCGGAGTTGCGCAGGGTGGCCTACCCTCTCGTCCGCAGGCGCTCGGGGCGCTGCCCGCTTCAGCAGCGGAGCGATTCCGCGCCCCCCCCCTCTCTCTCTCTCTCTCTCTCTCTCTCTCTCTCTCTCTCTCTCTCTCTCTCTCTCTCTCTCTCTCTCTCGCACTCCGGCGGCAGTCCATGCGGGTGCGAGCGAGACAGAGCGACTGAGCCCCGCTTCCCTCTTTGTTCGCAGACCTGGAGCGACGAGGTGGCCGGTCTGGCCCAGCGGTGGGCCGACCAGTGCTCCTTCGGCTACGACGAGTGCGCCAAGACTGGTACGGTTTGTTCTTTCACGCATTGCACGTGCAGAGGGCTGCAGAGGGAGGTTGATGTTGCCCACTCTTCCCCCTTTCCCGCCCTTGTTGCCACTATTGCTGTTGATTGTTGTTGTTGTTGCGCTGCAGACGCCTTCCGGCTCGGACAGAGCATGGCCATCTGGTACAGCCAGGACCCGCAGCTGTTCCCCGCGCCCGAGGGCAGAGTGGAGGGCTGGTTCAACGAGCGGCAGCAGGCCAACCTCACCTCGCTCGTCGAGGCCTTCACGTACGTCCCTTTGGCTCCCTTTGCGAGTCTGTCTCTCTCGCACTCAAGGAGCGCCCCGTGCGAGTGCGAGAGAGACAGTCCAAGAGGCCTCGTTGCTCATGTTTTTCCCCGTGTGGCTGCATCCAGGTTCGCGCCCACCACGGCCGCCTTCACGCAGCTGGCGTGGGCCGACACGTGGCTGCTGGGGTGCGGCCGGTCGCGGTACTCGTCCGTGGGCGTGCTCACCGAGGTGCTGGTCTGCAACTACGGCCCCAGCGGCAACGTGCCCGGCGGCCGCGTCTACACCCCCGGCGCCGCCTGCTCGGCCTGCCCGGCCGCCTGCTCGCCCACCTACCCGGGGCTGTGCGTCACCACCGCCGGCTGAGGGGAGAGGCCCCCGGTGCTGTGCTTCGACTAGAGACCAGAGCTGCCTCTGCCTGACTGTGATGTGTTTATGCGGCCGAGATCTCACGCGTGGAGTGGCCTGTGCCGTCCGCGTGTCCAAGGCCCGGTCCAGGCCTGTCCCCGCCTGTCCCCGCCGGCCGCTCGACAGGACTGGACGAGCGCCGGGCCACGGGGGGAATGCCAAATGACACCAACTTGCCATAAAGGGTGTGCGTGTGTGTGAGTGAGTTTCCCGGTGGCGAAGCGAGAAATTATCTCAGCTTTCTTCTGGGATTCGAATCTACGGTTATGATGCCATACTTTGGTTGGCTGCGGTGCGCGGTCGTGTGATATTGTTCAGAGTTCTCGTGTGATATGTGGGCAGTGCGCTGGAGCCCATGCCAGGTCTGCCCCTCATTTTAACTTTTCATCCCCATTGAAAACCACATCCACTAAAACGCTGATCAGGATCTGAGTGTATCAGATGGATTCGTTTCGTAGATTGTGGTATACGTTTCATATGCGGAGCGCTTTGGAATAGAGTTCGTTACTGCCAAACTGTTCTAGTTTTATGGAGCTACAAAGATAGCAAACTAGTAAGTAGTGGTTATTATTTTCTTGTGACCATGCTTGGCAAAGTACCAAATAAATAAGGCAAGAGTATTTTATTTCTTGTTTTTAGGTCAATGGCTACAACATGACCTATCAACTCAAGTTGCAATTATTTATGTTCCTTTGTATATGTAATATGGAAATAAGGAGAATGAAAGTTTACACAAATAAAGCATAGTACATTTAATTCGAATTAAAAAAGTTCACAATGTGCATCACTCTAACTCAACTGCAGCCAACAAGACATAAAAATAAATTAAAGCTTTAGAAATACTGAAACATTAAAGGACACTTGTAAAACTTGTACAAAACCTATATTACATAAGATACCATGGAAGCTTGATGTGCAAAGGACTGTAGCTGCAACAGTAGTCTATCCCTTCCACTGGTAAGGTCATAAACAATTTGAATTTTCAATTTACAATTAGAATAGATCCTGATTTACAAAAGTGCAAAGACATGGTTTTAAAATTCATAATAATGCATAAAAAACAGCACTGAGCTTAGATCACAAAGCTTAATTTCACACAATTGATCTGTAGTGTGTTTGAAGCAACATTACATCTAACAATAGTGAAATTATTGGAATGTTTCAAGAATTATTCAGGTGGACACAAAGCGACTAGATAAACAAGTGACTAGTGGAAACATAATAATGTTTTCTTCAACTATTTAATCACCGGTAGTGATGATCATATTGTTAAATGTACCATTTGTGTTGACTTTAGGATTCTTCTTTGGACTTCCGAACTCATCTAAGGCACCATCCCTTAAAATTAAGCAATTTACATTTCACAAAGTTGGTAGTGCATATCACAGTAAGCTCACAGATTTTTATAATAAAGTGTCCTCCTTTACCTGCTGCCAGGGCGACTTTCACCATCTGAGAGAGTATTGTTAGAAACAATTTCGATGTCATCCAAGTCATCCAGAGACACATGGGAACCTGAAACACAAGATGTGGGTGTTTGAGCTTTGGTCTCAAATGGAATAAAGATGACTCATTAAAACCAATTATTGGCTTTACCAGCAGGGAATAGCAACGAATGTGTTAGCATGTCACTGCTCAGGAATGCAGGTAAGGGATCGCCATCATCTCCCAGCTGCCCATAACCAGATGTGTCAAGAGCTTGCGACTCCACCATTTCAAGCCATTGAGAATTATGCCAACGAAACTTTTCGAGTTTTATTCGAGACGCCCAATCCTCATTACATTCCTGGAATAAAATAACATAGCATTACATTCTACAAAATCTGTCTCAAGTTTAACTGTCATAGAATCAAACAGAATTGTGTTACATACTTTTATCACGTCCAAACAGGCATCACAAAGCTTTCGGATTTCACTGTTTTTATCATGCATTAAATCTATTAGATAGGCAGGAGCCTCTGAAAAATTCAAGAAAGCGAAAATTGAGATGAAAGGACAAATGAAGTTTTAAATAGGTTTCAAAAAAGATAAATACTGTACCTGTTTCCTTTATTAGGTATTCTCTTGTCAAGTGGTGGCGAGCCATTTGGTAGAAAACAAAAACAATTTGTAGCACCATCTCATCATCTTCTTGTTTGGCTGAAAATAGAAATATCAAATTAAATTCCCCTTTTACAAGGCGCACATAAAAACTTCAAAATAATAAGATATATTTAAAGTCACCTTTCAAAAGTTCGATGAGAGAGAGCAGGAGATCAGCTTTGCAAAGGACTGAAGCACAGTTCTCATCAGCTGCTACAGTACCTAGCAGCATGACTACTTCCAACACAAGATCATCTTCTGACTTGCCTATAAACATAACAAGGGGAAAATTCAAGTAAAATTTGTGCAAGGTATTGCTGCTGATATTGAAGACTAACTGACAACAAAACATACCAGGAACAAGGTGAGCTCGTAGCCATGGTATGAGGCGAAATTGCTGAAGCACTTGAGAATAGTCCAGATCAGGCAGAGTCAAATTAGCCATGACACCCAAGCACTCCAGAAGGAACTCTTTATCAGTGCACTGGGTTAAGACTTTTGCCAAATCGCCAATGAACTCCTAAAAAAAATTCATCAATTTTCAATGCAGTTGGCAAGTTGAAACGTTTATGTGGCACAGATGACCATTTACTTACCACAAACAGCAATTTGCAAGAATCATGCTGTGAAATGTTTCGAACAACTTTCATTAAAAGAGAGTCTAGATTTCTGAATGCTTGGTCCATTAGAAGCTGCAATCTTCCTCCTTCCACCATTATTTCGGCATTCCGTTTGTTAAGTGCCAGATTAATAGCAAGGGCCACAACTACAAGATCCACTTGATCCTTGCCGTGCTCCAAAGCCATTCCCACAACCTTCAATCAAAATCAAAGGAAAAACAGGAATGAGTTCAAAAGGATTTTTCTAAGGAAGTAGAAACCATGAGAGAAGGTTTTTCTCAGGTAGAAGCTTAACTTACTGCATTGACACAGTCAGTATAAGTGAACATAGATTTGACCCTATCATCCATACTCAGGTTGTACAATATTTTCAGCACTGTTGATTGATGCTGTTTTTCAGCTGTACAAAAAGAAAATTTATAATCTATATGAATTACAAGACACAATAATGCAAATAAAATGTCGACAAAATATTCTGTGCACATACATAGCATTCCAACAAGTTTAGGTAAGTATCCTGCCCGCACCATACGTTCGCGCAGGCGAGTATCAAATGACAAGTTGAAGAGGAGCTTTAAAGTAACATGATCAAGCTCTGCATTGCCCATCTGGAGCACTCTTTGAAGTTTGTCAATTATATTAAGTTCAGCCTGAAAAGTCAAGACAGCAATGAATTGTTTACATAAGTGAGATTCCATTTTTAACAAAAAAAACTTCTTAAAGACTTACCATCACATCTTTATTTTCTTTGAAAAGAGATAGCTTTTTAAGAAAAGTCACGGCAAGAACTAAAAGCTCTGGTGTGGTACGCTCCAAAGTTTTTGTCAAAACTCCCACTACATTTTTCTTGCGCATTTTATCTTCAACACGTTGGTTTTCTGCTATATTCAAGAGCAAATATATGCAGACTCTGAGAAGCTGGTCTTGTTTCTTAATGAGAGTGCGAAACTTTCTGGCTGTCTTGTCAAACTCCTCCCTCTGCTTCGTTCCACTGTCTTTCCGTGGTTCATTTTCCATACTGCCCACACTTCCACAGCTGTCAGTCATTGTCCTACAAACCATGAAAAACACCTGTTTAAACTATTACTTGACCATTGGAAAGAAAAATCATTTGCTAACTGTAACTGACCTGCTGACACTCATAGAATTGGCAGATCTCCTACCATCGTCTGTCGAAGGAGAACGAACCATACCATAGGAAGGAGATTTGACCATGCTATTCCTTTTACCTCCATCACCACTTGATGTTGCTGCTTCCACATGTCGCTTTAGTATCTCCCCAGGAGCTAGCAAGCTATGCTGTTGTTGAAAATTTGAAATGATTAATTTCATGAAATAAGTTTATACAGATCTCTGAAAAAATAGTCAGTCGACTTACCCGCTTCTTTTTACTGTCTTCATCTCCTCCACTAGGACTTGGCGACGGGTCATTGTGTCTCCGACTTACTGGAATGTGACTGTGTCCAAATGCACCAGACCTTAAAAATGAAACAAATTAAAAGATAGGAGAAAATGAAAAGGGGGAAATAGAAGAGAGCCAAAACAATTACCTTCTGTGTTCAGCTACTTGAGAGGGTGGAATGTTATTTTTGATTGAATCTTCGGATCTTGGTATACCATTATTTGGCTCATATTGCCCACGGCAACTTTCCAAGTCAGCCTTCCATTGCTCGTACCGTTTAAGTTCAAAGTCAACTATTTCCATGCATAATGATCCAATCTAAGATGGAAAAAGAATGTGAAACACTGCTCTATAATATCACATATATTCTTTCAACTATATACTGCACCTTGTACTGCAGAACCAAAGAGTGAAATTGAGAAAAAGTAGAAAAACAGAAGAAGACATAAACTATATTAGTGCTCAATTCCATGCTTTTTCTCCAGTCTTCTCGCAAAACTCTTGACAGAGCACTCAGTAAAGACTCTATAAAGATAAAAAGAAAACCATTATGTTATTTAGGTAATTTAGGTAATTAGTACTGCAATACAAGTGTTTGAATAACTAACCATTCTTAGCCAGGTCTTCTAAATTATTGGGGTCCTTTGCAAGTTCCAGAATTAATCCTGAGCCTCTTACTTTCTCTGCCATATCTTCATACAATAATTCCACATATGATTCTATATTAGCAATTGTTGCTCTCTCAGCAGAAGCATTACCTGGAAAAGCAATGAACACTTAAAAAATTTTCTAAATGTTAAAATAATATTTAAGCTGTCACACTTGTTAAAAAATTAATGAAACAGGAAAGAAGAACACTTAAGTTACAGACCTATCATTTCTATGGAGGAGGGGCTCTCAGTTCCTGAGTATATTGAGCCCTGCAGTGGACTTTCAACTCGATCTATAAATAGTAAAATGGCAATAACGTGAGCACAAATCTTATAAAGTAAAAGCATCTGCAAGAAATTTTAACTCCTTACCATTAAATGGATTTTCTTTACGATTTTGAAGGTAATAGATAAGGTGTTCGACTTCTGCAATTTTCGATGAATGAATAAGACTGCATTTTTCTACAACCTCTTTAGCAAGAGCAGCACAGTCTGTATCCGGATTTAAGCTCTTTAAGCGTATAATCTTCTGGCATTCCTGTTGTCATAAAATAAAATATTTGGCAAATTGGGATGAAGTAAAAGCTCATTGACTACAAATGTGTGTCCGAAGACGGCCATAGTGTGGTCAACATGTAAACTTTGAAGATACCTTCTTATCTCCAAGCATGGGGTCCCCAAGCTCTCCAAGGATGAAGGCTTCGAGTTGGTAACTGACCACAAGCGCAGTCTCAGTGGGATGGACATCAATCGCTCCAGCTCGGATTTTTCTGAGGAACAGAACAGAACGTTGATTAATGACAAACAGTAAAATAACATGAACTACGAAGGAGTCTCCAACATAAGTCAATTACAAGGGAAGATTGAAATTTAAATCACATTAAAAAGACAAAATATCCAGGTTCAAAGAACTTGTTTGGGAGCTGTCAAAGGATAAAAGCTATAACCTTGACACATGCTAAGTCATTTTTCGGCGATGAACTCTCCATTCCAACGATACCTTTTGATGAAACGGGCTTCATCGCACTGCATTGGCTTTCCGGCACCAAAAGTGCACCTCGACGAAACAAAGTTGCAACTGCCCTACGACGAATCGCGGGTTTCGGAAAAACTTCTGGCCGTCATGCAGACGATAACAACAGTTTCTGGACTCCCCACCCTTCTCACCCCCACCCCTACCCTGCTACGCCCTCTCGTGATAATCCATATCCAGGTGACTTCCCGCGGGAGCCCCTGCGCGAGGCTGTCCGGACAGCCAACAGTGGCTGAAGGGTAAATCGAGTTTGGTAATTAGTTTCAAGAGCTTGAAATTAGAAACTGTTTATCACGAAGCCCATACCGATCGTTCCCTGCTCGCAGCGGTTGAGCGGGAATTCCCTCGACGACTCTCCTTTCATCGAGCTAAATTTTTCATAGTTTGACATGAGGAGCGCCAGGGAAGCTGGCTGCAAACTGGAAACGCGGTTGCCCTGCCGGCTTTTTCTGTTTGTTGTGGTTTGTGCGGACTGAGAATGGACGTGTTCTTGCTTGCGATGAACGTCCTGTATTGTCAGCCCTTCATCGGAATCGAAAACAGTTTGGAGCTTTTCATATTAGCGAATCATCGCCGCGAGTAGCTGCGCTGCCTCGTCGGGGGAAAGCAGAGGTAGAAAATGAGTGGACACTAAGGTTGGAATAGGCTGAACGCGTGCCTTGCTTACTTTGCCTTGAAAAGTTCACATGAAATCGCATTTGCCTCGCTTTCTTTCCTCTTCTTTCTCTTTTCTGATACTGTTTTTCGAGGGATCATAAGTTGACTCTCAACTGTCTCACTCAATATATTACATGAACATGTGGTTATGCTTCCAAGGCATGTATGACAGATTGGTTTTGGTTTTCTCTCCTCTCCTCTCTTATCATATTCAGAAATGATGTGTTCAATTGTTTCATTTTTGTTCCAGGAATCTGAGCAATGTCATTGGAATCAAAGACGGCTGTGGAGAGCTTTTCACGCTCCCTCGCAGAACTAACTGTGAACAGCAAGCCTCACATTAATTTCTTAACTCTGGTTGCTCAACAAAATTCATATCAAGCAGAGGCCATTGTACAAACAGTTCATGATCAACTTATCAAGGTAGACCTCCTTCAAAAGTAGTCATAATTTCTCAGGATGTCATGTTGGTATATGCAAGCTTCCAGATTGTATTCTTCATTTTAAGTTGTATGACTCATTTTATATTTGTTTAGACTTCTTGTCTTACAAAACTCCCCATCCTGTACCTCATCGACTCTATTATGAAAAATGTGGGAAAGGAATACATTGACCTGTTCAGTCCTGTTCTTGTTAGTAACTTTGCTAACATTTATGCAGAGGTAGGTATTGGCTCTCTTCTCCTGTCAAGCAATTCATTTTAGTTGAATAAAACTTACCACATATTGTTGTGATCCAGGTTGATAAATCTACTCAGCAGTTAATGGGTTTTTTGAGACAAACTTGGAATGGAATTATTTCACCAACAGATTTGGCAAAACTTGATGTACATGTTCATACTCTTGATCAGCAATGGGAAGTGCCTTCTGACACTTTGAAGAACACTACTATTAAAATACTGCTAAACCCCAATTTTTTGCCTCAGGTAATTTCATAGTTACTTGTCTTCATTAACTGTGTCATTAAGAAAAGTGCTATGTATTTGGTCTCTTGGTTTTAGAAGATTCCAAGGAGAGATTCTAGTCAAGAGGAGCCTGCTAAAACTAATCCAGTGCAGGAGCCTGATAATGAAATTGATGAGGCAGAAATTTTACGCGAACAGTTACTTCTTCAAAAGAAACAGCGAGAACTTGAAAAAAGGAGAGCGCTTGTTGAAAAGGGCTCTGAAACCAATAATGAGGTTGAAATTGACTATTGACTGATGCGATAATGGTCTTATCCTGTAACAAATTCGCTACCGATACTGTCTCTTTACAGAACCCATTATGTAAGGAGGTGATTGAAGGAAGTGCGGAAGCCCCCATCACGATTGACCTGGAGAGCCAAGTGGACTCAACCACAGTAAGTGCTCTTCCTCTTTTTGGTGCTGTGATTTATCCGGTGAAAAATACCTCCAATCAGTGATATTCTCTGTCTGACAGGTTGATACATATCCTGAACCGTCTTCTACCTCATCAGTGTCGCCATCTCTTGATAAACCTGGTGAACTTTTGGAATTGCTCACGGATCTGATAGCCAAACAAAATCAAAAGACTGAGAAGCATCCTATTGAAACACCAAAGAACAAAGAATCTCGGAGGGCAGAAAGATATTCTGAGAGATATTCTGAGAGATATCTTAGAAGAAGGTCTTACAAAAGTAGCCATAAGTATCCTAGAAATAAGTCTGAAAATAGGAGTCATGATGATAAATATTTTAAACAAAGAGATGAAAGAAACAAGTACAAGTACATTTGTTCCAAAAAAGTACCTGAATGTAAGTTTATGTCAAAAGATGACCAATGCAACCAATCTTCGACAACACCTTCTCCTCCGAGAAGAAATGAGGATATAAATCAGTGCAAAGGAAAGGAACGCAGAGATTCAATGTGTAGTGATGATTCAGACTCTCTGATCCCTGCAACCAACCGCACATCAGCTGCTCTCTCTTCAAAGGGGAACAGTGTTTCACCCCAACCATGCATGGCCTTGTCCAATTTTAATCCTTGCCACTCAACATCGCCTGAACAAAAACAGGTGCCGCCTGATTGCATCTCTCAAACCAAAACTCTAATTGACTTTTTGAAGTAAGTATAATTGTCTTCAATATTTTTAATTTTTTATTAGTGTTGATGGATAGTATTTGATTGACTGAGCTCTATTGTAACAGTACCCCTGGTCAAAAGAAAAACATAACTCACAATTCAAGAGGATACAAAAAGCCACTTCTTCCAACGCCTATTTCTCCTGCTTTAATTTTGGAATCCACTGCTAATAAGGAGCAGGAAATAAAACTTCAAAAGGAAATAGATTATAACCATGGATGTATGTAATATCATATGATGGCACATTTGTTTGTTGTTTGTTGGTTTTGTTGACGGATGTGCCTCCTATTTACACAGATGGTCCGGAGAACAAGTTGTTAATGGAACCGCCAAGTAGCAGTCATCAATTTGTGAATCATCAGCCAATTCTTCCCCCTCCATTGCCTCCTGCAAGCAGTTATGTTCTAGGAAAAATTGTCGAAGATACTGTGAAAACTATTCTTGTAGACAATGTAACCAAAGAAGTACAATTTTATGGAGAAATTGCTGTTATCGATTCTGGTGAATCGATACCCAGAGAAATAATGTTTAGGCCAGGGGAAGCCTCTTTTAGTATAAATGGGGTCGTTGTTCGCAGCACATTTGATCAACCTGAAACAAAAGTTTACATTGGACATCAAATATTTCGGTAAGTTTTCCATCTTGAATACCTAGATTTACATCTAAAATAATCTGCAAATTTTACAGTTGCATTTGCCCTTTTTGCCTCAGGGTTCACTTTGGAGCACCAACACGAGAACTTTATGTCAATGATGAAGCATTTCAATGCCAATTTAATTTTCCTCCAGAACAAATACAATTGTCCTCTGGGGAAGTTCTCAGTGTGCAGCTGTTCTCAGAAGCTACTCCCTTAGTGCAGCTAGGTTCCATTCGCCGTGACTTGGTAGCAGGCCATGTGATTCTTACAATTGACTCATTGACTCAGATTCGCATTCTATTGCATGCCAAACCCCAAAGGTATGTTTAGTCAGTATTTCAAAGTGTGTTTTCCTTTGTCAGTAAAGTCAATAAAATGGTCTTTGTTTCCTTTATCAGGTTTGACATTGATGGGGTTCCACACGTTTTGAAATTTGCTGATGCCCTTCAAACCATCTTCATTAATGATTGCTCAGTAGATTTAAATTTTGGTGGGCCTCCTCTCCTGCTAAATGTCAATGGTGCAAAGCATCTCATTCAACTTTCACACCTTCCTTGTAATATCATTCCTGGAGAGGTGAACATTACTAGTATGGCTCAAACAGGAAACAGGCCTTACACTATTCCACAAGGTTTGTGTCATGACCCATTCATGCTCAGTTTTAATGCTCCTGAAGTCTCACCAATGGAATCCAACTCTTTCGGTTCGTATGCTTTTACTTTTGATATTTTGATAGCAATTGCAGTTTTACTCATCCTTGTTGTTTTCATTGTAGAGAGAGAAAAAAGAAGACCAAAATTAAGAAACTGTGATAGGTCTAAAAAGCGCAAAACTAGTTCCCTACCAAGCACAAGATCTGGAGAATCAAACAAGTCTAATCTACCTGGTTTGTAATATTCCCCTTTTACTTATTCAATTATGTTTCACTTCAGTGACAGCTAAAAATTTCTAAGCTTGATTTTTTTTACCCTTTTCAGGCAATGATCCTCCAGCCTATTACCCAAACACTAACATTCATAGTCTCTTCCAAAGCCTTTGTGATGTTGGTCTCTTGATACCAAGGAGCCAACTTAATAATGACCCTGAGAAAGTTCAATCCTCTGATGTAGAAGTTCACATTGTTAATTTTGAAGACTTATCATCACTAAAAAGGTATGACCTTATTAGAATGCAACCATTTTGACCTAAAGAAATAAATAAGTTGTTATTTTTACAAAGTATATTTCATTCCTAGGAAGCAGCCTGGCATGATTGAAATACTCTACTCGGGTATTCAGTGCAACTCATGTGGTGTCAGGTTCCCTCCAGAGTTGACAGACACATACAGGCAACATTTGGACTGGCACTTCAAAAAAAATCACAATGTCAGAAACACTCCTCTTTCCAGACCTTGGTACTGCGAGAAGCAGAGTTGGGTTCAGTCTGAGGGTCATAGTGATACTATGGACATAGAGGATTGTCCAACTAGCAAAGGTATGAAACTTTTGTGAACTTTGCCAAGGTGCTGTGCACTGTGTGACATATTCTATTATTTACCATTTTATTCTAGAGCTTGACAACAGTCCAACAGAGATTGTCAGCGTCCCCTCACATGGTTTCCCTCAAGGGACAGTTTGTGAAATGTGTGGTGATATGTTTGATGATTTTTTTAACGAAGATCAGGATGAGTGGCACCTAAAGGACTGTGTTTTGTTTGAGGAGAAGCTGTACCACCCTGCCTGTTTGAACGACCGTCAGGTGCTTGATTCAACTGTGGAATTTTACTTAATACATAATTTGGAAAAAAAAATTGAGAGTAATTTGTTTTGTATTTTTATCACTAGGCATCGCCAATCATTGGTTCTGTGGTGGAAATCATGATGAATGGTGATGAAACTGTACCTGAACAAATCGAAACTGGTGATGAAGGCATCGCTGACAGCCCCATCCTCCAAAGGGAAGAAGAAGTTTCGAAAGCTGAATCTCAAGTAGGAATAGAACTAGTAATAAAAAGTATTGAAAATAAAGCTAGTGGCTGTGTGGAAGCAGCAACTTTTTCTTGTGCTAGTGCCACTGACATGCCTGTTTCAAGTCCCACTGACGTCTGTGATAATGTAACTAATGTACAAAATAGTATTCCAATTGATGATGAAAGAAAGTTACTTCCCACATCTCCAGATGTGGAAATAATGTGCCTCAAGCCAAAGTTGGTCGGGCGAAAATTAAGGCAACTTCCTCCGACTAATAAAGGATCTGATACATCAAATATGTGTAGTGTGTCATAGCCGTTTCAGTTGTTTTCAGAAACAGGTACTGACCCGTCTACCCATTGTTCCCTGTAATGAAAAAGGTTTGACCCCTTTCATCCGTGATGTGCCCTGCAAACGAAGTTGAATTTGAATCGCCCCTTAATGACTGTTTGATTTTAATGGATTTAAAATCATAAGAATTGGAATTTTTTTTATTGTTTTGCCTTTTTTTTTCTTCATTTGACACTATTCAGAGGTCCTTGTAATCTCTGTGTTTTGGATTTAAATAAAGGACGAAGGTGCAAAGAAGTTGGTGTTCCATTTTCAACCATTTCCTACTTATACAATATGTCATTCAAAGCCAGATAATGTTGAGATTTATCTCTCTTTATTCATTTTAGCCTAAGCTATGTTAGGCAAGAATATAATTTGTCAACTCATTGCTAATGTTGACTCAGACTTGACAAGACAACAGAGTGCTTTTTGTATTTGAATATTTTTAAGATCAGTCATATTTTCTGCCATAAAATAAAATTACAAAATACTGAACTATCATGCATTCTCCTCTCACCCATATCTAAATAAAGCACTTACAACATATTAAATAAAATTCAATGAAAATACTTGAATCTATCTCCTTGGTTGTGTAATGAGCTACTCCAGCAGACTTTCTAACATATGGAAAGAGAATGGTAGACAACAAATGCATAAAATTCATAGCCATCCAAATAATCCCGAGTCTACCTAATATGTCAAAGGTAAAGATGTGGAGAATTTTCTGAATCAGTCTACTTGAAAAATAAAGTACAAAGTGGTGGGGCACTTCTTCAACAACTTAAGAGCAAATCACGATTACACTGGATTGCCTCCTTGAGCCTGCAGAGAGATGCCCTCCTACCGCTGTGCTTGCGTACTGTTTTTCCACAAGGGCTTTCACAATAAGTCAGTTTCCGGCTCCGTCCTACACACGTCCTATCAAATTAATCTAGTATTTACGGACATCTACGGGGCGTTTGTACGACACTCATTTGTCGTGGGTTGAGACGTCGGAATAGTTCTTACTAGACAACTCTCACCGGGTTCCCCCGGAGCAGCTGGAGACAGAAAATAAAGGCACACCGTAGTCACACCGTGGCGATGGCTCCAACCCAACAGCATGCCTCTGGCCTGCGGGCTGATGCCAAACAAGGCTTCGTCGCTCTGTCTCTCTCGCACTCGTGTGACGGCGCGGGAGAGGCAGAGCGACGAAAGCACGAGTCGGAACGAGCTTCGGACCACGCAGGCCGTTTTGCTTCTAGTCCGGGCATTCCCTCGGGCCACTCGGGCAGAGCCTAGGGCCACTGGGGCAGAGGAGCCGAGGCCCCAGTGTAGGCTCGCAGTCCCGCTTCCGTCACGTGACCCAGCGCCAGGTCTCGTTGTCCCGCTGGTGCTGCGAGTGCTGTGCCCGCGGCACCGCGCCGCCCACGTCGGCGCCGGACGCCACGGCGCCCGAGGTGGCGCCGCCGAAGCCGAACAAGTCCCTCGGGTGCTTGTCGGACATCGGGGAGAAGCGCGCCGCGGTGTCCAGCTTCTCCCACACCTGCAACACAGAGGACACATTCACGAGTCACGTCACCGGTGTCTCTCGCAATCGCCCGCCGCCCGCGCACTCGAGGGTAGGCAGCACGCCGACAGGGGCGCGGCCGGGTTGCCCACCCCGAGATCGGCGGGCGCTAGCCAAGGCGCACAGTGGGCCAGACGACCGGTGGAGGCGGCCAAAACTCTAGACGCGTGCAGAGCTCCAGAGTCGCTAAAAAGGGCCCGAACCGAACGTGTGACCCTACCAATGGATTGTGTTCTCCGAACGAGGAATCCATTGGTGGGGTCACACGTTCGGTTCGAGTCCTATTTAGCGACTCTGGAGCTCAAAACGCGTCGAGGGTTTTGGCCGCCTCCACTGGTCTTCTGGCCCACTGTGCGGCGCGCCGCCTCGTTGCCTTTACGTTACCTGGGGGCTGTGGGGGTCCACGATGTGCACGTAGCCGTGGCGCTCCGTGTAGTACCAGGCGCGGCCATCGCGGTCCAGGAAGGAGGGCGGCATGTAGAAGGGCTCGGGCAGGCGGGCCAGCCACTCCTCCTTGGACAGCGGCTTGCCGCACTGCACGGGCCGGCCGTCGATGCCGGCGTGGCTGTTGCGGCACAGCCGGCCGAAGCGGCACACGTTGCTGCCCCAGATGAACCAGCACGGCGGCGGCTTGTACTCGCGCACCAGGCGCGCGCGCTCGGCGGGGCTCAGCGGCTTGGGGTGCGTGATGAAGCGCGTGGGGTGCACGGCGGCGCGGCACATCGGGCACGGCACCATCTCCACCTGCAGCAGGGTGCACACATCGCACGCTGTCCCTCTCGCACTCCCTCACGCACAGGGGGCCAGAAGACCGGTGGAGGCGGCCAAAACTCTAGACGCGTTTTGAGCTCCAGAGTCGCTAAGCAGGACATGAATCGTGTGTGTGGCCCCACCAATGGATTCCTCGTTCGGAGAGCAATCCATTGGTGGGGTCACACGCTCGGTTCGAGTCCCATTTAGCGACTCTAGAGCTCAAAACGCGTCTAGAAGTTTGGCCGCCTCCACCGGTCTTCTGGCCCACTGTGTCACGCTCCGCGACGAAACCACACTGTACCTGGTCGTCATCGGACTCGGCCGCGGCCGGGGAGTTGATGGCCTGCTTGAGGCGGTAGTCGGACGCCTTGCGGGCGCACCACACGCACCACACGATGGCGCACGAGCAGGCGCCCACGAACGTGGCATAGATGTGGCGCGGCCGGCACGTGGCGTTCAGGTGGCGCTGGGGGATGCGCTTCTCGGGGACCTCCAGGCACACCGAACACTCCATGCACCCCGACAGGCCCGAGACCTGCAAGCAGTGCGAAGCAGTCGAGTCACTTTCAGAGCGCTTCAGTCCTCGCGGACCTAGTGGGTCCAGAAGAGGCCCCCCCCCCACACACACACACACTGTGTGAAAAGGAGGCGATGTGATTTGCGTTGGGAGTGGACCGACACGGAAACCGCTCGCCCCGTCTAAGGACGAGTGGTAAAGTTGAAGTTAGGGTATTGATTCTGTCCAGCGTTTCTAGAGTGGCAAAGTCCTTCCACAACAGTGTTGCAGATCGTCGGTGGAATGACTCGAACGAAACTCGCCTCCCGCGAATCCATAATTCCAACGCAGGAACCGGTCGGGCCATTCGGATGCCAAATCCGACTCCGTTTTCATTTACTTCACTTGTCTTTGTTGTGCGGAGTGTGAAGGACACCCGCCCTGCGCGCGAAGGACGAAGGCACGACTGCTGTTTTGGCGGGACGGGCGTCCGACGCGCTGGTGGAGGTGGAGGGGCTCGTCGTCGCGGCTCTATGCGGACAGTCCGCGGTCCGAGGCGAGGCAGGCGGGGAATGCTTTGGCTGTGCGAGGGGCCAGAGCGAGAGCGAGGACTCACCACACCGAGGTTGCGCTGGCCTTGTTGGATGCGCGGGCCAGGAACCCGATCCTACACTGGAGTTGGGAATGGCTGGCGCGCTGCGGAGAGGAAGTCCCTTCTGCTTCGGGACGGCGGTCGCTCGATGCCAAACCCTTCACGCAGTGTGCCTGCTGGAGGCGGAACGGTGACGCCGTCGGCCAGCCGCACAGTCCGAGGTTAAAACTGTCGCTGGTGTGGATGCAGGCCTGTCACGAGCAGCTACATCGATCGCTGCGAGCAGCGCAGAGTTTGTCTGCCTCCCCACCAGCCCGTCGCCCCCGTCCCTGGTCCCGTCCCGCGAAAACGCCGACAGTGCTGCGGCCTGGCGGCGCCCAGCGGCAACCCCAACCCCGGGCCAAGTCTCTCGTTTGGACTTGGCGCGTTTCACGCTCTGCCTACGGACTGCAGACCCGAGCAGAGGATCTTTTGTGATCCCAGCTTTATCAAGTCAAGTCGGTGCGGGGCGGCAGGTGGATCAGTGAAACTCACAAACGTAGAAATTATTTTCCATTTCTTTATTAATATCCAAGAGAAATCTTCTGAGCTGATTTGAATTTCAAATCTGACATAGTGAGCTCAGTTAGGTAATTTTATTTCTTCTTGTACAGGTGTCACAACTATCCCAAGTCGCATAAACAATCTCTTCACACAAACTACAAACAAACTCTGTAAGCAGGTCATCTCACAGATCACTGAGTGTAGAAAACTATAGAAAATAAAAAGGGGGAGGTGTTCGTCTCATGTTAAAAACATCAATGGTGGCAATTCAAAGAAAAGGTTTTGGCACTTTCGCAATCCTTTCATAAAAGAAATGAAAAACAAAATACACACATACAGTCCTACAAAGTGAAAAATAAACACATACAATGTATTTAAATAACATGTAACAAACTTTATACAAGTTCCATCATCCATCTCTGTATTCAACAAGGGGAAAAAAATTAAAATTTCTACACAATATGAAAAATGTTTCAAACTATATACAATATATAAATGCAAGATCACGTAATATTTGACAACCTTAAAAAAGAAACAAAAAATAACGCTAGAGAACAGCATTGCAAAGAAAGATCTTTCAGTTAGAGATAGTCAAGGACGGCTAACAGCTTCTAGAAGCACTTTAACAGAACAAAGGCAATGTAACTGCTTCCCTTGCATTGCCCTGTGCAACTGCGTAATTAGCAAAAAAATAGTTTCATGAATACAAGTTACAAACCAGATTAAAACAATAAATGGATATACATATTGTTTCTTACATATAATATATCATTTATTTTAGGATGCTACCATCATGGAACAGCAACTCCCCTCAAAATATTCAGCCCTCATGCATAGGGGTAATTTCTCTGACACTTAAAATCCCATGACTAGGTCAATGCTATGATACTTAACTAAACAGCAAAGATTCAGAAAATCAAGAACATCTACGTTGAAAAATAAAGGGCAACACAATATCCATTTCTTATTATTATTAAATTGGTCAGTGAAAAATTCATTTTGCACTAAATGTCTAAAATAATAAAACTGTTTACAGTTTTATGAATGATTAATTAATTCCATCTATTGGATGAAAACTAGTTATGTAAGTGCACAATGCTAGCCAAGATTCAACAAATCACAAGAGCCAGCACTAACAACAGAGAATTGATTTAGAGATAAACTGGTAATCATAGTAAAACTTTTCAGGCAGACATGCTGATCAGACGACCATAGTAAAATCTTGAAGGAAGCAACAAACAAATTTACACACTTTCACATGGCTCACTTATAGACGATGAAGTGTCTTCTGTCCTATTAGAAACACATGAGATAATCTCCACAAGGCAACGTCCAAATTCTTCAATAATTAGCTTCTCTGCTTCAGCATCATCTAATTTCAAACTTTCAGCTTGTTCAGCTTGTGCCATTAAACATTGACACGTGGCGCTGACAACATGGTCTGACATTATACTGTCCGAACGTCTGGAAAAGATAAATTGAAATGATAAACTGAAACACTTGTAACTTTTTAACTCAGCACAGAAATGTACAATACCTGTTTCCTTTTCTTTGGAAATCTTCTTGTTTTATTGTTGGCATATCTATAACTTGGGTGTTAACTTTCTTTTTTAGTCCTGCTGGTGTTAAAATAGGACTTTCTAGTTCAGCAACCTCTATTAATTCTCGCAAACTGCGACGATCAATGTCATCTTCTATATTTCTACACCCTACACATTTGCAGTTATTGGAGCAAGCAATTTTTGCCTGAGAAAAATAATTCCAAGTTGTATCAATGATAATAATTAAAAACTAAAAACTCATGAAGGTTTCCTTGTTTTTTGTTGTTTATATTACCTCATAACATTCACAGTAGTTTTTGAGACATCCAGAGCGTTTGCAATTACATCCTTTGGTATGCCGTCTTCCATCACCAACCATTCCTTTACCAATTTTCGGTCTGAAAGCATTAGGATTTCTCTCCAGACAAGACCGAATTGCCCTCTGTCTGTCTTCTTCATGCTCCAAATTATTGGAACAGCAATTACAGTTGCACTGATAGCAGAACTCGCCATTAGCAAAGCAGTCACAATACCTGTTAAGTGAAAAGGTAAAAAGTCAGAATAAACAAACCACAGCAAAGCCACTCCAGATATAAAATTACAACTGAAACTGAACATACAGCTTTAGGCATTGTGACTTGGTACAGTTGCAGGGTTTCCTAGGTTTTATTCCATTGGGCTCTGGAACAGCAGCTTTTGCTTGTTTTGTACTTGGAGCTGGAGTACCCTCAGATGGAGGTGGAGGTGGTAATTTGATCGGTTGACACAATATATCAGCATCTTCAATGCTAGAGTCATCCATTGACAGCAGTATAGGCTTCATATCAATATCTTCTCCTTTTCCACTCTAAAAACAGTTTAAAAAAATAATGATATTAAACCATAGAAATATGTAAGATGAAAAGCATGTGATTCCCCAGAACAATAAGAAGTCGTTAAGCTGTACCATTTTTCCTTGGTTAACTGCCGTAGATGGAATCATCACAATGTTGCTAGTGCTGGCAGTAGTGTTGGTGACGGTAGAATTTACAATTGACATCACACTACTGGGCACTGAGGTTTTTATTTGAGTCATAGCCAATGAAGCTGGTATCATTATCTTTTGACCAGTAAGGCTCTTTGCAAAGACCTGAAAAATATATGGTTTCAGTGTGATTTTTAAAATAAAAAGTGAAAAAGGTTTAATCAAAATTCTTTGTTGACACATACTGTTTTGGGAGTGCTCGAACCAACAGGAATCATCTTGATGCTGCTTGGCTGCTGGGTACCAGAGCCTGAGGCAAGGGTCAATACTGTGTTGCCTTTGGAAACTGCAGTATTTGTAATAGTGGCCGTTGAATCAGATGAGGATGCAATACTCACAAGTCGAACATACTGCATCTGAAATCAAGACATGAATCTTAAAGAAAACAAATGGGAAATAATAGAACACTTAAATTTTCTGACACACATACCTGCCGCCCAGCAACTTGAACAGTCTGTATGCCTGATGCATTGGCCAGTGCTGGCTGGCTGGAGGTGGGTATTCTCAGACCAGGTGTACCGGAACCAGGTTTTATGGGAGCCTACAGGACACAAACAAGATGCCATTGGTGAAAGAGAAAATTATGAAAGAGCCACCACTGCATTATGTGAACTTGAACGAACCTGTCTAATAATAACTTTCTGAGGACTAGAAGCCTGGTTTCCTTGTTGGGATGTTGGAGCAGGAAGAATTTTTGCTGGTGATTTTGCTCCTTGAGGCACAAGTGTCACTCTAGTCCCTGTTCCTGGTAGCACTTTATTGACAATGAGGCCCTTGAAAACAATGTGAAAAAAGTTAGTAAATAAATACTTAGTAAAGTACAGGAAAAACAAGACAACATGATCAATAAATTTACAATTTTAATGAACAAACCTTTCCTCCTGGTGATGATGGCAAGATCTGTTGGATCTTATTTGGAGTCAAAACCCCCATAGGGCGTGCTTGGATTACCTTAATAGGTCGATTTTGGGGGCTGCTGGCAACCACATTAGTAGCTGTTTGAATGGTGGCAGGCTTGTCCACCTCACTTTTTATTATTCTTGCTTCAGATGATACACTTGGAATGGTGGCTATTTTCATTCCTCCGCTTAAAACTCTGACCTGAGGTCCACCAACAACAAATCGCTGCTGATCAAGAATTTTCCCATCTTGCATGGGCAATGTCACAACTTGCTGAGAGCCACCAGAGCGAGGCAATAAGACCTTTGTGACAATTTGCTGTAACACAGAGAACACAGCATTGAGGAAATGGCTACTTAATAGCTACACTAAGAATGCCAAGATATTAATGTTGAACTCACCCCTCTCTGGTTTGCTGCTTGGGGGTTTAAAGGACGAATTCCAGCAACACTGAGATTTGCTCCTCGGGTCACCAGTGGCGGAGGTCCAGAGGTGGGGATTGTTCTTACAACCGTCTGAAATTGAGAGTTTGCACCAGCAGTGCTAACTCTGCCAATAATTTGAGGAATTTGTCCCCCTTTCTTGCCAATGGCTGCTGTGTTAGTAGTTAAAACCCGATTTCCTGGAGATGACTGGATGACAACATAGGATGTGGAGGGAGATGACTGGCCAGTGGCACTCACTAATATAGGAGTGCCACGTATAAGATTATTGCTTGAAACTACAACAGGTGATGATGCTGTAGTGCCCAAATCGTGCATGATAGTCGATTCAACTACTTCACTTGATTCAACAAGCTCTTCACCATCAATCTCCATTGCCTCTTCACTGGGCACAGTTACGCACACTGCATCTTCAACAGCTGTAGATAAATCTGACTGACTCAACACTTCACCATCAACAGTCAACAGCTGCTGGCCAGACAAAGCAGACAGAGCTGTCAGCTCACCGTCTGTGACAGCTATGGTTTCCACCATGGCTCGAGAGCCACTGC
This sequence comes from Thrips palmi, assembly GCF_012932325.1. Taxonomy (NCBI): domain Eukaryota; kingdom Metazoa; phylum Arthropoda; class Insecta; order Thysanoptera; family Thripidae; genus Thrips; species Thrips palmi. The sequence continues at coordinate 2,299,487 of NW_023144629.1, read as the reverse complement.
GGGCATTTCCTGAAAGAAGACACAAGCACCAATTAGGAACTCACAAATATTGCAATGCAGAAATAACAATTTACAAGGGAGAACGAAAGTAGGAACCAAAATTTAGTGAGACACATGGCAGCACTAACATAAAAAGAGTAAAAATTAAACAATAATCAAACAAAAATTTTGAAGCATTTAAAATAAAAATGACGACATATGCACATGCAGCCCAGAAAGCAGTGAGTTTTCATGACCATAGTAGCACAATGACATTTTGGCACAGTGCTTATTAAAACAAGTCAATGCAAAAAGACAAGTTGATCACAAAGAAAAGGAGGGAAGGAGACCAAATTCAAAACATCTGAGAAAGGAAGTTGCTGACAGCAGTTAAGATAGCGCTAAAAAATTCTCATGAAGTAATACATATTAAGATTAACGAGCAAGGAAATGGTTTCGAAAACGAAAGACAAGAAGAGGAAGCAAACAGCAAGTTTGGGCAATATCTGTTTACAAACATAGGTTAGGTACACAAAACCGCCATAACCTCTGGGCATAACTTGCATCATTTTCAAGTACTCACCCTTGGCAAGCATGGTGCAAGAGGTGTCTCAGAATTGGTGAAGCAGAAAACGGTCCAGGCGCATCTCAGAGCTCATCAACATCCCAAGAGAGCGACATTCCAGGAGAAACCACTCAAAACAGGCGCGCCATTCTGTGGTGCAGCTAGTGAAGGTTTATGCTCAAATGACGCGCCATTTTTGCCACCACGGCACGGAAATTTGAAAATGTGAAGAGCACACAACACCAAAGTTTCACGGACCGGTGAAAGGAAATGCACTCCAGCAATCGAACAAGTGTCCAAAACGTTCGCCCGGCAGCCAAAAGAGGAAATTCCGACAAAATCACCCCGAATCCAACTCGAAGTAAGGTTATTTCACTATGTTAATGGTCCAGGTCCGAAATCGTGCCAGACAGAGCAACGATTCTGCTGTTCTCGGTTCACTATTGTTGACACACGCGACCTTTATGTGAAGACGGAGCGAAGACACACGTGCTCGGCTTGAAACTACGTACACACTTTCGTAAAACTTAAGTATACACGACCACATCACAAGCATCAAGAATGGTTCAAAATCACGCGCCCTCCATTACCGTCCCAGAATGCCTCGCGCGGAGGTCAAAGTGACGTCGCCAAAAGAGCGGGCCAACCAAATTTTCGGTCCGTGAATAATTTGAGAAAAGCTTGCAATGATATCCGGAGGGAATAGGGAAAAATCGACTTGCCGTGTTCAAGTATTCATTTAGACAAGGGGTTTTCAAAGGCAGGCCTGAAATGGGTCATAGCAAGTCCGTTCTCCGACCTATTTTCTCTGTCGATTCGTCGACGCGGATGGATACGTGGTGTTAAAGAACCAAAATGCCGCCAAAGATGTTCTAAATAAAACCGATGAAATTGCTGAAGTCCAGCAATGTCGTGTCACTAAGAAGAAGTTACCCTACCCGTGCAACACAGCAGTTTTATCAAACATCGTTGTAAAACTGAAATCATGCATTTTTCAAAGTTAATGGTGATCATTGTTTTAAAAGTTTGTTCCGCCCCCTTCCTTAATGGCAAGTCAAATGACTGTCGGCCGTCGTTTCATATTCTCATTTGTTTCGTAATTGGCGCACGTTTTAAATAGCTGGGCTGGTGTGAATCAAATCACTGGGTAAAAACTACATTCTAGTTTATTTGTCAGTAGGATGATTACAGTTTGGACAGGACCACACTTATTTACAGAGTATCAGAACCAAAATGTAATCCAAAATCACAAGGAGCTTATTTCAATGAATTTTGAGGGTGAGAGAGGATAAAGTGAGCAACAGTACTACGGCAAGAACGGGCAATATCTTTGCAGCCTTATAAGTTTGAGACAAACACTGATGTACAAAAGATTTATTTAATTTAAGATAAGATTAGATGTTTAGAGCCTTGTGGAAACTTAAATGTGAAGTATGCAAGAATATATCACACTTTGACACACTGTGCTCATCATTTGCTAAATGTGAAAAATCATTAGTAAAAAAATTGAAACAATTTCCTTTACACTTCTATGAGAGCAATTGAACATCAATACCAGAATTATTTGAATTAATTTGTCATTAAGACTAAAATTAATCATCAATTAAGAGAGTTCAGGACAATTCAAGCAGGGCTATAACTGCTGTGGTTTTCAGTTCTTTGTTATCCTAAGTAAGAATGAACTATCACATGTTAATATATATTTCATCGTAAATCATCCACTTCAAATAAGATTAATAAAATTTACACAGACTTTAATTGGACCAAACAATCTGTATAAGTAAAAAAACTCTGGTCACTTTGATTTTGCTTGAAATCGATAATTGGTGTATGGGGAGTGATTAAGAGCTGAGGGACAAGATGATTTAATCATTGATAATACACAGTCCTCTTGAAAAGCCAAAGGACATAAGAAATGAAATAATGAGAAACTAAATTTGAGGCAGTACAAGTTAAAGTAAAAACTAAAACAGACATCTGTGCGACTAGCAAACACTTAGCACACTGGTTAATTCTGGTCATGGCTTAGCTATATATGATTAATTACTCACTCCCTTTTCACTAAGTTTTAATGTTGAATGAAAAGTTTTTTTTTTTTTTTTTTTTTTTTAAATGGGTAAGGAAAACAAGGTGAAAAACCACAAGAAATTAATTAAATGGTAACTTGGGTAACAGGATACTTAAACATTAAGAGCATATGTATGCCGATTTTAAATCCAATAGCAAAGGAACACATTTCATAAACCTTACAAGAATTGAAGGTTGATATTGAAAAACAATGGCACTTTGACATTTGCACACTAATCTGAAGTTATATAAGCATGTAAATTGATGCGCATAGTAACACTTGAAACTTCCATATTCTTGCAGAAGTTAAAAAAAAAGATCTTTACTCTCACAGGGAAAAAAGAAATATACAAGAAAATAACTATTCTAAGGTAAAATAAAATCAAACACAAACTGAGTATACTAATTTGATGCTGTTTGACTTCTTACAATGGCAATGTACCAAATAGCCTCTCGTGGCATACACCAAATGTGTAACTAAAAAAGTCCTGTAAAACAAGGAGGAACTCGAACACACCTTCTAACGTGAGAAAAGTACTACTTAGTTAAAAATGTTTGAATCATAAGACTAGAATATTTATTATAACCTGAGAGTCAGACTGGTAGCAATAACAAATTATCACAAGATATAGATTTATGTGCTAACAACTGTCTAAGAGTTTCCCCTTCACTATGGTAAGTCACAAAGCAGTTTTAAAACATACAGTTTAAATTACCATGGTGATCTTTAATAACAAAGCTTCGTTTCTATAATTGCTATTTGCACACATTAAAAATATAGAATATCTTTGTTCTCCATCATTGTTGAAATGAGCCAGCATTTTGAGCATGAATTTTAGAAATCAGATTTTTAACAATAAAAACACAAATCATTCAATTTAATTGTCCACATACTAAAACGGTTAGACAAATAAGAACCATTGTGAAGTGAAAGTATCACTATTAATAGAGATTCAGAAAAGTGTATCTCTTAGGAAAATGTCCAGGTGATGTCAGAAAAATCACAGTCCTGAACTAATGCCTGACTTACAAAATGCACCATGAGGCAAACTTACAGACTTACAAATAAAGACATGACTTGATCAAGTGAGAACACATTATCTACATAGTACAGATAAGCTCTTCTTTGGCAGTCTAAAACTCTTTGTTCATATAAAATTGACAATTCCATCACAGCTGCAAAGCCAAGGTTCCATGTATTTAACTCTTGGATAGGGGTAAAAGAACAGGAAATAATGCAGAGAAAATTACCAGCTACATACCTAAAAAAATATATCATGAGACGCTCACTGTATACTGCAGTTTGGTTTTTTCTGTCCAAAACCTCGACTTAAATCACGTTCAATTTCATCATCATCTTCAATCCTGGATCAAAAAATTTAACATTACAAAAGTCCACTTACATTTTCTGAACACACTGAAACAAAAATGTAACTTACGCTCGTTCCTGAGAATCCAGATGATGAACAAGCTCATCTCGTTTATTGACAATTGAAACCAGTTCATCAAGGAGAAGGGTTTCCCTTATTTTCTGTTCTTCAGTTTTTTGCCAATCTGAAAAGTTGGTTAAAAGCTGCTTTTACATGTACACTCCAATGAATAAGATGTCACTTTGCCAACTGGGAGTAGCCATACCTTCCATGGACAATATACTGCGTAATTCTCGGTTCAAAAGTTCACATCTCCTTTCCAAATCATCTTCTTTTTCCCTAATTTTTTTTTAAAAACAGAAAAAAATTTCAGAATGAGTTCAGAAAGATAGATGTTACAGCAAAGTTTTCCTAAGAATTTAATGAGCTGGGTAGGTCAGAAGGAGGTGTGCTTACAAGATATTCAGCTGCATTTGACGACGAATGAGAGCATTCTTCTTGTTTACCAGGGTAAACCATTCTGACATTAAATGTTCTTCTTGGTCCCTGTCAGAACCTAGAACATCAAAAATTCAAAATCAAAATTATATCTGTGATCTCCTTGAGGGGCATTCGTTCTAATCTTATTAATGCTATACCTGATTCCATGACCAAGCGAAGTTCTTTTTCTAGATAAGCTGCTTGCCTATCAATTTGTTTCTGCTCCCTTTCTAAAGCTTCCAATTCATTTTGAATGTAGCTGCCTACTTCTTTGCTAACCTAAAAACAGATATTTAAAGACATTGTTTGGGCATTCAGATAAATGGCAGAAAGTTAATAAAATTAACGAAACATTCTGACTCACCACTTTGTGCTCTGGTGAACGTTCTGGTGATATTTTGTCGATAAGCGATGAGAATGAGTGAAGAGAAGGAGCCATTTTTACCGAGCTGCCATCCAAAGAAGGCTGGCCAGAACTCATTGGCTAAAAAAAATTTCAAGTGCATACATTTGAACACAAGTAATAGGTAGTAAAATGTTTGGTTATTTCATTCAGTAAAAGACACCCACCTTGCTAGGAGAACTATGGTTGCTTTGAATACTCAGCTGACGCTGCGGAGAACCACTTGACCCCGGAGTTTGGACTTCCATTCCACCTGATAAGAGGAAAGAAAAAATCAGTAGCTTTTAAACTAAGACAGACTAACATTAAGGTTGTTACACCCAAAGGGGAGAGTGTGTACCTCCAGGTGACGTTCTCTCTGCCGAAGGTGATAAATCGACTGAAGTGGTAACACCACGGCGAGCGTCTGCTATCAGTCGACGAGCCCTTTCCCTTAAGATTTGTTGACGATCTTGGTCACTCTGAAATTTTCAAAGAATCATACATAAAAATCACTAAAAATGTTGATGATTGAGAAAAGTGTTCTTTAACACTTTTGGGTCTCTGACCTGCGTGGATTCCGTGGCAGCATCCCCAGATGGAGTTGCTGCTGGGCTATTGGCAAACTGAGACGAAGCTTCTCGACGAGCTTGCTGAAGCAACTGCCTAGCTCTCTCACGCAATTCTTCATGTCTTGTCAATAAAGGCTGTCAAACCATGCATCATGCAGCACTCAGATTAAGTCATTAAAACAGATCAATGTTAAGAGGTATGAAGGTTCATGCAGAACTATATTAAAATCTCCAAATCACTCTCAAGTATTGTGGGAAAAAACAAAAACACATAATCTTACGTTTTGAGATGAGTTCAAGTTCTCTGATTTGTCGCTTGAAGGGGAAACACTAGATCGGCTTTCTGAGGTTTCTCTGCCGAGTTGAGCTCGGGTACCTAATGAATCCTGCACAGAGAGATAAACCAACATGAACTGGAAAGTTGGTAATAAAACATAGATTTTCAATCAAACTACTCACACTATGGCTAGGGGAGTATTCACGAGGAACTTCAGTTTTCACAGTTTCTCTCTTCACACCCGATTTTCTGCTCCAAACACAAACAAACATGAATGAAAAAATTGAAATACAAAAACAGGTTATCAAAGGCCCAAAATTAATTTCTGTACGTACGAATCTTCCTCATCATCTGATCCAAAAGGGTCTGTCAACTGACGGCGAGTCATAAGAACAGGGCGCTCAATTGATGTAGTTGGCGATTTGCTCTAGAAATAGAACAAAATCAATTTAAACGCAAATGATTGAAGATTTAAAAGTGGCATAGAAAAACAATGCATACCTTTTCTCTAGAAGAATGCTTTTCCTTTGATGGTGAAAGAACTTTCCCTAGAATGCTCTTTGAACCCGCAAGAATTTTGTCCTTTACATCTCGAACAGCACTAGGGGAGGAGGGATCTGAGGCGTTATCACTTGTATTTGAGTTCACGAGAGGGAGTCGTAAACGGAGCAAAGAATTTTGGCGTGATTCTTTCAGTGGTGAAGAAGGGGGATATTGAGATGAAGAGTTTCCTGTGACAGGGCTTTTAGGAATACGGGACTGAACTGAAGAAGGAGATGAAGGATGAGACGTTGATGGATTTTGATCTCTGTTGAAATCCCCAACGACATTAGAGTCTGCAGCTTCACCAGAATCTGAGTGCACTGATCTGCAATATGAAAGTGTCAGTGATTGGAGTCAACAAATACAGAAGCAGATACTAACAGGATATGCCTTTCGACCTAGTTACCTTCCAGATGGCTTCGGAGGTCCAAAATCCCTCTTTCGCAAGTTCATAATTTCTTGACTAAACAGCTGAACTGTCATATCAGTGTTTGTGTCAGAGTTAAACCGCCCTATCATATAGCTTGACTCATCAGTCGTTTTTCCAATTTGCTGAACTTCCAGTTCATGGCCTGTTACAGACAGAAATGTAAGCACAAGCCCTTTTGTGTTCCAAATGGAAACAGGAGGGTTACAGTATTTACAAACCTGTGAAATGTGCTCTTAATTGATATAGATAAGTCATAACTGCAAGCTTATCAGGTACAGTGAGAACATCCATATCAGCTGGGTCAATAACCCTAGGAATCCCAAGAACTTCTCCGGCATCAAATGCGATTTTACAATTGTGACGAACATTTTGAGGAGATAGGTTATCCATTTCCCTGTGATCAAAATAGGCATGTTAAAGAGCGAAAATGAATCGAAAATGAACCATTCTGAAACCTAAAGTTAGAAAACTTACACTAAATCGGGTCTAAAATGATTAATTATTGCACAGAAAGCAAGACCATTACGCCAAGATGTGGTCAGATTTGTAACTCTAACCCCAGGATAATGTGCTGTAACTTCTTTGCACCACTCCAAGAGATTTTGGCCAGGGGTTGTCTCCTTTCCCCTCTTTTTGGTTGAGGAAGCTAAAGCAGATCCCTGTAAAAAAATATGGGATTGACATCAATTAATTCATTGGCCAAGCACATTTTTTTCTTTTTAAAAAAGAGAAGAGGATCAAAAACTTTTGAGTTAAAAATAAAACTTACATCTCCCTCCTCTTGTGGGAGTGGCTCAAGAGTTAGTTGTATGTTCTTGGGTTCCTGAGCTTTTCTGTGTAAAAAGAAAAAGAAAAAAAAGAGATACTCAAAATGACAGTGATTCTCAAAATGACAGTGAAGAAACATATTGAATTCCAAGCTTTGAATAAAATTCAAAATTAGAACTTACTCTTCAGCTCCTGTTGGTGTCTTGAGTGATTCATTCTTCCCTGCATCATTGCTATTGACCATTTCAAAAGCTGAAGGGAAACCATTATCGGCGAACATTTCACTGGCAACTGGAGTCAAATCGTCCTTTGGAAACGATGTGAGACTGGACACTGGAAGAACAAGAATGTCAAAATCAGAAGGATTCTAAGGGAGTTGCAACATATTATTATTAAAAACAAGAACAAATAGACCATACCACTAATGGGTGTACCAGCAAATCCTGAACCACTCAAGCTCTGGGTGAGTTTGTCCATTTGAGCTGTTAAATCCAGCACTTCATGGAGGGACTGATGCATAGAATCTGCATGCAAAGAAACAAAGCAATAATTGACATACCAAACAATACCAAAAATTTGCTGAATAATACAGTCTATGAACAAAATTAGACATTACCATTGTTTATGCTGTCATCCTCATCATCAAAATCTCCAACAGCAGCAACGTCACTCATCAAACTTGCCATACTCTGCATATCTTCATCACTACAGAATAGCGAACAAGTAAATTAGTAAGAATCTTTCTGATAAGATCCACTTGAGCATAAATTTAACAAAATATTAGAGTAACTCACGTGGCTTTTCCTTCCCGCAGAAGAACACATGATAAAGTGCACTCTAGGGATGCACTAACAATTTTCTTGGTAGTTGGGCGAAAGTTAAGAGTGAGTTGCTGTTGCGATGATGCAACACTTGCATAGTTCCTCATATTAACATTAGCACAAGCTATTTGCCGCCTTTTACCATTACCTGATACCTGGATGAATGCCCAAGAAATGCAAGTATTAACTCTCAAGACTATGCACCAGCTAAAGGGGCCACTGCAGACTCTTCCTGTAGCAGCTTCAAACATGAAAAACCTACAAACCATTGTAACTACTGAATCTTTACTTACATCCTCTAGTATAAATGCCCAATCTTTATCTTCAAATTCATTAGTACGTTGATTTTTAAATAAGGTGATTGTTATTTCCTTGTTGTCAGGTATGGGCCACGTGACATTGCCAACAAGAGGATCCTTTAATGTTGGCTCCCATGGTAAAGGTTCTGATATGACACGTCGACTTCGCCGACTTAACACAACACTCAGGCGATTTGGTTGCCTTTGAAAAAAAAGTGTGGTATAAGCATACATTTACACATTAAGCAGGTAAAAGAACATATAGTTAAATACTCACCATCGAGGAGTGGTTTCAAGCATAACCTGATGGTATGAAATGGTAAACTGAAACTTTGCGGCTCTTTTGTTGACCCGTTGGAGTCTTTTCCACACCGAACCCATAGTTAATAGTTTTTTTCACCCTAGTAAAAAAAAACAAAGTTTTATTCAGCACTAATTCAGTACCAATAAATTAAGCAGATTTCTAAATAGAATTGAACCACCAGAGCAAATGACAAACAGGAGTCACCTCCGAGCAAGTTAAAACGGATCAACACCAGTGACCGGCGCAGCTGACAAATACAGGATGCAAACTCGGCCTTGACAAGTTTGTTGGTTGAGTTGCACATTCCAAGGGACAGTACGCTTTAGAAAACTTGAACACCAACCTACTACAAATAGACTAAAGATGAACCAGCAACAATCGTTTCACTAGAAGCGGCATCAGACGTGAAAACAATTTGTAGTGCGGACTTCTCTTTCTCTTCTGCTGCAGAGCTGAAACATGGCTGATGGGTGAAATACAAGAGCTGAAAGCTGAAATCCTTGTTGTTGTTTGTTATGTTGTTGTTTTATATCGTGCCTAAAGGTCGAAAGCAGCACTACCAATCAGACGGTATAAAACACAACTTTACAAACAAATAATAATAGCTTGCTAGCTACTTGCATAATATTTTTTATTAACAGGAAATTGATGGAGGCTCGAACCTTGTCAGGTCCGATTCAGCCCTAGGTTTTTAATTGTTGGCTTCGTTCGATGAAGAGTTGGCTGTGATGGCAACAGTGGCAGGCGGCAATCGGTTTTGTTTTGAAAAACAAAGAACGTCATTTACTGCAAAAAGTGACGCTCACAACCTCAAAACTATCGTGGTTTTCCAATCCACTCGGCTCGTCTAAACTTCTTGTCATCATGAACACATCAAATGAAGTAGCAGCAGCAGCTTGTCCTGTGTGCTCCAAAGACTTTCCATTAAAGGAGATAGAAATCCACGTCAATAAGTGTTTGTTTTTAAACGCGCCCGAACCTGAATCACCGTCTTCCTCATCGAAACGTCCAAGTTTTTCAGTCGAAGAACCAAATCCGAAGAGGCTTAAAGTTGTCGAAAACAATGGCACTCCTCAGGTAAATTTATCCGTCCTAACGCAATATGAACAATTTCCATTGTCAAAGTGTTTGTTTATTTAAACAATTGCATTTGCAGACAACATTATATTTTTATCGTCATAGAGCAACATTGTTTTTCATGATTTCGTTCTTCAAAAATTTTGCTGTAGGTGCATAACTCAAAGACCGAAGAAGTTTCACCCCATAATTCGAAGAAGGCTTCCATAACATCTGGCATACCACTTGCTGAACAGGTGAGACCAGAATGTTTAGACGAGTATGTTGGACAGGATCATGTGCTTGGAGGCGACAAAATATTACGTATGCTTCTTGACAAACATGACATTCCAAGTATGATTCTGTGGGGGCCTCCAGGATGTGGCAAGGTGAGTTTTCTGGTTTATAATTGAGTATCATGTTACTGCAAGATAAGCTTGTTCAGCATTTATCATGAGTACTACTATTTTGACAGACCACACTTGCTCATGTCATAGCTTCCCGGAGCAAGCTCCGTCAGGGAACAAGATTTGTCAAATTATCAGCTACAATGTCAGGGGTAAATGATGTCAAAGAGGTTGTAAAAATTGCCTCTAATGAGAAGCGTAATTTCAAACGTCGGACCATTCTCTTCATGGATGAGATTCACCGCTTCAACAAATTACAACAGGTAAGTTTTACAGCACTAAAATATTGTTTCTCTGGGTAGAAGAAAAGTTCATCAATCATTTTTCCTTTGGCAGGATATATTTCTTCCCCATGTTGAAAATGGTACAATTATATTAATTGGGGCCACTACAGAAAATCCCTCCTTCAGTCTGAACTCGGCCCTTCTCAGTCGCTGCAAAGTGTTTGTTTTAGAGAAACTGCAGTCAGAAAATTTATTCTTAATTTTGAAAAGGGCATTGAATGCCCTTGGGTGCAGCATTGTTGCTGGAGAAGATGACAGTACCCACTCCTCTGATGATGACAGCTCTGAAGAGGAAAACTGTGCTAAGAGGTAACTAAGCATGTTTATCTACAATTCTACTATTTTTCTTGTCTTGTGTTATAACTACTGTACTAATTTTTTAAAATTTTAGATGGTCCATCGAAAGGAAATCTGTTCAGTGGTTGGCTGATATGTGTGATGGGGATGCTAGAAATGCTCTTAACAGTCTTCAGATGGCTTTGCAGGCCAAAATTAATGATGATGGAGAAAGCCATATCTCCTTAGGGGATATTCAGGAAGGGATTAAGGTGTGTAGCATTTTCTTCCTTTGTTTTATTTTAGATTTCTTATTGTTTTAAATTCTTCTAATACCCTTTTTTTTTACCAGAGGTCTCACCTTTTGTATGACAAAAAAGGAGATGAACACTACAATATTATATCTGCGGTGCACAAATCCATAAGAGCGTCTGATGCAAATGCTGCTCTCTACTGGGTTACAAGGATGCTTGAAGGAGGTGAAGATCCTGTGTTTGTTGGACGCCGTCTTGTGAGAGCAGCTGCAGAGGACATTGGTTTGGAAATTTATTTTTTGTTGATTTTGACTTAATGTATTGCATAACTAATCAAACTTCTAAATTCAAATCGCAGGTTTGGCGGACCCATCAGCACTTCCCATGGCAGTGGCGGCCATGCAGGGCTGCCAATTGCTGGGAATGCCCGAGTGTGATGTCATTTTGGCTCAGTGCGCTGTTTATCTCGCAAGGTAAATCCCTAATGATGCCTGTCATGGACTTGGCTTCTTACAAAGCATCAAAGAATTATGGTTGAGACTTGGAAACATTGCAGGGCCCCGAAGTCCCAGGAGGTGTACCGAGCTCTGCTCGCAGCAAAGCAAACTATATCCAATCAGAAGGGACCCCAACCAGGTGTTCCACTTCACCTTCGCAATGCAACTAGCAAGTTGGCTAAGGAATTGAGTGAGTATTTTTCCTCCTTAATGTTTGATTAGTTCTAAAGTGAGTGATCCTTTATATCCTGTACTCTTCCTTTTACCGTTGTTCATCAGATTGGGGGAAAAACTACAACATGAGGCATAAAGACATTTCAGGTCTTACTTACATGCCAGAAGGTTTGGAAAATGTTGATTTCTTCCAAAGGCATTGAAACAACAGATATTTTTGTAATATCATGATTTAATCATTCTAATTAAAATGTTCAGCAGCGTTGATAAGTTAAATGATTAAACTAGTCAAGTAATTTTCTTGAGTACACATGTACACAATGTTTATTCTTTGTAATTAAAAATACATAGTGCACAGTGGTCAATCAATCACACCTTTAACACCTTAAATCAGACTAATGTGAAAAGTATTTCGAGGTCACAAAAGTTATGCATCAGTAGAAAATATATAAAACGGGTACAGAGCCAAAGGACTTTCCACAGAAACGCACTTACAAACTATTCAGCTTTCTCCAGCACTGAGGAAAATGAAACTTCGTCAATAATCATTTACAAAATCAATTGTTTAGTTCTAGCAAGCCTGGAATCTTAAAGGTGCTAAACTCCATCAAACCCATTGTGATATGGGAACAAGGCAGTATAGAATTTAAAAGGTAAAAAGAAAGAAAAACAATATTAAATAATTGACAGCACCTATTACACTTTGGCTAGAATCACAGGTGACACAGCAATGTCAATACCAGTTGAAATCTAGCTGAGAGATCTTATACTAGAGTATCCTGTAATACAACAAGTAATATACAGCGATTACATACATAAAAAAGCCATTTCATTGAATATTTTTTGAATTAGAAATTGCGCTTGTAGGTAAAGCAAGAACAAAAAAATACTAGAGCCCAAAAATATAATGTCGGATAAAAAATAAAGTTGTCAGGCTATCTAACCTCAGTAATAATTAGAAGAAAAAGAAAACAAACTTGAATTATTACATGTTTGGTAAATTCGTTTATTGAAGTGGAATGAAATATTCTAAAAAATAGACAGGAATAGACACTAATGCTACTTTAGCAGCAGTTAGGTGGCCACCCTAGTACCAAACAAATTAGCCAAAACTATGTGATATATTGTGACACTAGTGCGAGAAAGACAATTAGGTGACAAATGTGTTGGTTCCAATTTCAACACTTTGGCAATTTTTCCAAACTTCCTCTACTGGGGTGTAAGCCATAATTTTGTGGCTGAAGGAACTTCTCAACTAGAAACTCTAGTCCTTGTTACAGAAAACAACTCCTGCAATGATAGCCAGCAACAGTTAAGGACATTAAAATCCTTCTTGGTACTGTCTTGATTCCAATTTGGTCTGTAGAATTTCTAGTTGCCGTTTAGCTTCACATTGAGGGAAGTTATTCAAGTCATAATACTGAGGAGCTATTTTCAAAAGCCATTCAGCTGAAAACACAAGAAAAAGATATAGAGACAATGTTTTCAAGAGTACGTCATCAAAATGAAATAAAATCAGAACTCACGTTTTATGTCTGACACAGTTCGAATGTAATTCTTTGTGGTTAATACAAATTCATTGTATATCACCCAGTCAGGCTTATGGTCTAGACATGTTGAAGGATGCAACTGGACCACTTGATTATCCTTGATTGTTAAATAATGACCTGTTCTCTCCAAATGTGCAACCTGCCAGGCAAAAAAAATTAAGATGCTACTATGACACATGTCTCAAAATTTAAGGAAAAGAAAAACAACCACTAGTACCAGTACCTGCATGAAGAAGCCTGTCACAAGTGCTTTGCGGATATTTATATAATAATCCTTGGATGTGAACTCAGTAGAGGTACGTTTTAGACTAAATCGGTCCATTATTCTTGAAAGCTGTTGTCTCACATTGTCACCAGACTTCATGGAGCGGTAATTCACAAAATTGTCATAGCACCAGGAAACATCTTCTTGATCTTATAGAACAAACCAAAAGCAGAGTGAAAGCATAATGAAAGCAAAGAACATTAACACTAGAAAAAGATTTAACAATATACATACTCTGTTTGAATGCGTGGTAGACATTGAGAAGTGTCAGGTGGTCTCCATCAATGTGAGCGAATCTCATCTTGGCATCGTCTGCTTGCTTCCTTCCATCATTTGGTCGCATGAAACACTGTGGGACTAAACAGCAGGCAGAGCAGGGGTGGAGGCCAGACGGGCGGCCCACATCCGACATTTAGTAGGGGGACCACATCTCTCCGGACGATACTCTGTGACCAGGCAGCTGCCATATCAGCTTTCATTCTTTGACTTGACTCAAAATTGATAATTCAATGCAAAAACAGTTTTTACTTGAGTATTTTTTAAAAAAGAGTTCTTTCAACCATGCACCTCAGATGGTAACCAAAAGAGGGTGGGAAATCAGAAAAGATTACTGAATATGGCAGTTGCAGACAAGACTAATATTGCTGGTCATATCAAATTGCTTCATAATAAAAATGACCATTCAGAAAAAAAATATTCCGAGTCAAACAAAGTAGGGGAGTGACATATATAGACACTACTTCAAACTTTAAATTTGATGATTAGGTAATGTACAAGTGCAAAATGAACATGACTCATGCCAAATAAACTTAAGATAAATAATAAAATAATGTAAAAATGGTAAATACCCGACAGCATAGCTGTAATGGACAGAATTTCATTGGAGCAGTTATGATTGCATGAGGCAATCAACATTTTGGCAAGTTGAGGATCTAGGGGGAATTCTGCCATGACTGCTCCAAGATCTGTTAGGTTTCCATCGTCATCAAGGGCTTCCAAGTAGTTAAGCAGCTCAAGGGCCCTCATCAAAGTTTCTGGCGCTAATTAGCAGAAACAAAAAACAATAATAATAAATCATTTTAACCAAAATCCAATGTTGAAGATTTAGGAAGATAGAACATGACATGGTCTTACCTGGTGGATCCATGAAGTCAAAATGTACCAAGTCGTCAATACCAAGCTTCTTTAACTGGAGGACGACAGAGCCCAAATTTGATCTTAAAATTTCAGGGTATGTGTTGTCCTGCATCTCTGTCTTGTAGGCCTTTTCAGTGTACAGCCGGAAGCATTTTCCGGGCCTGGTTCGGCCGGCACGCCCAGCCCTCTGCTGGGCCGAGGCCTTGCTGATGGGCGACACCAATAGAGATTCAACACGGATGCGGGGATTATAGACCTTTTGCTTGGCAAACCCGGGATCTATCACGAAAACGACTCCATCGATGGTCAACGATGTTTCAGCAATGTTGGTAGACACCACAACTTTTCTTCCAACAGCACCATTAGCCTTGGCTGGAGGAGCGGCTTCAAAAATACGCTGTTGCTGCGCAGGGGGTAATGTGGAGTACAGAGGAATGCATTTTAACTCCCCAACCTCTGGTCCTAAATTATCCATATCCCGCTTAATTCGTTTGCAAGCTTCTTCAATTTCCTGCAACCAAAATAAAAGATGATTTTAAAGAATCGGAAAGAGAGAAACATAGAAATATGGTGCAACTAATAATATAACAGCCTACCTCTTGGCCAGTTAAAAAGAGCAGAACATCTCCTGCAATTTCTTCACACATGTGAATTTGAATAACTGTCCTTATAGCCGCTTCCAGGTAGTCCCTTTCAGGTTCAGGTGTGTAGAATATCTCTACAGGATGAGTTCGGCCAGGTACATTCATCAGGGGAGCATTGTCAAAGTAACCCTAGAGAAAGAAGTAATCACTAATTAAAGAAAAGCACTCATGTTAAGAAACGCACAACATTTAGACAAAAATCAAGTTTGCCATACCTGAAACTTGCCAGCATCAAGTGTGGCAGACATAATAACCAACTTCAGGTCTGACCTTTGCTTAGTCACCTCCTTCAACACACCCATTAGGATATCTGTTGCCAAGGTTCTTTCATGGGCTTCGTCAAGTAATATTACTTGGTAGTTTTCCAACATTGGGTCTGACATTCCCTCCCTCAGCAACATACCATCTGTCATGTACTTGAGAACTGTTTTTGCACTAGAGCAGTCTTCAAAACGGATGGAATATCCAACTTCTTGTCCTAATGCCACATCCATTTCTTCCGACACTCGCTGGGCGACTGACATGGCTGCCACTCGTCGTGGTTGGGTGCAAGCAACACCCTTCTTTCCGAGTGTAAGAGCATACTCAACACACCACTGGGGTATTTGGGTTGTTTTTCCAGATCCCGTTTCACCAACAAGCACAATACTCTGATGATTAGCAAGCAAGTTCATGAATTCCTCCCTGTACTCAAACACAGGGAGCTGAATGCGCTTCCGGTGCAGTTCATGATACCTATAACATGAAGCAAAGCTTGTTAGGAGTAATTCTCATCAAAGTACCGAGCAATTGACGGAGGATTCTTACTTTGGCGTATAAGGTAGGCCTGTGAATAGATTGATCCCTGGAGTCTTCTGGAGAGTGACTGAGCCTGAAGCGACTGGCAGTGCAGGTATTGCTGGTGCACCTGTAGCACCACCGGCTCTGAAAGCAATGAATTGCAGCATGTAATGAACAAATGCCTCAAAGAGCTACAAGACATTGCAACGACAGGCTACAGGTCCACAATAATCCCAGCAGAAAGGAGACACGGTGGACCCGAATTGGATAGCAATGATTCAATGTACTGAAACCATTGCGCGCACAAAATTTGCGAGCTGAACAGGGGTTGGCAGAAACATAAACAAAGATCACGTTTTCAAGGCAACCGCGAGGTTAAGACGCTCATACAAACACACAACACACAGAGGCAGTTATTGCGCGAGCCATGACAAGAAAATTGGACAACAGTAAGCGCAAGCCTGCGAACTCGTAGCTATCGTCGATATTTTAATGTAACGTGGTATTCGTTTACTTCGCGAAAACATGGTTCGCCGCCTAAAAATGTGTGACAAGACGACGCGAGTGCGAATCCCAAAAGAGTTCTTACTTTGACTTCTTGGTGATGTACGGGTCGATTACTTCTATCCGACGCTTCGACATGACTGCAGCGGTCACCGTCCAACACAAAACTGGGAAAAGACACTCAAATGAAAAGCTTAAAACATCAAGTCAACAGTTCACAATAAACTCGTGAAGATGGAGTCTGGCGTGGTGCTGAGCAGAGAACCAAACAGGAAATTCCCTAACCAGAGGTTCGGATATGAGAAACTCCGCAGAACGTTGTAAAAACGCGGAGTGTCGCGCCAAGTGCCGGGTTTCAAAACGTAAACAGAAGCCTTGAACCTCGGATTAACAGCAGTGCAGTTGTGCAGCCAAATATTTCAGAATGGATGACCGAGTGCAGGGCACCTTTATTTCTGAAAAAGTCTCCAAAGTTCGGTGGAAGCCGGAGAACGGATACGAGTCTCACCATTTCGTCACTGGGAGTTGGGATAACGAGGTTAGTTCTCCCTTACATCATGTCATTTCTTAGTACTTCGATTTTTTTCGTTCATGACGTCTCTTGATTTCCTAACCAGGTAGCAAGTTTTTATAGCCGTGACATTTATTTCTCTGTTTTATCGATTTTTGACGTCGTAACGCATGAAATGGATACCACCCAGTCAAACGCATGTCTCACTCATGTCAATTTTTACTTGCAGAATTTAAATAAAGTGACACTGTGGTCTTGCCCCATTGATGGGATTGAAGAAAAGGATGATCCATCTCTTATATGTTCTTCACCTACTGATGGAGATGTCACAGAGCTCAAAGTAAATCATATTATGATCCTGTAGTTATGGTACTATGTTAAGATGTTTAACTTAATTATTTTATAACTATTTTTTCCATCTAGTTTGTCCAGAACAATGACTTCTTGGTGTCAACATCATCAGGTACTGTCCAGCTAATGACAATCGTGGATGTGGGGGATGCAGCCAACACTGTTCTGAAACCAACTATGTCATGGCGGAAGCTTCATTCATTTAAGTACGATTATCTCAATCATTTGTGAGGTGGACTGACCTTCTGTCTCTGCTGTAAAACAAGTGCAGATTAACAGACGTGAATTGTTTTCAGAACCGGAGAACTGGGCGCTTGCACTGGATTTGCCACCTATTTAGGTGATGTTGCGACTGTTGGAGAAAACGGTAGCATTGTGTCGCTAAATCTCGAAAAGAGACAACCTTTGAGAATCATTGGTATGCTGATTTTTTAATGAACTGCATTGTTTTTTAGAATTCAATTGGTTAAATGTCATCTCTTATTTCTGTTTTGTTTAGAATCTGCTGACAGTTGCTCCCTGAGGTGCATCCTCTATTTGCGCCACAGTGAAATTTTGACCGGAAATTTGAGGGGTCAAATGAAAAAATGGGACCTGCGTATAGCTGACGACAAGTCCATTCTTACCTTCATGCTGTCTGGAGATCAGGTGAGGCCATAAAATTGGAGTTTCTAATTTGATTTTTTATTTTTTCGGCCATCTTTGTGTTAATTTTGCTCTTTAAAATTCTAGTTGGGAGCCACTTGCATCACACAGCACCCAACACAGCAGCATACAATCCTTGTTGGGGGGGAGGATGGCTCCATAACTGTCTGGGATCTTCGACAAACCTCTTACGCAGTCCCACTTGCTGCTCATTCAGGCCTTGGTAAGTAACTAGTAATTTTGTCATTGAATGCACAGATTATGAATTGAGCTAAAGTTTAATGTTGATTGTTATTCTCCTCCAGTCAGTGAAATGACATTCCATCCCGATCGACCAGATCACCTTTTCTCTTGTTCATCAAATGGTGAATCCTGGCACTGGGATACCAGCAGTGTGTCACGATCCACAAGGCCTGGCCAGAACATGTCATGGACAGGTAAGAGCATCGTGTCCTGTTGTATAGGGGGAAAAAATAGCAATTAAATACAGGATTGTTTCATAATCTGTTTTTGCTGTGTTGTAGGTATTGATCCTCTTCAAAACGAAAATCCGTGGCTCAACACTGATGCTGTTAAACATCGTCTTAATGTCGTCCCATTAATGCCGACTTTACATAAAGGAGTTAATTCTGTGGATGTAAATAAAGATAAAGTAGTTGTTGGATGTGATAACGAGGCAGTTTATGTAATTTCTGATGTTTTAAACTCTAGAATGTAATTGAATGGGTGGAAATGTTGTCTTCTTTAATTGATTCTTATATGGTATGAATAAAATTTTGCTCTACTTAGTTCTTCTGTTTGAAGTTCCCTCGCTTCCC
Organism: Thrips palmi; assembly: GCF_012932325.1. Taxonomy (NCBI): domain Eukaryota; kingdom Metazoa; phylum Arthropoda; class Insecta; order Thysanoptera; family Thripidae; genus Thrips; species Thrips palmi. The sequence goes on along the minus strand of NW_023144629.1, from coordinate 2,280,477 downwards.
AGCTTCCTTCCCCTTCTCTTCTCCGTCTGTGTGTGGACAAGTATGAAAAGTTCAGCACCGGTCCGCGCAGTGTTCTGCGATTCCACATGTGTTTTTAAATGTATGTGCTACTGTCACTCGAAATCGATCGGAACCATTCATTCCTGAATTACAAGTGACTGGCCTTCTAAATTTACAAAGTTGCTTCCATCAGTTTGTTCGGCCTCGGAGTGGCGATAATCAGTGCGCTCTGTAGGGTGCTGCTGCTCGAGCGCCCTTCTCTGTGGTACTTTCTAGAAGCGTTTGAATGGTGTGCTGGTTATCCTCAGAGACACAGTAGTAGAGAAATATTTTGAAAATGCCACAAGAACTCCTCTTCTGCTACAACGTGGGCTGCGGTCAGAAGTATAACCCTGACGAAAACAAGGAAGGTCTGTGTAAAACCTGAGTTAACCTACCACATGTCTCAGTGAAAGATCACTTCTTTTAGAACTAACTTGCCTTTCTATCTATTCATTGTGTTTTATTTTCCTGTTCAGACTCTTGCACCCATCACCCTGGTCAACCTGTCTTTCATGATGCATACAAAGGCTGGGGGTGTTGCAACAAGAAGACAACCGACTTTACGGAATTCCTCAACATTCGAGTGAGTCCTCTCTGCATTGTAGTTTTATTTCTCGTTGGTTCTGGGCAGTGTATTAACCGTTTTTGATTTTCATTGCTGTAGGGTTGTACAAAATCCTTTCATAGCAATATTGCGCCTCCAGAACCGGAACGGCAAGTTGTTGATAAATCGACTAAGGATGAGGTGATTGTTGTTAAACCTCCGACGCAAACAAGTCTGGAGCGCCCCCCATTCGAGAGTCCTTTGACGGAGTTGAAGCCATCAATTGCTGCCTCCCTCAAGCAGCAAATCGAAGGCATTGTAAAATTGGGTTCCTCTGCCAATGAGATTCCAGGGGATGGCATACCTCCAATTGGAACATCGTGTAAAAATGGAGGTTGCAAAGTAGTGAGTAAATTCATCTATTGTTTATTTATAGTTTTTAACATTCCTTTTATCTCATTTTTAAAATGTAATTTTTGTTTTTTGTTCTAGTTATATGAAGGTGTTAGATCAATAGATGATCAATGCATTCACCACCCAGGATTTCCAGTTTTTCATGAAGGAATGAAATTTTGGAGCTGTTGTGTCAGGAGGACATCAGACTTCAATGTTTTCTTAGAACAAGCTGGATGTAGTACAGGGAAACATGTCTGGTTCAAAAAGCAGGTAAGTCCCATTTCCTGGCATTTTTTAAAAATGTTTAAATGGCTTAAATTTATACCTTTTTAAAATAAATTTCAGGACAAGTCTGGAGTTTCCTGCAGATATGATTGGCATCAGACAGGAAATTTTACTGTTGTCTCAGTATTTGCCAAAAAATATGATCCGGTCAAATCTGTAGTGAAAGTTAATCCTATCAGACTTGTGATTAATTTATATTTTCCTGAAACCGAAGACTGCTTCAATTTGGATGTGGAGTTAGGTGGAGTAAGTACCCTCTAGTGTGGCTCTGACAGTGTGGGCCCCCATGTTTGCTTTCTAACTGATTTTGAGGTTTTTTTTTTTTTTAGGTTGTTAATGTAGCTGAATGCAGTGCCCAGATGTTGGGTACTAAAGTTGAAGTGAAACTGAGAAAAGCTGAACCCGCTGCATGGAAGAACCTTTGCATATCTAGAGGAGTTGGCGACACTCAAAGCACACCAAGTAGCGAATCAAGCAGCAGTACTGCCACTCTCGAATCCCGGGTGGACGCTGTTGATTTAAGTGATCTGTGAATTTTGTATGGACGAACACCTACAGATGAACATCTCTAAATTATTGCCTTATAAATTTTTACTTCCTGTGCCTTATATATATCATAACGACGATTTTCTCTAACTTTTGTATTGTCTCTTTCATTGCTCATGCATGTTTAAAACATAGTGATTTTCTTTTTAATTTGTCCTTTGCTTTCTGTTCTCACTATACTGATTTAAGTACAAACGTCAGAGTGTAATAAATAAATATTTATCAAGCTTTAACCTATATTGATACATGCATGTTCCCGACTGCCGTTGTACCACACACGCGCGTGGACGGGGGCTTCTGTCGGGAATCGAACCCCGGCCCGCCGCGAGTGGGCCTTCCCTCGCGCGCTCTACCGGGCCGGCCCGCCACTGTCCACTGCGTCCCCGTCGGACTGCCGCCGTCGGACGACCCGGTTCGGTCCGTCTGTCTCTCTCGCACCCGCACGGACCCGTAGGGAGACCTGCCTCTCGTCTCGGAACGAGCCCGCTCGCCCCAGCCGCGCCCAGCTTCGCCCTCTCGGTCCAAAACAGCGGCGATGATAGCGCTGGCGCGGCCCCGCGACACAGTCGTCCATCTTCCATCTGAGCGACTCGCACGCGGCGTCGGCCGTCGGCACAGCGTCGCCTGAGCCCAAAGCCAAAGCCACAAGCTGGACACGCGGTGGCAGGCGATTGCCCCCTAAATCCGAGTCCCGAAAGCGCCATCGTCACTCGTCAGCGGTTTCCAGCGGGCAGCATGGTGAGTCACGGACGCGGAGCAGCCACTGGAAGGTTCCAGGCTGGCCGACGGCGAGGCGGCGCCGGCGAGGTCCCAGGGCTGCGGAGGGCTCATTGTGGCCGCACTGGTGACTTGAGCAGTGCCTCTCTTCGAATAGCATTTGCCTATCTGAGGCAGGGCCTTGGGGACACTTTGGCTACTTCGCCTGCGTCGCGTGGCGCCGGTCGGAACTCCGTGGAACTTTCCGGCTGGAATGTTGGCCCGGCCCGCACAAGCCGCACAGGCAGGCGGGATGTTTCCCTGGTGTTGGTTGCGTCACGCGTGCGGCGTGCGGCCTGCACTTGCCTCTGCACCGGCCACTGCACTTGCACTGCGCACGCAACGCGCTGCATCCCTCGCGTGCAGCGTCCGCATCGTAGGCTTTCGTTTCGAGACCCGAGACGCGATTCACAATAACAAACAATGATCCGGAGGCCTGCGCCTGTTGTTCGGTGGTTTGTGTGGGAGCGGGTGTGTCGTCAGCCGGTCAGCTGAGAGGGAGGTGCCTCCCCCTTCGGGACGCCGCTGGTCGCGCGTCTCTCTCGCACCCAGGCGCGTGCCGCTTGGGAGAGAGAGAGAGAGACTGACCGAGACGGCGGACGGGCGGGCGGGGGAAGGCGCGGCGCGAGTCGCGGAGTGCGCATGCGCGTGGCGTTGCCGCCGCCGCCGCGCCGCTTCCAGTCGCAACGCGACCGCCGCAGCCGCCGCCGCCACCGCGTCCGTTGCGAGCCCGCAGCGCAGCTCGTCCGCGTTCAAGCAGTGGTGCGGCTTGCCAGCCGTACCGTGCCCGCCCGTGCTGCGCCGCCGTGAGTTGCCATTTGGCTCCGTGCTGCCGGCGGCCCAGCCGCGACCGCTCTGTTTTGTCGCCCAGCAGACGATTCCCGTTGTCGACGTTATTTGCAGTGGCGTGCGTGTGAAGCAGAAGTGCGTCGGACTTCCCCGCGCTGAGGACGGCGTGCTGCACCCCGTGGGCGACGGCGGCGAGGTCGGAGTCCGTCGTCTTATCGCGAGGCGAGGACGCGGTGACAGAGCCTTCTAACCTCACTTTACCGGCTGACGGCCTGTCGGCAGGGCCCAGCGCGCTGTTTACCTACATTGCGCAAGGGACTTTAACAGTGTGGGACTCCTGGCGGCGGCCCCGGCACCTCGGCGTCGACGCCCCTTGCCCTGCCTGGTGGAACCCGGGCCGGCGGCACTTCGGGCCGGCGCGGTCCGAGTGATTCATCGGGACAAAGAGTGGTGCAAGAGGTCCTTTGTGTCCGGCAGGACATCGTCAGGACCACGTCAGGACTCCGGCAGGACCCTGGACACGCGGACCAGGACTCGCAGCAAGTGTCAGTGAAGTGCCAGTGTAGTGACAGTGCGGTGTCAGCGCCATGATCAAGTGGCAGTGAAATTCAAGTGATGTTTGTGGAGTGACAGTGATTGTGTACATCATGACAATGTGTTTCTAAGTGAATCGCTTCAAGCTAATCAGTGACCATGGCTTGGTGCAAGAAAGTGTGGCGAGAGGAGCTGCTCCAGTTGGCCCTCCTCCTCAGCCTGCTGGGTGTAGACAGGGACCTGTACCGGAGGAACTCGGAGTTCCACCCTGTGCGAATAGGCATTGACGATGTGGGTGGAGGTGTGCGATTTGAGAATGCGCAGTTTAACAACCCTTTCAACAACCGGATTGGACGGATGCATCCCAAGAGTCTGGATTCTGTGCTGCTGAATTATGAGAGGGACTTGATGGAAGATTTAAATGCCCTTGGGAGATACAACAGAATAGAGCCGCTAAACCACAACGTGACAGCTTATGTTTTGAATGTGGATGTGGGGAGCGTCAGGCTTGGAGCTCTCAGTTCTGCTGGAAACACAGAACCTGCTGATCCAGCACCAACTACAGCTTCTCCACCAGGATCGGAATTAACCCAAGAGGTAATACATCATTCTGTATTTATCGTAGTTTAAACCTTCTGTATTAGTCAGTCCGTAATCGTAGAGCCTGAGTATGCTGAATCGGACCTTTGCAGTCTGGTTACCACATTATTTTTATCTCTCTCTGACGGTATGCCATACGCCGTTTGGCCATTATCTACTGTCCTCGTTTCAATAAGAGAAAGGCATAAGAGAGGTCATTAACACTTTGCTGCACATTGCTTACTCTTATCAGGCTGTGAGATGAGCCGAACAGGGAATCTCCTTCCCCTTCGACGACCCAGCCAGAGTCGTTTCCCTCTCTGCCAGTCCAGATAGAAGGGCAGCCGCCTAACCCAGTTGCGGGTGTCCTCTGAGGTTAAAATCCAGGAAGCGCGGTCGGCAGTCGGGCGAGCATCCGGGGCAGGGCGCAGGGCGACGCAGGGCCGGGGAGGGCGGACAGGTAGGCAGGCAGTGTGACACTGTGACACCGTCGGGAGGTGGAGTTTGACCCGGCCCGGCGACGCGGCGCGGCGCGGCGGTGTTACCGTGTGCATTCAATGCAAATTCGGCAGTAAGGTGCGCGTACGGCGCGGGGCGCGCGGCCCGGGTACCCCCGCACCCCACCCGCCCCCCACTCGGGGCCCACTCGTCCTCGCCGGCGGGGTGCCGGGTGCCCCGGGCCGGGCCGGGCCCGGTGCCCGAGGCAACATGGCTGAATGTCTGGGCTGACAGTGTTCGGTTCGTCGCCATGCAGGCCGGCTGGGGCTGGGAGTTTATGGAGGTCTTCATTCGCAAGGACGACTTCAACTACCGATACTGGCGGACCACATGCTGGAGGGTAAGGAGCTCTCTGCCCTGCCCTCCCTCTGCCTCGCTGCCTTGGTGGGGTGGGTGGGGGTTGCGGACCGTGACGGGGTTGGGGTTGGGGTTGGCGGGTAGCTCGGCCAAGGCGCCATGGCGGACTCGGGCTGGCCGGCGCGGCCGGGCGCAGCTGTCGGACTTGGTCGTGGACGGGGTGAAGCTCGCGGTGAACACTGGAGGACTTCCCCCTCCCCTCCACCTGCCACCCACGTCCTTGGAAGGGGTGGGGGGTAATTGAAACACACTCGTCTAATGATGGTCCGTTCTAGGTCCGGCCGGCCGGCCAGGCAGCCCCAGCCTGTCGGGCCAAACGGCATTCAAGGTATTGAGTAAATCGGAGTGACGCGGAGTGACGCATGACGCGCACCACGCGCCGCGCTGCGTCGTTCCGAAGTCGTTCCGAAGTTCCGAATCGGCATTCGGCGTGGTTCGACTCGGCCGCCGCCCCGCGCTCCGCCACTCCGCACTCCACTGCGCGACTCGACTTGACATCGGCGTGCTAATGCCCCGGGGTCAAACTGTGACCGCCGCGCCGCCGCGCCCGTTTCGGTTTTTTGCGGCGGCAAGAACCGAGAAGCCAGCGAAGCCAGGCCGCTGCAGCGCTGCAGTCGCGGCGGCCTTTTCGAAATGGCAGTCAGTCCGTCGCCACGTGGGAGAAGAACCAATTGGAATGGAAGGAACACACGGCCGTATTTTTAGTCGGTTTTTTTTTCTTCAACCGTTTGATTGTTGGCCGTGCGTGTGTGACTGTGCGTGCAGTCCGGAGGGCGGGGCGGGGCGGGGCGGGGCGGGGCGGACCGCGGAGGCTGGAGGAAAGTCGCGCTGCAGTAATCGGCGGATGGCACGCCACGCCAGGCCACGCCAGGCCACGCCACCAAGTGCATGCGTTTAGCGGGTCGAAGTGGCTTCGTTTTCCTGGCGACTTGGCCGTCGCCGTCGCCGAGGTGCGGCCGGTGGCGCCGTTCTCTCTCGCACCCCTGCGGAACGCCCGAGAGCAGTCTGCCCCGGCTGCTGGACTCGCCGGACTCCAGCGTGCGGTGCGTGCCATGACGGCATCGCGGAGGGTAAGCGCCCCGCGAGAAAGTGCTCGCGCTGGCGCACGCGCGCGGCCGGGGCGGCGGCCTCGGCGAACTGAACTCGGGGCGCGCGGGGCAGAGCATCATCCCCCGGGACGACGGCGGCGTGCTCCGGGCCCGGCCGCCCCATGGGCCGCCCCGCGCGGCTCCCGGAGAAAGGCCAGGAATGCGGCGGCTCGGCGCGGCGGCCGTGGCGGGGCTCGGCGCGGTGCTAACCACGCCGTGTGAGCACGCCGATGGCGCACAGTGGGCCAGAAGACAGGTGGAGGCGGCCAAAACTCCAGACGCGTTTTGAGCTCCAGAGTCGCTAAATGGGACTCGAACTGAACGTGTGACCCCACCAATGGATTGCTCTCCGAACGAGGAATCCATTGGTGGGGTCACACGATCGGTTCGAGTCCTGTTCAGCGACTCTGGAGCTCAAAACGCGTCTGGAGTTTCGTCCGCCTCCACCGGTCTTCTGGCCCACTGTGGGCCCCAGGCCGGCCGCCGCACTTGACTTTCCCCCAAACAAACGCGGTCCGCGTTGCGCGCCGCGGTCCGCCAAGGGGAGGATCTTCACCTCGCTGTCGGCAAGGCGGGCTGGGCCGCGGCCAAACCGGCGGGGGCGTAACGCCCTGCCCGGCCGGCCGCCCCGCAACAGTGGCGCGCCGCTGCTTATCAAGCGCATTATGAGTCAGAGGTCGGACGGAGTGAATCAGCCGAGGAATAACGGAGAACGCGGGAGGAAGTTGACCGGGCCGTAAAAATACCTCAAGGGTTGCCATACGGCTGTCCCCGTGTTCCCACGCCGCCCCCGCCCCCCTTTTTCTATCGGTCGGGTCGGGTCGGCCCGGCGGCGTTGCATATTCAGCGTGTCGCCCTAGGGGGGCGTCCGGGAGCCACGTGTGGTGTGCAGCGCCATTCCCTCGGGGCGCGTCGGGTTCGCAGTGGAGCTGCCGGGGGGTTGGACACCTGCAACAGGGTGCGTTGAGTCGGGGTTCGCCCCTCGCGACCAAGGCGAGCCAAGCGCTCAACGCGAAGGCGCTGATCTCTGCGTGGGGCTGTCTACCCATTCATTTTTCAGTGTCGTTCTCGATTACGAATGTAGGAGCGCTGTGCGGTGTGCTGGGTGCCCTGGGGGCATGACATAGGGGAGGCCGCCGGCGTGATATCGACCCTTCAACCGTTGCTCAACGTTCGTGAAGCAAGTTCCAAAGCTTTTTTTGTCTTGTTGTTGCTGTTTTTAGCAGTGTGGCGTGTGTTCCCTGGCCCGCACCTGTTGCGCTAGGCTGGGCAGGGCCAGGCCGGTGGGCCGCTGCGCGCGCCTAGCGCCGCCTAGGGAGGGCCGCTCTAGCGCGCGCGTAAAAAAAACAACAACATGCAAATGAATGGAATCAAGAACAGTAGCGACAACACTTGTTTTCTCCCTTTCGGGTCTTTTTGTTTTCTAAAGGGGGAGAGAGAGAGAAACGGCACGGCGTTCGAGAAGGGCATGCACCTGCTACGCGTGGCGGCTTGCCTGGGCTTGCCTCTCATCGCGGTGTGCCATCCCCCCCTCCCCTTCCCCTCCCTCCTTCCTGGCCATGTTTTTGCGGCCGCGGGGCGCCGAAGGCTAACGTGCGGTTTCGTCGTTGAACGCTGAATCGCTGCAGACTGATTCCGAGAGTCGTTTTCGTCGCTGTCTCTATCGCCACTCGCGGGGCGTCCCCGTGCAGGTGCGAGAGAGACAGAGCGACCACCTCCGGAGCGAGTCTGCTGCGTGCACGGCGATACGGCCGCGTTGCTCGATGGCAGTGTGATGGCAGTACTGTACCTCTAGGGTCGCCTCGCTGCTCCGCTGCCAGGATTACCCAGGATTACCCCGTGCATCAAACCCCCCGCCCGCGCCATGGCCATTCACGTCGCCAGCGAGTACCATCCTGTGGACTTGTCCGGCCGTTGGATTCCCCCCCACTCCCCACCCCTGCTCGCCCCGACCCCTTGACTGACTCCGCGCAAAAATTTTTCTCGTCTCTGTCTCTCTTACACTCACGGGAGGTTCCGCGTGGGTGCGAGAGAGACGGAGCGTCGAAAACCGCTGTCCGGAGTCGGTCGCCGGTAGCTGAACTAGTGCAGCTTGGGGCTTATTACGTGCCTGGGCTTCTCTGCATACTCGCGCCGAGAGTCGCCTTCGTCGCTCTGTCTCTCTCGCACCCACGCGGGACGCGCCGTGAGTGCGAGAGAGACGGAAGGTGCTGCCGTCTCGGGGGCGGCGCTCTGCCCGGCCCGCTCGGCGTGCACGTGTGTGGCTTCGCTGTCAGCCCCGCTCGCAGTGCGCTGGGCGTGCGTCGTGCGTGCCCCTCTCTCTGGCGTTGGCAGTGCGCTACCAAATTTTGTTGCTCTCTTTTCACTCGTTTGATGTTGATTTAGACCCTGCGATCGCGGGATGAATGGCGGGACGCGTGCGGTACCTTACATCGCTCTGTCTCTCTCGCACTCGCGGGGCGTGCCGTGCGGGTGCGAGAGAGACAGAGCGCCGCGACACACGATGTGCGCGGAATCGGTCCGCTGCGGGTACACTGCGTCGCGGCCGCACGCTCGCCGCTTGCCCGTGTTCATTTGTTTTTCCACTGGCGGCGCTGGCCCGGCCGGGCTGGGCTCCGCGATCCGCGAGGCTCCGCGAAGTGGGGCGGGACGGGGCGGGGCCGGGCGGCGTCTTGGCAGAAGCACCGGCCCAGCGCCGACGGCCTGGCCCACGGCCTGGCCCACGGTGTGGCGTCCGCGTCCACGTCAAAGCAAATGGATGAAGCGAAGGTCCGCCCCGCCGGCCGGCAACTTCGCTAGGCAATGACCCCGGCCGCGAAAAAGGGCGACGGCCGCCGCCGGGAATCGAACCCGCAACCGCGCCCGCTTTGTCGCTGCGCTGCCCACAGTGTGGGAGACACGTGGCGCGCGCCGTGGTGACGACGTCCGTGACGGAGCGTGCGTTTACAGGTTATAGTTTGATCTTTTACGGCGTAGGCGACTCGAAATAGCGGCGCTTGCCGTCACGTTGTCTCGTCCGCGGTTCGTCCTGCGGGCTGGTGCCGAAGGATCGCTCTGTCTCTCTCGCACTCGTGGGGGTGCTCCGTGAGTGCGAGAGAGACAGAGCGTCGAAAACGACTCTCAGTCTGCTGTGCCAAGGCCGCCTCGCGGAGGGCAGGGCCGTCAACCAGGCCGGGTCGCCGGCGTCAACGGCCACCTGGGGAAGCCGCCGGCTGCCCTCCGCGTCGCCAAGGCAGCGTTACACTATGAAACGGCGTCGCCAAGCAGGGCCTCTCACCCGTCGGCCCGCAGCGGGGCCCGCAGCCGCCTCGTTGACCGGGCGTCAACTGGGTGTCCACTGTACACACGCCCACGGCCCACGGGGACCACGCACTGCACGCAGTGTGTGCACTTAGTGCCGTTGGTGGCCGCTGCTGCCCCCTTCGGCCCCTTCCCCAGGCCCGCGGGCAGTGCGGCCGTCGCTCTGTCTCTCTCGCACCGCCGCGGGACGCCAGGGACGCCAGGGACGCCCCGCGAGTGCGAGAGAGAGGGAGGAGGGGGCTCCCGCGCGGAATCAGTCTCCTGGCGGACGATGCCCTTTGCCTGCCGCGGTGCCGCGGTCCACGCCGCGGTGCTGTCTCTCTCGCACCCGAGCGGGGCGTGCTGGGAGTGCGAGAGAGACAGCGTGAGCGGGACGCGGCCGGCCGAATCCGGTGGCCGTCCCCGTCCCCCCGGCGTAGAGCCCCAGGGCGGGCAGTGCTGCGCCCCGCCGGGAGGACGCCAGCAAGTGCCCGCGGACGGTGACGGTGCGTGGAGCCCTGTCTCTCTCGCACCCCCGCGGGAGAGCCCCTGGAGAGTGAGGCGGAGCGTCGAGTGTGCCGCCATGGACCCGCCGCCCGGATGGGACAATAGACCGCGTGTGATTGCCTGCGCCTCTGGCAGCCTCTGGCGGCGCGTTTGGCACGGTGTGCTGACGATGCGTGCGCGGGGCGAGCGGTGCGCGTGGGGCCTCGACGGCGTGCTCTTTGTGCGGCGAGACGGCTTTCCTTTCCGCCGATGGAACGCGTGTTGTTGGCCCATTGTGCGCCCAGGACGCCGCCAGGACGCCGCCAGGGCGATGCGCAGCGCCGCCAGGGAATCTTGGAAAAGCGGCTGACGCGACGCTGACGGGGTGCAGGACCGCGACACTGCCAAAAGGCAGCCAAAAGGCCGCGTCCGTTGCCGTCCTTGCGGGGACTCGGGACGCGGCGACGCCGAGGTGATCTCACTGGCGCGTCGTGTTGCCGGACTGCTTCCCACAGGTGCGAGAGAGACAGAGCGACGAAGGGAAGTGCCTGCACTGCACTGCTCACGCGCTATCGGTCACGCTGCGTCCATTCGTCGCTCTGTCTCTCTCGCACCGCCGCGGGGCGCCCCACGGCTGGTGGGGAGTGACAGAGGCAGAAGACGTTCCTTCCGAATCGGACGCGCCGCGGTGTAGAGTACACTGTACGAGAGACAAAGACGGCCCGAGGCCGACCTTGCGGTGTGCCGCCGCCGTCTCGGATTTTTCTCAGGAAACGGCGGCTGCCGAGCGGTTCAGAAGCAGGAGAGTCGTTTTCGTCGCTGTCTCGTGTGGCTCGCCTGAATCGCTCAGCCGGGCGGCCGGCAAACAACGCCTTGTCCGCTCCGACGCGGCTGCTCCTTGTGTCATGACGCCTTTCTTCGTCCTTGGCAGGCAGAGAGAGAGAGAGAGGTATACGCAGTAGAAAGAGCCCGCGCGTGAACCGCCGCGGCTGTCTGTTTGAAAGCGTCAAAGTCAAAGTGTGTGTACCCTCTCCTCTGGCCTCTCCCCCTGAAATACTGCCCTGCCCTACTTCGGCGCCATCAACACCCTCGTGTGTGCAATACGCGACCTCTGTGCCCCCTCCCCCTCCCCCGGCCCCCCTTTGGTGAAAACAAGCGGGGCGCTGCACAGTGGGCCAGAAGACCAGTGGAGGCGGCCAAAACTCTAGACGCGTTTTGAGCTCCAGAGTGGCTAAATAGGCCTCGAACCGAACGTGTGACCCCACCAATGGATTGCTCTCCGAACGAGGACTCCATTGGTGGGGTCACACGCTCGCTTCGAGTCTTGTTTAGCGACTCTGGAGCTCAAAACGCGTCTAGAGTTTTGGCCGCCCCTACCGGTCTTCTGGCCCACTGTGCGCTGGCAGCGTGTTGCCTGCTTTTGCGCCGCGTTGGGGCGGGTCAGCGCACCGCGTGGGCCGCCCCCACCCCCGGGATGTGTATATAGAGACGCCGGCGGCGGCGGCCGGCTGCAGGCTTTTCTGCGGGAGGGAGCTCTGGTGCTTCGCCGCGCGCCTTGACGGCTGACGCTGGCGGCCAAGTTCACGGCCGCCTTGTCGACCTCGCGCCACTCGGCCGGCCGGCCCCGGCCCCCGTCAGCACTCTCAACACGCTTACAATGTGTATGAGTCGCTCGATTGTTGCGTGCCAAAAATTGGGCGGCGCGGTTGCTGGCTGGCTGGTTGGCTGAGGCGGTGGCAGTGGAGGGGGCTCCGGCCGGCCGGCCGGCCGTCAGTGGGGTTAGTACACACACGCTCCTGAAGGACGCCAAGCTATTTAGCGGTTTGCTATCTCGGCGGCGACCTCCGCGGCGACCCCTAGCGGCCGCCACGCCGCCGGCCAGGTCGGCGCACTTGTTGTCGACGGGGAGGTGCCAGACTCGGCCCGGCGGCGCGCGATGCCCGGCGATGCCTCAACCCCGTCCGCCGTGTCCCCTGCACGAGAGGGAGAGTCTTCGCCACCTGGGCGTCCTTGGCGTCCTTGGGGTGTCGCAACGGCCGCCTGGTCGTTGGCTCTCCGAGTGGTCGCCAAGGACCCCGTCAAGTCGGACGGCGGCCCGTCTCGCTGTCACCTCTAATTACACAGTGGCCCTGCCTTGGCCTCTGGCCGCTCTGCCCCGCTCTGCCCCAGGTCGGGGAAGTCCTTGGCGACGATGCGGTGGAGACCAGTGGAGGCGGCCGAAGCTCTAGACGCGTTTTGGCCTTATCTTGTTTGCACGGGCCCTCAAAAAGTACGGCCGATCGAACGGCCGCCGTACCGAGAAGAAGGCGAGTCTAGAGAGCGATGCTTGAGGCTCGAGGCGCGTGTGTGGTGCACGCCGTTCAGGCCTGGTTCAGGCCGTGCAAGCGGTGCAGCTGGGGGCCACGCCGCCAAGCCGCCACGCCACGCCGCGGCCCCGCTCGCGTTTGTCTCCAGATTGTGCTGATGTTGGCGGGGCGGGGCGGGGCGGGGCGGGGCGGGGCGGGGCGGGCGGGGCGGGCGGAGTAGCAGACGGCCGCGGTGTGCCGGTGTGCCATGCAGGAGGGCTTATATGGCACTGTGCTCTTTCCGCGCGGCCTCCCCTCCACGCGTTCATCATACACTCACTCACACACTCGCACTCTCGCTCTCACACACGGACGGACGCTCACACTTTAATTCTCGCCCGCTCGGCCCCTACAAAGCTACACGCGGTCGGTCGAAAAGCATAACCAATTAGGCTGTGGAAACTCGAAATGCGTCTGCGTCTGTCTCTCTCGCACTCGTGGAGCGTTTCGTTGCGAGAGAGAGAGAGACGTAATATTACCCTGTTCGGCGTGGTGCGGCCGGCGAATGCTGCAAAAAGTTAATGCTAGACAGAGATCCGCTGTGCTGGCAAGCGCGGCTGCTGCGGCCTGTCGGCACGGAATCGAGGTGGCTGGGCGTCGGCTGGGCGTCGGCAGGGCGTCGGCAGGGCGTCGGCAGGGCGTCGGGCTGGACCCGATACATACTTACCAGTAGTTAGCGTGGCCGCGGCCATGCTGGCGCGCGCTGCCGGGAGCGGGTATTCGGGGGCGTCCATGTGACGCACACCCTGCCAGCCATCATGCTCTCTCCCTCGCACTCGCGGGCCGCTCCGGAGGGTCGCGAGGGAGAGAGAGCGCTCCCGACAGCTTCCAGGCCGAGTGGCCGCTAACGTAATTATCCCTCGGACCGGCTGGGCTGTGGCTTGCAGTGGCTTGCACCGCGCCTGCACTGCCCCAACATGTCGCCCTGCTCTCCCTCCGGCCCGGGCTGCCCGGGTTCGAATCCCCGTGCCAGTTTTTTTTTCCGCTTGGCGCGCATAGGCGCTTCGCGGAGCCGGCCCGGAGGAACAGGTTGTGCTCGGCGTCGGCCGCGTCGCTCCGGACGGACTCTGGACTCGCTCGCCGTCACGCCGGTCGCGGTCCTGGCCGTCACGCGTGACGTGCGCGCGCGTGTGCCGCTGCGCCGCGTCGCGTGACGGCGAGCCTCTTCCTAATTGCCGCTGGAAATAATAAAAGACGGTTCGGATTATCGGCGACCCCCGATGGCACGGCGGCGCTAGCTGGGTAATGGACGCGCTGCCTCGCTCAAGGACGCCAAGGACGCGGGGCCGCGTCCCGGCCAAGGAGAGGCACTTCTAGACCAGCAGCGCGACGTGGCCGGCCACGGCGCCATGCTCAAGGTGTGCCGGCCGCTGGGCTCGCGTTGCCCCTCCCCTTTGTCCTAGTGCGAATCGAGGCGGTTTCGGGCGGTGGGGGTCCTGGTCGTCCTGGCCGTCCTGGCCGTCGCGGTGTACAGCGTGGTGCCGACGCCCCGTTGCCGGCGTGCGTGCCGCGGCGTGCCGCCGTCGCCTCGCTTGCCGGCTTGCCCACATCAATTCGCACGGCTATAAATACTGGCGCTGTGTACCCATCCGGCTGGCAACTCTTTGCATCGACTGTCGCCGAGTCGTCTTTTTTTCGCCTCCTCCCGACCACTTTGGCGACCTTGCGGAGAGGGCCAGGTCCTTGACGGGCTGCCCCAGAGAGCCAGGTCCTCGACGGGCTGCCCCAGGACGGCCCCCAGGAGAGCGCGGCGGCGCGGCCCATTTTTCCTCGGCGACGTCCTCCCGGTCTTCGCTAGGCGCCTCTCGGCTCGCGGAGCCCCGCAGAGCAAGGGCTAGCCAGGGCCAGGGCTAGCGGGTCCGACGTTCCCAATTCCGGTGCCGAGCTGCCGAGTCGAGCGGAGCACGGCGGAGGCCGGGCTCAGCCGAGCCGTGCCGGGCCGAGCCGGGCCGGGCTAGTCTGGCGGCGATGTCAGTGACACCGCCACCGCACAGTGGGCCAGAAGACCGGTGGAGGCGGCCAAAACTCTAGATGCGTTTTGAGCTCCAGAGTCGCTAAACAGGCCCCGAACCGAACGTGTGACCCCACCAATGGATTCCTCGTTCGGAGAGCAATCCAATGGTGGGGTCACACGTTCGGTTCGAGTCCCATTTAGCGACTCTGGAGCTCAAAACGCGTCCGGGGTTTTGGCCGCCTCCACCGGTCTTCTGGCCCACTGTGCACCGCCGGCCGACCGCGCCTGCCCGCCCCGCCCGCTTGGCGACGAGGGGCCTAAAGCCCAAACCCGGCGAGCAAGGCGAGGCGCCACACCGCAGGTCGCGGCGTCGCTGGTGACGCGTCCTGCCTCCCTTCGCGTCTGTCTCTCTCGCACTCACGCGGCGTCCCGCTTTGGAGCGAGAGAGACGGAGCGACGACTCTGGGAATGAGCCTGCAGGCGTCCCTGCTTACCTGGCGCCGCGCCGCGCCACTGCGGCCCGCGAAGCCCGCGGCGAAGCCCGTAAAACCGCGCGGCGTGCTTGGCGGCGTGCAGCGTCCCGGGACCGCGGCGCGCCGCGGCGGGCGGGAGAAATTTCAGCATCGCGGCCATAACGCGGCTCGGCTGGCTGGTTGGCTTGCCGACTGTTTGGCCGCTGGTTTGGGCCTCTGGGCCTTCGGGCCGGCGAAAGGAGAGGGGGTGGGCTCACGGCTCACGCAGCCTGACGCGGGCTGACGCGTAGGTGCCAACGCCGGCGACGAGCTCGGCCGTGTTGAGCTCCGCCAGGCCGGCCAGGACCGAGGATGGCGCGCCGTGCCATGATTGATCGGTGTTAGCTCGCCGCGAGAGGTCGGCCGTCGCAAGGGCAGGGTTATCGGAAAACAGTGGAGGGGGAGGGGGGCGATTACTACTCCGTAAAGGGGAGGGGGGCCGGCCGGCCAGGACGGCCACGGCGAATACATAGTGAAGTAGCCGGCAGCGCGGCCCGGCAGGACCGGCAGGCCGGCGGCACTCTAGTCTGCCCGATTCCTCACTGTGTTTTTCCTTGTCCTCCTCAGGTGAGTCGAGTCGCGGCCTCGGAAGGTGACCCCTGCGTGGCGCGGCGGCGCGGCGGCGGTGGGCCAAATTGACGCGAGTCGTCGCCGGCGTCGCCGCGGCGCGGCACTGTAGGCTGTAGCGACGGTAGGCTGTAGCGACTGGAGACTGAACCAAGACTGCAGCCGTGGTCGGCGGTACAGTCGTTTCCCTCCCTAACCTAGCCAACATGGCGCTGAGGACTCCAGCCTCCTCGCTGAAGGGAGGAGCGCCTGCGAACTGCGGGGCGGGCCGTCCCGTCGAGCAGGCGTGGTCGGCGGGCCGGCCTACCCGGCCCCTTTGGAGCGCCTGGCGGGTAGGCAGTCCTTCCTACGCCGGTGCCTCGCATTGCCTACCTGCCAGGCGCCCTCCTGGGCCATCCTGGCCATACTGGCCATACTGGCCATACTGGCCATACTGGCCACCCTGGCGCCTCAGAGGTCGGCGTCCGCGACCGCTCCTTTGTGGCGCAGGGGCTGCAGGGGCCGAGGCGGGGCCGCCGGGGCCCTGACCCCAGGATGTTTGTGTATCACTGTCAAGCCCGCTCCTGCCTCGGCGCTGCCTCGGCTCTGTTGGCAAGGTCCTTACAGTGGTGCAGCCGCAGCGGCACCAACGTACGCACAGCGCAAGGGCCGCCCCGGTGCAACGACCTCGCGGTCACGCTGGCGTGCAAATTTAGATGAGGCCGCGCGGCACGCGCCCGTGTGTGTGTGTGCGTGTGTGTGTGCGCGCGCGTGCATGCCCCCAAGAGGCACGCGTCGTCGTTGGTGCAGCGCGGTGCCAGGTCACTGCTAAATATACGCGGCCGGGCCATATTGACCGCTGGCTTGGCGCTGCGCGTGCCGTCGGCGTGCTGCGCGCACCGCGACCCCGTTGCGGATCGCCGCCCCGGGGGATGCCCCGTCTTGGCGGCCTGTCGTCCCGGCGGCTTGTTTTCGCGTCCTCTGCCACTCTGCACCGCGCCGCCCCGCGCCGCCCCGCCCCTTGACGAGCCGCGAGCAGCCCCGGCGGCCGTCCGTCTTGGCGGTCTTGGCGGCGTGGCGGCGCGCGGCCGGGGGGAGGGGGAGGGGGTTGCACCCGCACCCCCGATCCGTCCGCCGCGCCACCGCCGCCGCACTGCACTTGACGCGGGAGACAAGTTGGTCAGGGCCGCTGTGCCCTGGCCGTGCCCTGGCCGTGCCGCGACGAGCACGCCGACGGGTGCTTTGGTGGCGACGGCGCCATTTGTCCGTACACTGTCAGGACGCGGCCGGCCGGCGCTGCACTAGACTAACAGCGCCGCGGCACGCGTGGCGGCCGCACTGTAAAACGGTCCCTGCGTCGGTGTGGCACCGCGGTGGCGTCCTCGTTGTGCTGAATCGCCCCGATTGCGGGCGTTGCGTAACGACCACCGATTCTCGAAAGAGAGGCGCCACTCATTGTCATTGTCTCCGTCACGGCTGCACTTCGCCCCGTCTCTCTCGCACCCCTGCAGCCCTGCGCACAGTGGGCCAGAAGACTGGTGGAGGCGGCCAAAAGTCAAGGCGCGTTTTGAGCTCCAGAGTCGCTAAATGGGACTCGAACCGAACGTGTGACCCCACCCATGGATTCCTCGTTCGGAGAGCTATCCATGGGTGGGGTCACACGTTCGGTTCGAGTCCCATTTAGCGACTCTGGAGCTCAAAACGCGTCTAGAGTTTTGGCCGCCTGCACCGGTCTTCCGGCCCACTGTGCTGCGGCCCTGCAGGGCGCCCCCGTGAGTGCGAGAGAGACGAAAGCAGTGCGGTTCCAGCTCCGGACTCCCACGTGCAGTGACCAGGAAGCGCTTGGCGCCGCTTGGCGTCCTGCCGCGCCGTGTTGCAGTGCCGTGTGCGACACCGTGCGGCAGTGACGCCCCCTCACACGCACACACACACGCACACACACTCACACACACACACGCCCACACACTTGCACTCTGGCGTGCAGCAGAGGACGTTGGCTGGACGTGGAGGCAACTAGCCTCGTCCAGGCAGGTTGGTGCGGACATGTGGTGATTGGGGACGACGTGGTGGCCTCTGTGTCTCCGTCGTCTTCTCCTCCTCCTCCTTCTCGTCGTGCAGCGCGGTGCAGCAGCAGCCTTGGAGGGGAGAGGGGGGGGGGCGAAAGTGCAGCGCACAATGCATCAAACGGCCTCCCGGTGACGGTTTCCGAAGCCTCACATGGCGACGGCACGACGACGGAGTGGCAGGTCGGATCAAACGACTGTTCCGCCGTGCGCACTGTGCGCGCCGTGCCTCCAGGAAGTATTTTTCTTCTTTTTTTCGGCGGGCAGCGTCCTGCGTGTCGCCTATACCTTCCGGCGCCACGCGTTTTAAAACCCAGTGTACGACTGTTGGTACACTCGCACGTCGGAAGGAAGACGCGCGTGCAGATGCCAATAACGCAATTTTTTTTTGGTCGCCGGAGGCCGTGACTGTTATGGCGAGGAATGAGCGTGGATTAGCATGTTATGCACTCGCTGTGCGCGCGGACTGCGACTACACTGCAGCGCGACTGCAGGCTGCGTGCAGTGCAGGCACGCCAAGCGAAGGCCGCCCCTCGGCCCCTCCGTGCAGACCGTCCGGTCGGCCTGCCGGTCGATACGAATTGTCCATCGATAGAGTGCCTGCCGGCTGGACTGGACAGCCAGTCGCGGGTTCGAGCCCCGCCACCCGCCACTTTTTTTTCCGCCGTCGCCGGTTACTAGTCCCGGTTACTACCGAATAGTCGCTCTGTCTCTGTCTCTCTGTCTCTCTCCCTCTCTCCCTCTCTCTCGTGAGACAAAGGCAGGCCGCACCTGCGGCTCTGCCCGCGGGCCGCGTGGACGAGGCCGACCAGGGTGGCTGATAGGGCGCGGCCTTGCAGTGTGGGCCGGCCAGGGGCGGCGAGGATCGCGATGATGCTCAGCCAATTTCACACCCGGGATCGGATCCGAGCGCGGGCTGCGTGCTGGCACAGTGCTGCGCAGTGTGCTGGCACTGCTGCGCCCCATACGGTTGCCGCACGGGGGCGGCTGCACGCTCCGTTGCACTCGTACCGCGTGGGTCGTGGGTTCGAGTCCCGCCAGAAGCGCCTCTTTCTTTTTCGATGTTCCGTCGCCTGGCTGCGAGTGTCGCCGCCGTCCGGCCGGCCGGCTGGGCAACACACTTGTGTGCAATTTGCCATTATTCGGTATTAACGACGCGACCTCGCTGCAACATTTTCATCAATCTTTCCCTTTCTTCGCCACTCGCTTGTTTACTTTAAAAGCGGCGATTCTGGGAGAAGTGTGCGGCGCGAGGCGCGCGTGTCGTTGTTTTTTCTCTCTCGTGTGAGGCTCACTAGAGAACGGCCCCGCCAGGGCCTCGCAGTGTGTTAGCTCGCACCGCCGCCAGCTCGCCTGTCTCGTGCTTGAGGGGGAAAGGGCGAGTCGAGTCGCAGGGAGATTTAAATGCGTGCCCGGTACACTGAGAGTCGCTTTCGTCGCTCTGTCTCCGTCGCACCTTTTTGGCTGGGACGCCTCAACGCATGGAAGTGAGACAGACGACCCTCGGAATCAGTGTGCTGGGCCGAGATAAGCCCTCGTGTGCTCCGCCGCGGAGCTCGGCGTTGACCACAGGTGGAGCGGGCAGGGCGTGGCGCAGCGCGCAGCGGCGGCGAGGCTTCGAGTACATACTATTAGTGGAGGAGAGACAGAGCGCAGATAAGATAATTGGATGCCCTCTGTGTCCGGACTCGGTCCGACTGATGCCTCGCTTTTTGTCTGTCGCGTGTTGTCGCCGGCCTGGGCATGGCGGCATGGCTCGGGCGTGCTGCGTGCTGTTTTCCGTTTCCAGTGTGCTGGGCGGTGCTGCGTGATGCCCCGTCCACTTTGTATGGGCGTTTCCCGGGAAGTCCCCATGCGTTACGCGCTGCGCATGCCGCGCGGAGTAGCGACGGCGGCGCTGCGGTGTGCTTCGCTCGCTTCGCTGCCGCGCCGCCAGAGGGCGCCACGCGGCGCTGCCGCCAGCGTCGCGGGGTAGCGTCGGCACGCGTCGGCGAGACTCCCCGCCTCTGGGTCCTTGCCGCTAATCCGGCCTTCCCCGATGAAGGCCGCCGTCGTCCTCGGCCCTTCGGCCTCGTCGGTTCAATCCAAGCGCGCTCGAGATTCGGCCCTTCCGACCGCGCGTCGCTTGGCAGTGTGGGCGCGGACCTTTGACCCCGGGGCTTGTTTGTGCTGCCGGCCGGGCGGCCAGGTGACCGCGTCGCGGCGCCACGTGGAGGCCCCGGCGCTCTGTCTCTCTCGCACTCGTGGGGCGTCCCGCACTGGTGCGACAGAGAGAGAGACGACGCTTTGGTTCGGACAGCCCTACACTTCTAGGCTCTCTACCCGCCGGGGCCCCCGGTGGCCGCGGCCACGGCGCCAGGCGCCACCGCCAGAGCGCGCTGAACGTGGTTGTTTGAAGATTCGGGCCGCTTGGCCATGCTAGGCCAGGCTAGGCCAGCCCCGCCGCGCCGCGCCCCGCCCGTCCGACGGGCTCGTGGTCTTGGAGGCGCAGAAGGCACGGCAGATGGCAGTCGTCACACGCAAGCAACGAAACCGGGCTCGGCGAGGCGGGCCTGTGGCATGGCCTGGCGGCATGGCCTGGCGGCGTGGCGTGACGGTGTGCCCCCTCCACGCGATGCGACTCCACGACCTCTCTGGGGCCCAGGCCGGCCCCGGCTGCTGGCGGCCCCGCGGCCCGGCTGTCGCACAAAGTCGCCGCTAGTGGTCCTAGAGGCACCATAGAGGCACCCAGCCAGGGGTCGCGCGCGCCAGCCATTAGTGTGTCAATGTGGAAGAGGCCCCGGCGGCACCGCACAGCACCGCGAGCCGCGACATGACGTTGCCCGTACGTAGGCGTGCCTGGCATGCCGCATGGCGCTGCTTGCAGTGCACTGGCTGGGGTGGCGCTTGGCTTCGGTGTGCGTGTGTGTGTGTGTGTGTGTCAGTGTGGTGGATGTGGAGGGGAGGGGTCTGCCGGTCAACCCCCGCGGTGACACTGTGACACCGCAGTGGCAGTGACGGACTGAGGAAGCGACGCGACCGGGCTTGTCAGTGACAGTGGGCAGATCCGGCCTGGCCCCGCCAAATTCACCTCCACTGGTGGCCTTAGGTCACATTTCCAGAGCCTCAAGAGTGTGTTGGTGTGTGCCTGATTGGCTGGAGGAAGACATGGCGAGGGAAGCAGCTTCCGGTCTGGAGCGAGTCCTGGACCCGGAAACTCCGTCGTCGGGACCCGCGCGCCCGGAACCGAGGAAAGTGAAGCACAGTGAAGCCTCTAACCTTGGCGTCGGTTCGAGCGTGTTCAGCGAGCGGGGGCACTGGGGTGTGAGCCGCGAGATAACAGTAATGGGGCCCCGCTAATGAGTGCGAGATGAAATGCAGTTTGTGAGTTGGTCCTCTGCGTTATGAAAGAAGTCCCAAACAAACCCACGCGCCATGCCCGAGTACGCGTGTACCGCAGTACCGAGCATCGAGAGCGTTCCAGGAAGTTTTCCTGCGGCAGAGCGAGGCGCCGCGGCGAAGCTGCGGCGGATCACTTGGGAACAGGTTCGCCAACCTGATACAAACTGGCGAGCCTGTGGCAGCCTCTGGCGTCTGCACGGCCCAAACGGTGAGAGCTGATGCTCACGGGATGACGAAATCGGACGCTTGTGACATGACGTGGGACTCTACTATGTAATAAAAAGACGCTGCTTTGCAGGAGGTTCAACGAGACGAGGTTTGGGAGGAATGGACACGCGTCACCAGAACCCGCGAGTTTTCGGCGCGAGGTTGGTCGGAGTCCTGGACGGAGGGTCCAGAGTCCAACACCAGACGCTGGGTGATGTCGAACCCCGCTGGAGCCCCTATGTCGACAACACTCCACGCAGAAACACTGCAAAATACACAGTGGTGACGTCATTTTCATGACTTGAAAATGATGTCATCGAAGCTCCAATTGGCATGGGCGTTAATAAAAAATTTTAAACCTTCTAATTATGGTGGACAAGTTTCCCGTTTGTATCGGCTTCAAGGAACAGTTTGCTGTTTTCGCTCCGCCGGTGTTCAGTATTTCAGGGAAGTCCGCGGCGCGCACGTGCGCCCACTTGAGAGACTTGAGGTGGGTTTGGGTTGGTTGGTTCCCCGGCCGTGCCGCCGCGGTGCCGCCGCTCCTGTCGCGGGTCGGTTGGCAACTCTGGCGTGCTCGGCCTGGCTCGGCGTGCTGCAAAGTGGTGGGTGTACACCGAGTGCCCAGCGAGTACCCTACACTTGTCGTGCTCGGACTTAGTCCGGGCGACCGGGGCCCGTCGAGTGGGTCGACCACCTTGCCGTTCGACTAGCTGAGCTGCCTGGATGGCGCGTGGAGCCACGGCCTTGGCGCCGCGCGGGGTATCGCCGTGCGGATACTCCAGGCGCGGCCGGGCCAGGCCCGCCCGGCGCGGGGTATGTCCGGCCGCCATCACGCCGACGTCCCCGACGTCACTCGGCGTGGCCGGGCCGGGCCGCTGCTTTGATGTGACCGGCCGCCGGCCAGCCACGTTTCATCCGTTCGACCATCGTCCGAGATGACGGGCTGATTGCTGTGATTGTGGGCGAGCAAGGGAAAGGAGAGAGAGAGAGAGAGAGAGAGAGAGAGAGAAAGAGAGAGAAAGAGAGAAGAAAGAGAAAGAGAGAAGAAAGAGAAAGAGAGAAAGAGAGAAAGAGAGAAAGAGAGAAAGAGAGAAAGAGAGAAAGAGAGAAAGAGAGAAAGAGAGAAAGAGAGAAAGAGAGAAAGAGAGAAAGAGAGAAAGAGAGAAAGAGAGAAAGAGAGAAAGAGAGAAGAGAGAGAAAGAGAGAAGAGAGAGAAAGAGAGAAGAGAGAAAGAGAGAAGAGAGAAAGAGGAGAGAGAGAAAGAGAGAAGAAAAGAGAAGAGAGAGAGAGAAGAGAGAGAGAGAGAGAGAGAGAGCATCGACCCCCGAGAGAATCTAATCAACACTATGTGCCGATTACGGTGTCTATCCATCTATCTCCCCCTCCATTCTGCTGAATTTTGTATCAATTCCGCGCGTCGCTGTGCTTCGCTCTGTGTGATTGTCGCCGTTTCCAATCGGGCCTCTCTCTCTCTCTCTCTCTCTCTCTCTCTCTCTCTCTCTCTCTCTCTCTCTCTCTCTCTCTCTCTCCCCCTCCCTCCCTCCCTCCCTCTCGGCTGCCTCCAAGTCAGTCGAGGAGTCTATGCTTATCTGAACGCTGCGGGGCTAAAGAGGACTAAAGACGCCGCCAGGTCCGGTCAGCCGCGTCGCTCTGTCTCTCTCGCACTCGTGGGAGCGCCCCGTGAGTGCGAGAGAGACAGAGCGATGCTTCGGGAATCGGCCTGCAGGTTGAGGAATCGTGTGTGGATGACTCCGGTCGCGCTGTCGGCCCGTCGGCCCTCCCAGCGGGGGGCGCGGGGGGCGCCTGCACTGCTAGACACTCCCGTTTACAACCATTATTTCACATTATGATGATTCGCCGACTGGCTTTTCTTTAGACAAGGGAGTGCCCGCTTTCGACAACAGACTCCCGTACTACTTCCCCGTGGACCATCGGCTAAATCAGCGGTTCCCAACCTTTTTCGGTTCGCGACCCCAAATTTGATACAAATTTCCGCGACCCCCAGGAAAGATTTCGTGACCCCTCCTTTAGCATGCCTTTGATAAAAAGTGCGATAATCCACCTTAGTTTGGGAGCAGTATTGCCACAAAGTTGATCAAAACGGCCACAAATGTCTTTGAAAAATCGCGTTTTGGGCCGACTTTAAGCAGCCTTTGCGTCTGATCCGAGGCGGTATTTCGTCCTCCCTCAACGGGCATTTGGTCTTTGGACCTTCCTTTAGCATGCCTTTGTTACGGAGTGCGATTATCGGCCTTAGTTTGGTAGCAGTATTGTCTCAAAGTGGATCAAAATGGCATTCAAAGGCATTTTATACTGTTTTCATCAACTTTGAGACAATACTGCTACCAAACTAAGGCCGATAATCGCACTCCGTAACAAAGGCATGCTAAAGGAAGGTCCAAAGACCAAATGCCCGCTGAGGGAGGACGAAATACCGCCTCGGATCAGGCGCAGTTGCTGCTTAAAGTCGGCCTAAAACTCGAGTTTTCAAAGGCATTTTCGACCGTTTTGAACAATTCTGCCAGCCGGGAAACAGTCGCGACCCCAGGCGACCCCAACCACCTCGCCGCGACCCTTCGAAATTTTTTCGCGACCCCAAGGTTGGGAACCGCTGGGCTAAATGCGGCTCCCGTGCTAGCAAGGTGCTCTGTTTACTTCATCTTTGTTGACGCAGTGAGGGTTGGGCTCTTGATGAGTCTTGAGTCTCTTAGTCGTCGCAATATCTGGAGGCACGCCACGCCTGCCGGGCAATACGCACAATGGCGACGCGGCGCATATCACGAGTGCAAAAACTTTATTCCGCGTCACAGTGTCGTGAAACAACAACCTCGCAGCGGCGGCGCGTCGCCGTGCCGTTACGCCGTTGTGAGTCCGGCCGGGCCGAACCCGGCCGAACCGTCCGGGCGGTGGTCACTCCACTGCAGCCGGCCACTCGAACAGATAGGCGGCGCGCGGGCTGATTCAAGAGTCGCGCTTTCGTCGCCCCGTCTCTCTCGCGCCCTGACGGGACGCGCCGCGAGAGCGAGAGGGACGGGGCGACGATGTGAGCGAAGTGCGCCTGGCGCCGGTGAGCAGGTGCTCGAAGGGTGTCGGCCGACCAGTCGCCGCGCTTTTATATCGCCATTCTTGTTTTGTCATTGTTTCGCCCTGCGAAATAACTCTCGGCCGCTCCTTTCGCGGTGTACTTGTCGCCTGTTTATGCCCCTTTGATAGTGAGCTGCACTGATCCGCAACCACTGCCTCCGCGAACCATTTGTCACGCCGTGTGTGTCTGTGTGTGTCTGCGTGCGTGTGTGTAAGAGAGCGAGAAAGACCGTGAGAGAAGGGTTGTCTCTGTTCACCACATCATTTGTCAACGTGTTGTAAGGCCAGGGCGCCCCACCTGCCGACGCCCACTCCACCCTCCGGGAACACGGACGGGCGGACAGACGGACAGACAGACGGACAGACAGGGACGAGCCTCTGGAGGCTCTATCTCTCGTCATAATCTTGTCATGTGCGGGACGTGTAGGGATGCCCATTGTGAGTCGGGCCTGGAACAAAGAAAGGCAAAAGGTGCCTTTGGTGCCCCTTTGGTCCCCTTGCTGGTGTCGGCGTCAATATTGTGCATCATTAGCGGAAACAGGACGGACAGAGAGCGGGAAAAAAGAGGAAATCATATACGTAAAAGCCGCGACGGCTTGTTTCTGTGAATGGGTTTTGTTAGGTTAGGCTGCCTTCGAACTGCGTGTCTGACTCGGCCGGCGGGACACTTGCAATTTGCCTGTCTGTGGCCGGTGTGAGTGTGCGTGACGCTCGTCCAGTTTTGCCAGTTGGAGGGTTGGGGATTTGTTGGCATCAACTTGTCGCGTCCGATGACGATAAGATAGAAACACGAAATGAACCAGGATGTCACACTGGTCGCTGGCCGAGTGACCGCTCGGCAGGGCGATAGTACTGTTGCTCTCTCGGCCGGGGAATCTTCCCGAACGTCGAGTGGGTTTGTGGACGGCCCCTGCGGCTTCGCCAGCTTACGGACGGCCCCCGCGCCCTTGACCTTGCTCCCGGACTCCCTTGGTTCCCCGACGGACCCCGTCCTGGACTCCGAAAGTGCGTTGGACGCCCCCTGCGGCTTCGCCGGCTTACGGACGGCCCCCGCGCCCCTGACCTTGCTCTCGGACTCCCTTGGTTCCCCGACGGACCCCGTCCTGGACTCCGAAAGTGCGTTGGACGCCCCCTGCGGCTTCGCCGGCTTACGGACGGCCCCCGCGCCCTTGACCTTGCTCTTGGACTGCCTTGGTTCCCTGACGGACCCCGTCCTGGACTCCCAACAGTGCGTTCGTCGCCCTGTCTCTCTCGCACCTCCACGGCACGCTCCGTGAGTGCGAGAGGGACGGCGACTTGGTCCCGGCGGAGGCCATTGAGGGCCGGTCCCTGGCTGTAATGAGAGGGCCCGGGGTGGGGGCGCCGTGGCGCGGCGGCGCGGTGGAGGGGGGCGGCTGGCTGCCCAATTGGCTGGCGAGCCACGCCCCGCCTGGCCCCGCCACCCCTCCCCTCCCACCGCACCCCCTGGAGTGATTAATGGTGTATGTCTCCCTTCCCCTCAATTTACTCCCCCACCCCTGCAGGGCTCTGGATCCATGATTCTTTCCCATGGTCGATCGTGTTGCGCCCCTCCCCCTCCCTCCCCCTCCCCCGGGCGACTCGCCCCGAAGGGGATAGATATTACGAAGGCGGCGAGATGGCGTGCATGTCCAGCTTTTTGGCCGGCTGGGGGTCCTCCAGGACCCTCGCCGATGTGTGCGTCCCTGCCGCGTCCCTGCCGCGTCCCTGCCGCGTCCCTGCCGCCGCCGTGCAGGACGTCTTCATCGTGTGTCATTACCGCTGTTGTTGACTCAAATGCCTTCTCCGGAAGGATGTCCAGGATGTCGTGCCGTCTCGCTCGCTCTCTCCACTTCGTCTTCGTGCTCTCTCTCTCTCTCTCTCTCTCTCTCTCTCTCTCTCTCTCTCTCTCTCTCTCTCTCTCTCTCTCTCTCTCTCTCTCTCTCTCTCTCTCTCTCTCTCTCCGCGCGGTCCGTGGCCGAGACCAATGCAGCGCGGCGCGCGGCTTATTTGGAGAATTTGAGTGTGCTAGACGCGCTAGACGTTGCCGTCCGGGTCCGGGCACCACGGCACCATCCCTCTCCGCGCCGCCGCTCCGCCGCCTCGTCGTCGTCCGAACACATGCAATGCATTGTTGGAGGGCGGTGCATGATTTGCAGGAATTGAAGCGATCATTAATCAAAAACAGCCCCGGTTCCCCGCGCGGTGCCCCGTGGTGCCCGTGGTTCCATCCCGCCTGGTCCTCCTCGCACTGCAGCGTCTCCAGACGACCCGCACCTGGATGGATGGATAGATAGATTATTTTGATATTAACAGATGGATAGATAGCTCGGTGCTTGGCGCCCGACGGTTGAATAAACGGTGATATTTGACTCTATTTGTCGCCACGTGCTGCAAGCCGCTTATTGATTCACTTTGACTGCCACACGTTCTATATTTCACTAGACAACGCCGGTCGGGCCGGCCGCCGTCGTCGTGCAACGATAAGAAAACACTCATAACTTCGTGTTTCGGTTCACTCGAACGAAATTCGGCGCAAAGGTACTAGGTGTACTAGAACGAGGGACAACGGGTGTGGCGAAGAAAATTTTTCCTCAAAACTCCAATTTGCTCAAGAGTAAAAAAAATCGATTTAATGCCAAAAATAACAAAAAACGGGCTTACGTATTTGATTTGAAAAATGATCCTTAACTCGCACATTTTTACAATTGCCTCTCTTTTCTGGCAGAAGTCTGTCTAGTTACCTTTGTTTTACCCACACCTATGCACACAGCGCGCGCGTGTGTAGTACCTTATACCCTCTTCGGAAAAACTAACAACTCCGCTTTTTTTTGTGTGTGTTTCTAAAAGTCTGGTGTGCGTGCGTTGTTCTTCGCAGAAATCGCTTTCGTGCACATGGCATGGCAGCACAGCTGTGTGCTTAGCAGACAAGCTGCCCCATTAAAGTTAGCTTGAATATTTAGCATTATTAATATTACATTAATTACATTACATTAATATTAGCATTGAAATAAATGTGGTGTCACGAAGCAGGAGGATTCAAGTATTTATTTTTCATTTATCTGCAAAATATAGTACTCTAATCGTAGGTGACCACCATCGATATGACAAATTTGTGACTGTCCCGCAACGGAATTATTATTATTATTAATAATTTTTTTAAGTTTAGCGAGATTGCGTACGGACCGATAAAGGGTTGGCACGGCGTCGCACGACTGACTTGACTGCTCGTTTGAACGAATCCTACGGCGGTCTGCGCGCTTTGCCCACGTGTGCGTGAAGTGTGTGCGCATGGTGTGAGTGTGTGTGTGTGTGCGTGAGTGTGTGTGTGTGTGTGTGTGCGTGTGTGTGCGTGTGTGTGAGTGTGTGTGAGACAGAGACAGAGACGCTGTCGCCGCTGGCGCCCTATCTGTCGGACTGGCCCGGACTAACTTGGCCCTATCGGCGGGGCGGGGCGGGGCGGGGCGGCCGTTCGGGGCCCCGGTGTGCGCGCGGTGTCGCGTCTCCCCAGTGAACGGTGTGCATCGGCTGGCGCTACCGGCCCGGCCGCTACAAGACTCGCAAACGCACAGGCCGCCGCGGATACGCCGCGTGTAACCGTGTTTATACAGTGTAGTAGACGTGTCGTTGACGTCCCCGTGCGCATCGGGGTGCCATGAGTGTGCGGGCCATTGCCGGGCCGGGCTTCCAGGTGTGTGTGCGTGCGTGTGTGTGTGTGTGTGAGAGAGAGAGAGAGAGAGAGAGAGAGGGTCCTTACGCCCCCACCGGCGTGACCCCCCCCCCCCCCCTTTTACCCAGTGCTGCGTGGAAGCATCGTCGCCCTGCTCTTTTGGATTACCACCGCTGCTCCTCCCTGCTGGTGGCGCCTTCGAGTCCACGTTGGACTCTCTGCCAATGCAACTCGACGCACGTTGGACGTGTTGTCAAAGTGTCATCGGTGTGACCCTCACTCAGTGCGGCCGTGTAGTGATGAAACAACAGTGTGCGTGCGGGGCTGTTGGAGATGTGCCGTGGAGGGCGGATCGGGTCGGGTGCACACGTTTTGGGCGTTTGTGTCGCTCTTAGGCCTTGGCCGTGACGTGCCGCCATGTGACGTCCGCGAGCAGGGCGGATCACTGCGCGTGCCTGGGTGGCACACTGGGTGGCACCGCGACGCCTTGGCGTCAAGGCCACGCCAGGGCCGCGCACTCTCGCCGCGGGGTGGTGCTACAGCACCGAGCTCGCGGCGGTGCACTGCACCTACACTGTCGCCAACTTCGGGTCGTGACGCCGTTTTGGGCCGTTTCTCTAGAATCGCCATCAACTCGGCCGGTGTTTCTGGTATCGCCATCAACCCAGCCGCTTCGCGGAAACGTCGTGTTGGCAGTGCTGCCGTCCCCGGCGTGTCCCCCACGGGCGCAACGTCCACGCTGTGGCGCTGGCCGCGGCCGCCCTGGCCTAGTGAGCCTCACACGAGGCCCACGAGCCTGGCCCGCGGGGTGGACGGTCACTCTCATCTGCGTCACCGTGGTCGTGTCCACCGAGAGATAACGCGACGCGTCTGTCGGACACGCGTTCCACGTCGACGCCAAGGGGAAGCGGCCGCCCCTGCACCCGGCACGGATTCATTCGTACGAATTCCGCAACTTTGTTGTCCCACGATTGTGGGCGGCGAAGCTCTGCCTGCCAGCTCGCCAGGGCGGCGGGCCTCCCCTTTCTCCTCGCTGGGAGAGGGCAACACGGCGCGGCCTGACGGCCTCACTCGTCGGTTTGCAGTGTGTAACCCACTGGCCTGCGGGCGGGGCTAGAAAACAAAACAACTTATTTGTTTTTCGCGGCATGTCCGCTGCTGTGCTTTCCAGCGAGTTCTGCCAACATATACGCACACTAACATGCTGACCGCGCGTAAATTTCAAGTTGAAGGAAAACGGCGGGAAAACGGACTGGGGAGGGCGTGCGACGGCAGGGCGATACTAATTGTCCCTGGTTAGAGCAGAGCAACACGTGCTTACTTTTCGTAACGTTGGCCAGCCTGGTCCGCACCCCAAAAAAATGGTTTCTTGATTTTTTGGTTTTCTTGGTTTTTGTAAGAAAAATAATCTTGACACTAGAAAATTTTTCTTTATTCAAGAAAAAAAAATTGGATTAAGAAAAATTTTTTGCAAAAGCCAAGAAAAGTTAAATTTTTTTTGATCCAAGAAGTCATTTTTTTGGGGTGCGGCCCTTGGTCCGGCCCTGCCCGGCCGTCTCCGTAAAGGGCGGCGTTTTCTGCGAAGTCGAGGGGGATTCCCTCGGCGGGGCGTCCCCGCGGCAAACAGCATGCAACAGTGTGCCCTGCACGCCCTGCACTCGGTGCACGCAGTGAGTGCAGCAGACCTTACCGGTGGAGGGGGTCATGTGGTGGGCCCGGACAGGTCGTCGCGGTGCCCCCCCCCCCCCCCCGGGGGGGCACTAGACCTAGAGCCGGCGTCACGTCACCGAGGCCCTGAGGCGCGCTGCTATCACTTGGTTATCACTTGCCGCTCATCTGCTAATCTGTCCGGGGCCGTCCCGCAGCCCGGCCGCCCTCCGCAAACACGGGCTAGCTTAAAGCGGCCCGTTGATGTCATTCTCCGGGAAGGTCTAAAAGTAGCACTGATGTCATTTTCTCGTGGCGTTGTCCGCTCGCCCCCGTCAGGCCCGTCCAGCCTGGGGCGGTCCCGCCCCTCGCCACCACGCCCTGCGCGACCCGACTGTCGAAGAGAATGTGTGTCTGTCAGTGTGTGTGTGAATTGTGCACTGTAAAAAAAATCCGTACTTTTGTACGGAAATGGTACAGAAAAATATAGTACGGAGGCACGGAGAAACTTGCTCCATATGAACCCATGTAAATGGGTACGGAAAAAAGTACGGAACGTTTCGTAGTTGGCTAGTACGGACGTTCCGAGGCAAATTATTGACCAGACATGTTCCGTACTCTTTCCGTACTTTTTTCTCACAGTGTGCCGTCGGCAGTGGTCTTGACGCACCTGTGCTCATTTACCGAAACGCCGCAAACCAGGTGGAAGCGGTTGAAATCAACACGGTACAGTGTACCCTCTAAAAGTCAATTGAAAACGATATTTACTTTACTGCTACGTATACGTAGTTAAAAAGCTGGGCCATTAAACAAAAAAATTCCAATGCTTACGCATTGCACGGTGTTCCGGTTGTGGAAATAATGTAAGTTAATGAAAGAAGATTTGAAGTTAGAAATACGAAGAAGGGAGTAAATTTTATATTTTGGGGCTGAGAGAGAACCGCAGCCTTTAAAAGCAAGCCAAACAACCCAACCTCAGCAACAATGGAGAGGCAGTTTCAATGTGCGACTACTTGTTTTTTTCAGCCTCGCGATTTTCGAAAGGGCGCAGACGCCGGGAAAATTGTTGCCAACTGCGGAAAATTTATTTATTCTGTCTTTTCTGCTGTGAAGTTTTTACTAAGGACAGATTTGAATTATGTGTAAATGTTTTATCAGTGTACAATGAGTGAACATTGGGATTTGTGAATTTTACCACGTTTTAATTTCTTTTTATGATGGACTTTCAATTTTGACAGTTGGTATAATGGCAGTGGGACGTTTTTATCGAGAATTTTTCTTCATGTTTTTATCATTTTCTTAGAACAGTGATCAGTTTTTGTCACTTTGATGAGGCGGGAAGTTTAGTTTTGAGGAGTGGCACATTTTTTCTTCGAAACGTTTCTGGAAAATGTGAACGGATAAGGGTGCTTGATTGTTGCAAATTTATGTTTTGGTCGTTTACGCGAAATTTCCACGATAAATTTTTTAGATTTTCTGGATTTTTTATTGTATTATGATAAGGATTAATATGGCGGGAACGAAATGTTGATCCTGGGGGGTCCGTAGAAGAAGAATTCTGAGCGGCCCCGGGCAATAGGGGTCCTCCTTCGTCGGAACCCCTAAAAAAAACGTATTTTTTGTTTTATTATTTTTTGGATTGTACCGGTCTGTTTTGCCATAGCGGGCGTTGCGTCTGTCCGGGGTGTGTTCCACTGTGTTCCGCAGTTCCATGGCGCCGCTCTCGCTGCATTGACCACACTGACCGCACCGCCTTGGGCGAGGCTAGACGAGGCGGCCGCAGCCAACGACGCTGCTCACACCTCTGTACCGAAAAAAAAAACGTTCCCGCGTTTACAACCATTGATTCTTGTTTTTGCAGGACATGGACCTGATCGAGGTCCTGTGGAAGCAGGACGTGGACTTGGGCTTCTCGCTCGAGTACTACAACCACAACAACAATAACAACAACATCAACAGTCCGGTCGCGGAGAAGCACTCGGCCTCCAATGACTCGTCGCCGGAGCCCTCGGCGTCGCAGAGCGGCACCAGCGACGAGCTCGAGAAGATCAAGATCCTGAACGAGCTGAACGCGCCGGAACCGGGCAAGGTGAGTGGCTGAGCGTCTCTGCGCGCGCGGAGTATCGCCGGCCGCGGGCTCTGCGCGCTGCGCACAGTGGGCCAGACGCGTTTTGAGCTCCAGAGTCGCTAAATGGGGCTCGAACCGAACGTGTGACCCCACCAATGGATTGCTCTCCGAACGAGGAATCCATTGGTGGGGTCACTCGTTCGGTTCGAGGCCTGTTTAGCTACTCTAGAGCTCAAAACGCGTCTAGAGTTTTGTCCGCCTCCGCCGGCCTTCTGGCCCACTGTGCTGCGCCCGGCCAGCAGGCAACCCATTGAACACCGCTCGCTTCCGCCCCCAGGATGGCTGCCCCGCGGAGGTGGTGTGCAAGAAGGAGCGGCAGGACAGCGACGACGAGCTGGACCCCTGGGCCGGCCTGCCCTACACCGTGGACAGCGAGACAGGTACGTGCGAGCAACGGCGGTACCCCGCGCCGGGATCGGGTCCTTGCGCGTGGAGTACTGCCGCGGCCCTTCATGCCGAGTGTGGCGCAAGGCGTCCGAGCAGGCCACATCCGCGGTGCCGATTCTGCACTGCACGTTCTGCACTGCAGACTTACAGTGGAAGGGTAGTCGCAACCCGGCGCGCTGCCTTGCCGCCGCGCGCCCAGGTTGGCTTTGTGTTTGTCGAGTCCCCCCTTAGTTGGCCGGCCTGCCTTTTAAAAACGCCCCGCCGTATTATCACGTTTGGCCGGATTGAAATGTCAGTGCGGTGGCTGCCGCCTGGCTGCCGCCTGGCTGCTGGCTGCCTGCGCCGGCCTCCCTGAATGGCCCCGTGATGAGGACATTGTGTGGCGACTTGGCGGTGCGCGGAGCCGCGGAGCGCGGCAGCATGCGCAGGCTTTCGTCGCTCTGTCTCTCTCGCACTCGCGGGCCGCGCCAGGCCGCGCCGCACGGGTGCGAGAGAGACAGAGCGACTGCCGCTTCCCCTCCAGTAGCCTTATGGCTCTTTGATTTGAACGGCGCGGCCGAGCCGCGGCGAGCCAATCAGAACCCCGACAACGAGCAGGCAGCAAGGCGGGCCGCGCCGACGACGCCGCCACGCCACTCTATCGGGCCGCGGGGCCGCGCGCAAGCACACCGTAAGCACGGCCTTGTCGCCGTCTCCCTCGCACCCCCACGCCCCGTGTGCGAGACAGAGAGAGAGAGAGAGAGAGAGAGAGAGAGAGAGAGAGAGAGAGAGAGAGAGAGAGAGAGAGAGAGAGAGAGAGAGAGAGAGAGAGAGAGAGAGAGAGGCGAAAACACTGTTCGAAATGTACCTCCAGGAGCTTCTAGACTGTTCGTGAGGGTCGGTTTTGCATCATGTTGGCAGCCCTGCTGCAGGCCGGCCGGACACGCCACTGCCAGTCTGAAATTGAAATCCTGGTCGGGGCTGCATGCTCGTTAATCGGGTAATGATTTCGATAGGGCGCCGCGTTCTCTTGTTGTTGTTGTTGTTGTTGTTGTTGTTGATTGGCGGGCGATATCGCACGCGTTCATCGGCGCCCCGCGGCGCCCCGCCATCGCGCCGGCGCGGGAATGTACCCTCACTGCAAGTGAAGCCATAACCTGGCGGCCATTTCGAAAATGTAATCTTTATTTTATTTGTATGAGAAAGTGGCCACGTGGTGTCAGTGGATCGGGGTTGGCAATGCAAGCGAATGCGGGCTCGTTGAATTGGATTATTTCATCCGCCTCGCCCCTCCCCTCTCCTTTTTCGATTCGGCTCGAATAATTTCGATTCTCGACAGGCAGGCCTCTCTGAGCAGGCCGAGGCCGAGCCAGGCCGCGCCGCCCCCCCCGACGGGGGATGTATTTTTCATCGCCCCTTCCTTCGCCCCAGCCCCAAGGCCTGCAGGCCCTCCCCGGTATCATTGAAGTAAAATGTACGAAGGCACCATCAATCTTCCGGTTCAAAAGGGAAGGGGAGGCCGCGCCACTCTCCCGCCGTCCGGTCCGTGTGTCTGTCCGTCGGCCTGTCCGTCGGCCTGTCGGGCCGCCGCCTCGGATTGGTGCCTGGCGGGCTGGCGGGCTGGCGGGCTGGCGCGCGGGGCACAGCGTTGCGGGGGGCGGCTGGAAGCGCGTCTCTCTGAGGACGGCCAATCCGGTGCCTCGCCGTCTTTGCGTCGCTTGCGTCGCCCCGTGCCGTCGGGCCGCGACAAGAGACTGGCAGAGACGCGGCGCGGATTCGACAGTCGCGACAGACACTGTGGAATCGACAGGGGCATTGCGGGCACTGCAAATCTCTCTATCAGGCTCTCTCTCTCTCTCTCTCTCTCTCTCTCTCTCTCTCTCTCTCTCTCTCTCTCTCTCTCTCTCTCTCTCTCTCTCTCTCTCTCTCTCTCTTTCTCTCTCTCGCGCGCGCGCGCGACGAAAACACTCGAAAGCACACTATTCGCGTCGCACCTGTCCGCCGTGAAGAGTCGGTGACAAGGCAAAGAGCGCTGCGCCTTGATTTGCATCCGCCAAGGGATGCCCCTTGTCTCGTGGATCCGCGTCATTCCGTTTCAGTCGTTCCTTTTCGTGTTTCCTGTTGATTTTGCCTCGGAAATTGGTCCTTGCGACCTCTTGCGACAATCCGAAATCTTCGTGAAGCATTCTATTCGACCTTCTTTTTGAGAGTTTTGTGTACTATTCCTCTTTTATCAAATACTGACTACTCTCTCTCTCCCCTACTTTTTCCTCTTTCCTCGTCCCTCTTCTTTATCTTCCTTTACTCGTCTGCTTTCATTTCATTTCCTCTTCTGCTTCTCCTCTTCCACGCGCTTCTTTCCTCCTCTCGTCGTGCTTCCACCCCTGGCGCGCCATGACTGGCACTGCCTGCACAGCGTTTGAAAACAGGGCCGACAGCAAGATCAATGGTATAGAAAGCGGTCTATGGCTGATCCCAATCCCGAGGGACCCCGTCGGACCCCGTCCGTCGGACCCCATGGGCTCCGAGGCCTTCCCCGACGCCGTCTCTGGACTGGCTGCGCGCGGCTCCGCCGAGGCTCCGCGCTCCGATCCCCGGCGGAGTCCTTCTCCACGTCCCTTCCGTGATAAGCCCGGCTAATGACATTTCTGTCAAAATATGATGAATGGCGAGAGGGACTTTTATTCGAGGCGAGCATTACCTGAATCCGGGATGGCGCGTCCCGGTCCGACGCGGTCCCCGGGGACGCTCCGCCCCAGTGCCTTGCCCAGTGCTGGGCCCTGGGCCCTCGGGCTCGGGGGATTTAGGACCGTGGCAACCGGGGCCGTGTTTGGAATACGAGGTGAGGCCCAACATGGCTTTCTGGCATTCGATGCGCCATTCGACGCGGCGTTTCAAAACACGCCCATGTTTGCCGCGACGAGCGAGTTGCGGGCTCTGTTGGTCTCTGTTCGGATTCCGGATCTTTTCAAAGCTGTTGACGCGTCATGAAAATTTTGTTGAACTCGCGCCCAAATCAGTTGATCATCTCCGTGGGATAAATTAACTCTATTAAATTAATTTGTTTCCCAAAAGTTTGTCTTGGTTGAAGATTACGCCTTTTTTGGATGCGTGTTTCATTTGGCAGTCGTCCTAAAGTCTCACGGTGTTCCTCCATGTTTGTCGAAACGATAGAAGCCGCGTCCGTCCCTAACTAGCCCATCGTCACGACGCTTTGTCTACAGCAGAGAGTCGTGTTTAGAGTCGGCGCCTCCCCGGCGTTTACACCTGACAAGCAGACTTGTTTGTGTCGGACCTTAATGTCCGGCGATGAAATTGAGATGTTTACTCGGACACTGTGCAGCCAGTCACCCAGTGCCTGGGCCAGGCAGGCACCGCCAGGCATCGGCCAGCAGGGCAGATGTTGTGGTGTCATGCCTGCCCCGCAGCGTCATGACAACTTGGCAGAGTTTTGAGGGAAACCCTTTGGCTAACAGGTGGCCTAGACGCACGCTAGACGGCCCAGTGCATCGACCCCTGGAGGTGATGTGCAAGTTTGACCTAGTCTATGTGCGAACACGTTGAGCCGGTGTGGCTGGGACGCCGCCGTGCTTCGAGACTCACGCAGGACCACGCACCCTGTTATGGCTAAACGCCTTGGGGGCGATGATGTATCATGGACCCAAAAGAGTTGCTCCAGAAACCACTTTTTAGCAGATATACCCTTACTTAAAAACACATCGAAAAGTACAAGACGCATTAAGGTGTCAGCCAGCTTTAAACCTCGCTTAGGTTTTCGGAGTAATGTGTTCATTTCCAAAGTTTTTCGGGAGAAGAAAGAGCTCAGCCTACAAAGAAATCCGCAACGTAAAGAAACTTGGATTTGCCTTTATGCAATTAAAGCAATTTACGTTAACGCTTCTTTTTTAACGGAAAAAGGAGTTTCCCCGCCTTTTTTTGTTGGTGGTCCCGACAGGTGCAGTTGAATGATCGCATTGAAGCAGAATCGGTTCGAGCAGGAAGCGGGGCAGGGTAGGGGTAGGAAGACTAGATCCTGCAGAACGCTTTAGTGACGGTTCGCGTTGTTGTGCTCGACTGTGCGTGGCGCTAGGCAGGCAGTGGCAGGGCCAGGCCGTGGTAGGCCCCCGCGTGGTACCCAGACTGTGACCCGACATCTCCAAATACTTTTCTTTGTCACGGCCAGGAAATTGCCTCCTTCGCGGTCGTGCTGTAGTTTGGCGCTCGTGTAAAGAACAAAGAATAGATTTTTCTTCAAAATAGTGTTTTCTTGTTTTTGTTTTGTTGTTAACGTTCACCGCCACCAGTATGTTGAAATATATTTCTAGTCTTTCCGGGTTCTGCTTAAAATGTCTTTTCTTCGCGGGGAAGGTGTCCGGGAAAAAAGGGCAATTTCATGACGGGACGGCCTGCGTGGCTCACCCCCCTAGTCCATCGTGACCAAGGTATGGATTGTCATAACCAGAATGCCTGTGATAAATGACTCGGGATGTGTGTGCGCGCGGGAGTGTGTGAGTGTGTGTGTGTTCATTTGGAACGAGGCTTTCCAGTGAAATATGGAGTTTGCTGTCCAGCCTTTTGTCTGGACCGCTTTTCTCTGCAATCCGGGCTTTCTGCCTAGTCATGAAGCTGTGATCAGATTCAGGGCAGGTATGCCAGAGATCCGTTACTATATTGGTCTGTCCGAATTTTGGAAAGGCTGCACACGGCACAAGGCTGATAGTCTGTTTTGTTATTTCACGTTTTGCGCGCATCTTTGCGTCGGATTCGAGGAACTAACTCCTTGATAGATAGCAAATGCCGATAAGGCTGCTTCTGAGGAGAGATTAGAGCAGGCAATCTTCTAATTCGGACCCAAACCGGATTGCTCAACCACTTTCGCCCTATAGACTTCTGCCCTCAACTGCCCGTTTTCCCCTCTCGTAGTATTTTTCCGTGGACCTGAATCATTCCAGCACCAGCGTGCCTCAACTCGATCTGGGGCCCGTCTGGGGCCCGCACCTGTTATTGTTGCTAGGTCCGTCCATGCAGGCTGGCTGAAGCTGGCCGCCGGCTCGGTCTGGCCGCCTGGCACTGTCCTGGTTGGCTGCTCGGTCTGTCCGGCCCCAGCCTCGGCCCCTAATGCCCCTCGGCTGCCTTCGGCCCGGAGATCCTTTGGAGATGTGTTGTTGAGAGCTTTTAAAATGGCGGCGGTCCTTTTCAAGGGGCCGTGCCGTGTGGCCGTGCCGTGGCGTGCTGACATCTTCATGGTTCCTCCTCCGGCAGCCTGCCAGGGTTCAACACCTTTTCAAGTGACGTCCCGGAGCGCCTTCCTGCCTGCAGGCCTCTCTGCAGGTCTGCCTGCTCTCACACGCTCAACCTCTCGCGTTCAGGAATTTCATTATCGGACCGTGCAGTTTAATTCTAGGTTCTGCCTGGAAATGTATCGTCCTGAAAGAAAAGGAATTAGGAATTCCCATTTATCCCTATTTAGAACCAACGTTTTCAATTTCCCGACAATAAATGCTAAGTCGCGCTGAAGACGTTTCCTTCCGTCTCCGATAAAGTTTGGATGTTTATTTTAGCAGGTGGTCGGTGACCTACGGAGAGGCACTCCGGACGTGTTTTTCCAAAATTACTCTATGATTGTCACCTCTATTATCTCTGGCGAATAGGGCAGGTGTGTGCCTGCCGGCGTCGGTGTTTGTTTAGTAAGCTTCTTGGCTGCTGGCGCAGTGCTGGCGCTGTCGAGGCGAATTGTGGCCGAATATTTATTTACGAAACACACGCACTGCACTGGCAGGTTGCCGTGGCTCTTGTTTTCGGAGTCGGGACTTCGCGCCACTCTGTGTGTGTGTAGCCATACATGGCAGCGCGCTCCGGAAGCAGTAAACCGCAAGAATAAGTTTAAAATACAAACAGTTCTTACACTAAAATATTTGTTGCTCGTTAATTTAATTTTTGAGGATATCTAAGACACATCTTATGCGACCACCGTATCCCGAAAAAATGAATTCTTAGTCCTGCTCAAACGCACCTTATACTTGTGCGAGGCTCCGTGCAGGAGCAAAGAAACGCCATTTCTTTCGTATAGAAATGGGTAAATTTGAAACGCCAAAGGCGCACAAACATTTTAGAGCGTGTTCGTGTTTCGGATGTCCGTCCCAGCTCCAGCTAACCGCCACGGCAGTCTGGCAACACTGTCGCTTCCCAGACAGCTTTTAAACGCCGCCCGCAAACTTGTGTCGGTGTGTAGTGATCCTGATGAAGCACTTTGGCTGACCCAGTGGTACAAGTTGCACTCTCACGTGACGTTGTGGATCGGCTTGGTGCGCGGCGGCGGCACGTCCCCTGTCCAAATGTTTGTTTACCCCGTGATACGCGTGATACGCCTGTTGAGCCGGCGGTAGCGCCATTATTTATTCAGGGACCGATATCGCCAATGAAGGGAGTTGAGCCTTTGGCTGAATCGCGTGGCTGCGGTGCTGCCTCAAGTGAGGTTATGTCGGGCATGACATTTTGGCGCCAGTGGACGCAGTTTGAGTCGCCACTAGTAGGGTTGAGGAAAATCAAATGCCTGCTGACTCGAATCTGTCTGTATAGGCCTAACAGCGTTGATGATGATGATGATGGAAATGGCTCACTAAGAGAAATCCGCTACGGATCCGCCGTGGATCCCATCTGCAGCGCACATATTCTTCAATCAATGTGCCACTCTGACTTTCCTGTTCTGCGCGAAGGCCTCATTTTGGAGTGGTGTCGGTCACGCCGTAAGCCGCGTACAGCAAGGCCACAGATTGGACACAGATTGCCGATGATTACGCGGAAAGATGATTGGTGTTCGCCAAAGAACATCGACGGGTCCTAGAAACCAAGTCCGACACTGATTTGGACTTTTCCCGATCGGTGATCGGCTTGCAAGGCAAAAAAGTGTGCGTCTTAGCCGGCTTCTGTCTGTCTGGCGGTGGAAAAGTGTTGAGTGAGTCATTGCGCGGGGGCGCGCTGTCGGAGTCTTCCAGCGCGAATAAGGGAAGCGGCATCTTGATTCGCGTTTCCATGTACGTCCGGCCGTCTTGCGCCTCCGCCTTCTGGCGGGCTCGGCTCGTCAAAGCCCCTCCGGGCCTCTCTCTCTCTCTCTCTCTCTCTCTCTCTCTCTCTCTCTCTCTCTCTCTCTCTCTCTCTCTCTCTCTCTCGTGCGGGGCCCCGGTACCGCGAGTGCGACAGAGACGCGGCGACGAAAGCGCTGTCCGGAATCAGCCTGCTGGGCCCCATCAAAGTGAGGCGGAGGGGACGGCCGCCTCCTGGCTGGCCTGGCTGGCCGGGCTGGCGGGGCTGGGCTGGCGGGGCCTGCGTGGGCCAGCCTCCCCGCCACACCCCCGGCCGGCCCGGGAACAAAACATTTTACCTCAATTGGGAATGTGACGTTGCACAAAATGCTCGCCTTCCCTACGCCTTTCCGCCCCGCCCGCGCGCTGCTGGGCTGCCTGCCTGCCTGCCTGGCTGCCTCCCTGCCTGCCCGCCTGCCTGGCTGCCCGCCTGCCTGGCTGCCTCCCTGCCTGCCCGGCTACGCTACGGGCTCCGAATCCCCTCGAGTGTCTTTCCCATTAGGGACGAGAATGGGGAAATGCGGCGGCAAAGTTATTACAAAGACTTGTTAATTTGAAAATTCGCGCTGCCGGGGGGTAATGAATGATGCCATCGACGGAGAGGGGGATGGGGGAGCGCACGAGCACGCGGAATGGCAGGAATTTCGGTCCATCGAATTTGGAACGCCGCGCGGTGCGGCGTGGCGTGGCGGGGTGAGGCATTCCCACCGAGTTTGCCGGCTCGTGTGCCACTAGTACTACGACCACGCGAACGCGGCTCCGTACAGTATATACCTCTGTGAGTGTGTGTGCGGGCGGATGCGGCCCCGTTACAAACCGAATGCCGGCCCGGTCCCACCCGCACGGCCGCATGGCGCCAAAACGAGTGCGCGCCTTTGTTGCCCCATATGACGAGACTCGGAGACCGTTGAGACCGAGAGCGACCCGCCGCGGTCCCAGTGGTCCCACCCGCACGGCCGCATGGCGCCAAAACGAGTGCGCGTCTTTGTTGCCCCATTTGACGGGACTCGGAGACCGTTGAGACCGAGAGCTACTCGGCGAGGTTGGGGCGCGGGGCTGCGACCTTTCGGGCCTTTGGGGCCTTTCGGACTCCAATCTGGCCGTCATCGGGATCGCTCTGACCCTCACACGGCGGCCTGGCCGCGGACGCGGGGCGCTTCGCCTCGTGGGAGGTGGACGTGTTGACGCCGACCGCGATGGGGAGTAAGATATCCGGGGGCCGGTAGTCGTCGCTCCGAGGATTAGGGCCGCCTAATGCGGTCAGAAGGAATCCTCCGACGCCGTGGTCCGTGGTCCCTGGTCCGTCGGCCGGTTGCCTAACCGTCGACTTCCTGCATGTCCTGCCGGCCCCGCGGCGCCGCGCTCGCTCGGCTCGCAGTGGCGTGGTGGGGGCAGCACAGCCAGCCGGGCCGGGAAGGCAGCGCCGCTCGCCCCGCCCACCCGGCCATCCCCACCGCCCCGCCCCGCCCCGCCCCGCCGCGCCCCGCCACCATCTCGCTTAATTACGAACCCGGCCGCCATCTTGTTTGGACCCCATGGGCCGTTCATTAATTATTTTGACCGTCTAGGTCGAACCTTGGGCGGGTTGCGGCGGGGCTCCCACGGGCCGCGGCGCGGCGTGGTCGCTCGGCCGGGACCCCTGGGCGGGGCGGGACCCTGGGTCGTTCGGAGAAGCCCACGCCGTGATAGCGGCTCCGAACGCCTTGTTCTGCCTGATGGTGATTTCGTTATTGACCCCCAGGGCCCGCGGGAGGCCAAGATGGTGTCCATGGAGGCCTGCTCCAGCCGCGCGCGTGCGCCGGGGAACAATGCTATCTGGAACATCCGGAACATGTTAGATTGAAACTCCTGGCAGGCTGGCGGCATCTGTTGAGGCAACCAACTTAACCGAGCTAAAGTCTCGTGCAGTGAGTGGGCCTCAAGTTCTTTCCGGTTACGTACTCGGGACTCATTTTGAGACCGTCCTGGAAATTAAACCAGATTCTAAGACAGAATGATACGTGCCGCTCGTTCGAAGTGTACATCCATAGTCGCCGTCGTGGTTTTGATTCGAGTCTTGTTGGAGAAAAATCTAGTCCCCGCG
Source organism: Thrips palmi (assembly GCF_012932325.1). Classification (NCBI taxonomy): domain Eukaryota; kingdom Metazoa; phylum Arthropoda; class Insecta; order Thysanoptera; family Thripidae; genus Thrips; species Thrips palmi. The sequence goes on along the minus strand of NW_023144629.1, from coordinate 2,239,233 downwards.
CTGTGTCCCGCCGAACTGGTGCCCCTGCAGCGCCTGCAGCAAGAGTGAGGCTTTGTCTCTCTCTTTCGTAGGGGAAATTGAATATGGGGCGCTGCGATAGCCTTGCCTTGGTTGCCGTCGGTGTGGTCCGCCCTTTGTGCAGCTCTCTCTCTCTCTCTCTCTCTCTCTCTCTCTCTCTCTCTCTCTCTCTCTCTCTCTCTCTCTCTCTCTCTCTCTCTCTCTCTCTCTCTCTCTCGCGGGGCGCGCCGTAGGGGTGCGAGAGAGAGAAAGGGACCCGCCTTGGGCCGCGGCGATTGTCTTTCTCGCATTGTGCCATTGAGGCTCTGTAATTAAACTAGACCGAGGGCGCCGCCGCCACGCCGCCAAGTCTAGGCCGCTGGCAGCGCAGCCCAGGCAGTGCCTCCAGTGGTGCCGCGGCCAGCGGCCAGCACACTGATTCCGAGAGTCGTTTTCGTCGCTCTGTCTCTCTCGCTCTCATGGGGCGTCCCGCATAGGTGCGAGAGAGACAGAGCGATGAAACGACTCTCGGAATCAGTCGACAGCAGGCGCTGCGTTTTTCTTTCGATGAAGCAGCCGGGCGGCGTGGGCAGTGGAGGGAACAGACCACGACTGGTCCATGTTAGAAATATTTTGAACCACTGTCCTTCAGTTTCATTCACAGTTTGGTCTCTTAATTTTTTTTCGTCGCCCCTGCACTTTGGGAATGCGGGCTCTGCCCTCAGCAGACCAATTCCAAAGAGAGCGTCGCTCGGTCTCTGTCGCACTCACGGCGTGCCGGAGCTCCGCTAGCGGGGGTGCGAGAGAGCGACGGAGGGACGCGTTGCGTGCGCAGGGCTCGCAGGGCTGGCAGGGCTGGCAGGGCGCAGAGCTGGGGGCAGACAGCAGGGTGGAGCCGCTCGGCCGCGCGGCGTGTCTGGTCGGGAAATTGAAATTTATCGCGTCGAGGAGGGGAAGGACAAGGGAGGGGGAGGCATGGGCATTGCGTGGAACGAAACCGGCACCCGGCTGTGCCTGGCTGTGCCCCTCCCCCTCCCCCCGGCCCCTCGCCCTGCGGGCGGGCCTAGCACGGCCAGCACGGCACCCCCGGTGCGTGAGATCGTCGGCCGCCGCACCGGCCATGTTGGCTACACTGTAGGCAACAGTGTCGCGCCGGTCGCGCCGCGGCTTTCCGTTTTCAACCTCGTGGCTGTGGGTGTTGACGTCCTCCGCGGCGGTTGGGCCCGCGGGAAACGAGGGAAATCCTTGCGGGCGTCGCTTTCCGCTCGGAAAAGCGTGCGTCCGGGAAAACCCCGGCAAAGGGGAATGCGGCGCGTCGTGGCGGCGGTGTCGCTTCTAGTGTGCCGAATCGCAGTGAATGACGGCTGGCGTGGCTGGCGGTGCCGCACAGTGTGCCGGCGGGGCGGCCCAACATGGAGCCCCACCCCCGCCCCGCGCCGCCCCCGCGACGTGCCATCGCGATAACAAGATTAATAACCTCTCCTTGTGCGTGCAGGGGAGTACGTGGTCGCCGCCGGGTCGGACTCCGACGCTGACCCCCAGAGCTCCGGGGCGAGGGCCTCGCCGTCGTCGTCGACCTCGTCGCTGGCCTCGTTCGGCCGCCGGCGCCATGACGACGCCACGGTGCCCGACCTCCACTACGACGGCGACGTCTCGGACCACAGCCGCCTGTCGTCGGCCAGGTCCACGGCCTCGGCCTCCTCGTCGTCCAACGTCCAGGAGGACTTCCCGCTCGACGACGACCCGCTGCGGCTGTTTGAGGTGAGTCGAGTTGGATTCGGGTGGAAAATCAAGTCGCGGCAACTCTCGCCGGGGCCCGGGGACGCACCTGGGCGTCGACCGCCCCACAGTGGGCCAGAGGACCGGCGGAGGCGGCCAAAACTCTAGACGCGTTTTGAGCTCCAGAGTCGCTAAACAGGACTCGAACCGAACCTGTGACCCCACCAATGGATTGCTCTCCGAACGAGGAATCCATTGGTGGGGTCACACGTTCGGTTCGAGTCCCATTTAGCGACTCTTCAGCCCAAAACGCGTCTAGAGTTTTGTCCGCCTCCACCGGTCTTCTGGCCCACTGTGCGCCCGTCGACGCGGACGTGGGAAGCGAGCACGCGTATTGCGCCCGGGATGGCCACTTTCTGGAACTACTCGTGTGAGAAAATCGTGACAGCAAATTGCGGCGGCGAGAGCAGGGACCCCACGGCCCGTCCGTCGGTCCGTCCGTCCGCTCGTCGTACCCGCAGGCCCGTACGGCCGCCGCGCCGCCAGGAAGCGTCCCTCTCTCTCTCGTACAGATTGCACACTGTCGGAATATTCTTCGTTCAAAAAAGTCAACCGATATTCAATTTCTGAAAAATAACATAAAATGTGAAAATGCCGCTTGAAACAACATAGGTTTATTTTGGGAAGCTGTCTGAATTTATTTTCTCTCGCCGCTATTTCAGCTGGAGGAGGACGCGTTTTCGCCCGACTTCAACCACGACGAGCTGGACCTGCTGACGCAGTTCGGCGGCTTCGGCGACCTCATGGACGAGGACGCAGACGACGAAGCGGAGGCGCGACCGCGGGCAGCGGTGAGTACGACATGATGTGTGTTACCGTTACCCAGTAGCAGCAAACGTCGCTCTGCCTCTGTCGCACCCCCGGGACGCACAGTGGGTCAGAAGACCGGTAGGCGCTTTTTGAGCTCCAGAGTCGCTAAATGGGCCTGCGAAAGCGAGAGTCCATCTCCTCGGGGTGGCTCTGCGACGCTCTGCCGCACCATTCCGAACACTGCTTTCTTCGCGCTCCGTCTCTCTCGCACCCTCGGGGCGCACGCCGTAAGGGGTGCGAGAGAGACGGAGCGACGAAAGCACACTGTTCGGAACGAAACTGCCGGCCGGCCGGCCAACCTGCCCAGGCCTAGCCAGGCCGAGGCGCACTCTCACGGGCAGCAGGTCCCGCCGCAGCCTTACCGTGTAGGGTGCACTCTGGGGACCCTTTTTGGCGGACCGGGATCCTTGTGTGTGTGTGTGTGTGTGTGTGTGTGTGTGTGTGCGTGCGTGCGTGTGCGTGCTTTTGTCGGCTGGCCTGCTCACCGGACTCCTTTGCCGCGGTGGCCGCGCCGCCTCTGGGCCCAGTGTCTGGCCCCGCGCGCCGCCGCCTGCCGGCCGAAGAGCGTCGTCTCGTCGCTCCGTCTCTCTCGCACCCCCACGGGACGCCCCGTGAGTGCGACAGAGACGGACGGCGACGAAGCGCGACCCCTCGGAGTCGGTCCGGTGTGTGTATGATCATTAATTAGTGAGTGACACGCTGACGTTTCCTTGCCTTTCGACTTTCTTTCGACGCGGACAGGCGGCGCACCGGCACCGTGCGCCACAACACGCACACAGCTCCCCGGGGGAGGGCCCAGGCCCCGGGCCCCCGCAGCCCCGCAGGGCCCGCAGGGTGTCCGCTGCACTGCGGTGGCGGCGGACGCGGAACAGGGCGACTGGGCCGTGGGACACAACCCATTAGCGGTTAAAATTTTTTAAGAAAGAGGAAAAAATTAATTATAAAGACATTTATTAGTACAAACAATTTAAATTAAAAAGAAATTGTGAGGATTTCTGGCAAATCACGTGATTGTTCAGTCTAGTACCATATCGCTTGCCTTCTTTGCGCCAATTTTCATATAAGCAATGCACTCCCACCAAAAAAAAAAAATTAAAAAAAAAAATTAAAAAAATGTGTGAAATTGATGGTGTTGCTTGATGATGTGTGTCTCCGCGTCGCTCGGCGTGCACGGCACTGCACACACACACACAGATGACGGCTTCATCGCGCGGCATCGCGCAGCACGGCGTGGTCGTCCCCTTCCGCAGCACGCCGCCATGATGGGGGATTAACAATAATTGCCGAGAGTGAGAGAGAGACGCGGGGGGGATAGGAGCGCGCGGGGAGGGGAGGGAGAGAGAGTATGAGGGATAGACGGGGGATAGACAGAGGAGCAGGGAGGCCGCCGCATCAGCAAGCGATGCGGCTGTGTGAGTGCGCGCACGTTAGATTAGAATTGAAAAAAATAGATCGTTGTGATCATTTTTGTGGTGTAGAATGGTATTCATTGAGATATTATAGTATTTTGATATTTTTGACATTACTACAATCTTTCAATAGTGAGAAGAAACCAGAACACCTTAACAAAGTAGTTTTAAATTATTATTTTTTTGTGTTTTGGTTAGTACCCGCGTCGTGCCTTTCTGTTTTGTCTTCCTTCTTTTTTCAAGTTGACTTTTCCGTGGCCGCTTGTCCGCTCGGCCGGGCGGTCGTGGCTTGCCCCGGTGTGGGCGGGACCCTTGCCGCCGGGGGGCTCAGTCGGGGGGCTTAGGGCGTCTGTCCGAGGGGCCGCGGGGCCGAGGCTGTCCAGCGGGGAATTGGGGTCGCCAGGACTTGGTGAAATGAGGAAGCCGAGAAGTGGGTGTCCAAAGCCGCTGGCTAATGGTGGCTAAAGTCCCGCGAGAAAAGCTCGCCCAGCCAGCCGAGCCGCCTAAGTGCCGACGTCGCCGTGCTGTCGCCGCGCTGCGCTGACCGTTAACAATTTGGCCGCCGTTTCGAGAAGCACTACGTACCCTGTCGACGAAAACGCGACCTCTCGGCATTTTCGACCGCATTTTTCAGAGTACGGCTGTACGTACGGACTGATTCCGATCGCGGCGTCTCTCTCGCGCCCCTGCCCGCGAGTTGGAGCGAGAGGCAGAGCGACGACACGGCCGTCATCGCGCTGCTTCGCTTCGCGTGTGGCCAATCCATCGGGGCGGATCCGGCTTCACAGTGTGGGCGCGCCTCGCGCGTTTCGGTCCGTGGCGGTCATTTCGGTCGTGGTTTCGGAGCGGCGGGGCGGCCCCGCTGCGCGCCACTGTAATGGAGCGCGGCCTGCTTGTTGACAGTGAGCAATGCCCCCGGCGCGCGGCACCGCCCCGGCACCGCCCCGTGAACGGCGTCATCGCGACCCTCTCGCTATTCACGTCTCGTTGGCACCCCTGCAGGCTCCCCTCCACTCGAGCACCCCGATTACCCCCACTCTCCCTAATGGTGTGCGGCCGCGTCGCGCCGCCGCGATCCCCGGCGCCGTGATTGTGGCGGCCGGGGTCGATAAGCCGACGGAAAAGGCCAGGAACCCGGGACTCGAACCGCCGACCTGCGAGTTGGCGCGCCGCCCCCTTACCGCCGCGGCCACCGCGCCGCCCGGAAATTGTGTGGGAAATTGGTCGGCCTGCGGTCTGAAAGCCGCGCAGTCCGGGGGGAAAGCTACCCCCGCGCGGCGCGGCGACGGCGGCGGCGTCCGGGCGCCCAATTTGGCCCCCCTTCCCCCCGGGCCGCCCTGCCGGGGAAAATATTTGGCTTGGCTAACTGTCGGGCCAATTTGTGGTCCCGTGGTCACGACGTGGACGGTGCCGCCGCGGAGCCGCGCGGCCCATTGCCTAACTAAGTGTCCGGGCCTGGGACTCTCTGGGACGCGGCGACGCGGCCGGACCACGATTGTGACGATTTCTCTCGGACACCGCGCGGCGCCGTGCGTTACAGTACACTGCCAAAAGTGGAGACGAAGGGAGGCGAAATTGGCAGTGGCGTCGTCGTCGTGCGCTTTACGGACGGTCCCCGGGTCCCGGGTCTTGGAGACTTGAATGCAAGGCGTCGGCCCGGCGGAGAGGGCGGAACTCTGGGGCTTAGAAATTAATGATGGTCCTGGAGGCTCTCATCCTCGCGGTGCCGCCCCACCCCGCCCCGCCACGCCGCGCCCCGCCGCGCCCCGCCCGGCTCCACCTGGGCCAGCAAGGCGCGCCGGAGCAGCACGCGGGCACTACACCATCTAGTTTTCTCGCCTGCAGGATGCGGGGCCGGCGAATCGAATCTGGGAATCGACTTTGTGGCGGGGCTGTGCGGGGCGACGTGTGGGGCGCCGCTCCGCCGGGGGTGCAGTCTGCGCTAGCTATAGCGTGGCCGCGAAAGCGATCCCGTACAGTGGCCGGATTGATATCGCCGAGTCCTCGCCGTCGGGCTGGCCCTGGGCCCTGGGCCGCGGTGGCCGCGCGGAGTCAAAGCCACGCAGGACACAAAGGAGGTCCTGCTGCAGGCCCCGCCCCCGGCCGCCATTGGCCGCGGCGCGCTGCCCTAGCTGCCCCCACCCCGCCCACTTTTGTCCTGGTGGCCGGCGGGCCCGGCGCGCCCGGCGCGCCTGGAACGAAACGCGAAGCAGGCGAAGAATGCCTGTCGCTGCGCTGGCTGCGCTCCCCCAGTGGGGGACCCCCACCCGGCCGGCCGGCTCGGCTCCGCCCCGGCGCGCGCGGCCCGGCTGCGCTCGCGACGCCGCTCGGCTCGGCTCGGCTCGGCTCGGCTCGGCTCGGCTCGGCTCGGCCCGGCGGCGCTGGCCGCGCTGCCTGCGAGGCGGCGGCGCTGCCTGGCCTGGCCCGGCCGCGGCGCGCCTCCAGTCGCGATCGTCGATGCCCGGGATGCTCGTCGAGGCCGCGCGCCGCAGCGTGGCCGCCGTCGCGTTCCTGCTCCTGCCGCCCCGGACCCGAACCCGGATTACGCCCGTCTAGGAGCGGCCCAGTGCTTAGTGATGTGCGAAGTGATGTCCCGGTGGCATGGCTGGCCCAGTGAGGCGAGCGGCACGGCTCTGGCCTCGGCCTCCGCGCCGACCGCCGCGACCGCCAAGATGGTCATGAGTGTAAGTGTGTGAAGTACGCCCACCGCCCCGTTTTGGATTAACATGTTCTACGACCGATGCCGGGAAGAGGCTTACTGGAGCGGGCCGCAGCGTTACGCACCCGCAGAGGTAGGCGGACACACGACCACGACCTCGGGGGAGAGGGGGAGGGGGGGCACTTCCGGGACCCCGACCTTCCTGGCGTGGGGTCGGAACCACCCCGTCTGTCTACGTGAAAACAAGGACTCTGGTTGGACAAGAAGAGACTGATTGTGTGGACATTTACAAGGAAGAAGAATATTTGCATCTTTCTCCAGTGTGTGTGTGTGTGTGTGTGGCGTTTTTCTACGACATCGGCACGCGCCACGCGCACACCTCGTGACACCTTTACCTGCTGTGGGATGCAGGGTGCTCGAGTGGGGCGAGTGTATGTGTGTGTGCATGGATGCATGTGTGTGTGCGTGTGTGTCCGTTTGGGCGTAAGCACACGGCACACACCGCACGGCTCCGGACATTAGGCAAAAGAGCCCCCAGTAAAGCCTGCTAACGGGTCCGCAGGACAGTAATAGCCCATGAAACGGGCGGCCGCGTGCATGGCCATCGCCTGGCATCGCCTCCTCGTCACTGCCAGCCAAGCTGCCTGCCAGCGAGGGGTCAAACTAGCGACCCGCACAACGCCCGGCGAAAACGACGAGCAAAAACAACGCGAGAGCCTAGCCAGAGCCTAGCCGTGCGTGCGTTGCTAGGCCTGGCCTGGATGCCTGCAGCCAAAGCTACTCGGACAAAACTGCCTGACTGAAACCACGCAGCCAACGAAAATCAAGGCAAACCCTTCCAGTCAAAACTACCCTCCTAGCTTGCGCCCGCTTAAAACGCCAAGGTTTTCACTGCCGTTGCCTTTTTCGGGTAAACGACTCGTCCAAAGCTCTGCCATTTCAGCATTTGGAAGCTCTGACAAGATCATTCATTTTCGAAGAAGTTTCGTTGGTGGCCGCTTTCGCCGCAGCTGTGGTTGTTTTTACTGATTGGTTATTGCTTTACGGGCCACCCTTGACCTGGTGCACACTGGACTGGACCTAGCGGGTGCGCCCCGCCTCTTGTGTCTTGTAACTCAGCTCAGTGACACTGCCAAAGTGCCGTTTGATGCCTGCCTGGCTCATGCCTGCCTGGCTCATGGGGGCAACGCGGGACCCTTTGACCCTCATGTCAGCACGGCCTGTCTGCCCCGGTTGAATCCGATCGGATGTCTGCTGCCTGCTCTTCCAGTCGTGTCCATTTCGAGTCGATCGGTCGCTCGGTCTTGTCTTCGCACACAAAATCTATGTGTGTACTCAGTACACACTTCTAGGTGCGTGCTTACAAGCATGCACTTCTAGGTGTGTACTTGCCTAAGCACGCACCTAGAAGTGTGTACTTGAATGAGTACACACTTATAAGTGTGTACTCAGTGAGTACACACATAGAAGTGCATGCGTTTTCCCTATGCCGCGCATGCACCTCGCAAGTGTGTACTCACTAAGTACACACTTATAAGTGTGTACTCATTCAAGTACACACTTCTAGGTGCGTGCTTAGGCAAGTACACACCTAGAAGTGCATGCTTGTAAGCACGCACCTAGAAGTGTGTACTGAGTACACACATAGATTTTGTGTGCGGCTAAATGCGGCGTCGATGTGTCGATATCTCTCTTTCGAGTGAGTCGGAGTGTCGGAGCTTTGGATGGGGATAGGGGAAAGCTTACTTTTCGTGGCTGCATTTTACGCCGTCTTATTTGATAATAGTTCGATTGTAATAATTATTAACGGCAATTAAGAACGGTACTAGTTCGATTTCTTGTCGTTTATAGTATTTCGAGTCTTCTTGATGCTGTGGGTGTTGGCGGGTTGTCAGTCTTCTTCCTCGGTCCTCCTAATCGTTTTCCCAGTGGTGCTTTTGTCATTTTCTTGTAGTGTCCTCCTCGCAAATTATTTTCTGTCGTCAATATTTCCGGTATATCATTTTCGCCTGCAAATTTCTCCAACTTATGGCCATTCTTCTTCCCCGCTGGAGCTGTGCTCTCGGCGCGGGGCTGATGACTCGGCGAGTGAAATGGCGTTGCTTGTCCGTGTCGCGTAGCTCGGCGTGGCTCGGCGTCGCGTACTGCAGTAATTGATGGTTGTGTGCATTTCGGCAACACGACGACTAGCGGCGAGGCGGCACCACAATGGCCAGGCCGTGACTTTGCCGCGCCACTGCAGTGCGATCTCCAGGATCCCCAGTGTAGTGTCGGGGGCTTCTGTTTCGACACTGGACACTACTGTAAAAGCGGTAAACGCTGCACTTCCTGCGCCACTGGATGGGCTCTCTCGCACCCTCAGGACACACCCTTAAGAGTGAGAGAGACAGCGCGACCGTGTCCGGGAGCGAGAGATGGAGACGACAAGCAACTTTTCGTGTCGACTTGGCGGGAATGTCACCGGGAACGGAAAGGAAGGGGCTACAGTGAGTGACGGGGCCCCGAATTTGTGTCTCTGTTTTGCTCTGCTTTGCGGATCGGAAGCGCCCCCTGCCTTTTACAGCAGTGCCAAATGATCCTGTGATGGAGGACTCCACGTGGTGGTGCACAAGTTCAGTTGATTTGGACTGCGGAGTTCGATTGCTCCCGTTCTAAAACTACGCGTTTTCTTTTTAAAGAACGAAAGCAAGAAGTCAAAGGAGAAGCTTGTACTACTGGAGGGTGCATGCGTAAACGCGCTAGGTGTGCTGCTGCCCGCACGAGTGAGGACACTGCACGTAAAAGTTTGTATAGGACAGGGGTCCCCCCCTATTGACAAATTGACCGGCCAACATCCAGGCAAACACTCGAGGGACTTGCGAGACCCCATTCGCGAAGAAAGCCTGCTGCAAGTCGCTGTGAGTCACCCACCTTGGACGCGGCTCGGGGCTTGACCGACGGCTGACTTAATTTTTTAAAAAATATCACTACGTATTTCTTGTTACTGACAAACTGACAAATAGGGATAGTGATTAGCGACATAACAATTTTTCGAACGTTTTCTTTTGTGGTACGTGTGCTGTAAAAACAAATGAACCTTTTACAAAACGAACTTAAAATTTTGCGTCAGCCACAAAGCTATCCATGTTACTTGACTTTTTAACTTTTGATGCATTATTGCAAACATTTCTCTGCCACTCGAGGAATTTTTTTTGCACAGTGTGGCTCTGACCAGCGAAGGTCGAGGACGCGGTCCCTATACCGTCGCCGCCTTTTCTTTTTCTTTCTATCTCTTTTTATTTCGGAGTGAAGCTGAGAGAGAGATTGTGATCATTCACTTTTGGCAAAGTGTAGTGCTATGGGCGGGTCGTCGCTAGCCAGCGTTTTGACGAGGGGCTGTTTATGGGTTGTCGTGGCGACCGGGCCGGACCTGGCGACGGCCACACCACTGCCACACCTGTCCATGCTTGTCCATTGCGGGCTGGCTGTGCTGGCTGCGCTGTTCCGTCCTCGGCGCTGAAGGGCCCCCCAAGGGCCCTCGACGTTCCACGCGAAGGGCAGGGCAGGCGAGCAAGGCGCCTCACCTGTTGGCTGTAGATTTGCATTCCGATCCTTTCGAGTACCTACACTCGCGGGAACCAAATAGTTAACGGCAGCCCGGCTTCACTCACACCTTTAAAATAATAATAAAAACATTTCCAGCCGCGTGAAATTTTTCCAAAAAGTATTTTGTTGGTGTTAGGTGCTGGAACTGTAGCGTTCGGACGGCGTTGTTTTCCTACACGGATGTTGCTCTCCAAGTCGCTCGCCCGGCCGGTCGAACGCCGACTTTTGTCGTCGTGTTTACCTTGTTCTTTGGTTATTTACTTTATCGCGAGCAGCCATTATGACGCGCGTACCATTACGCACCTGACGGACCCGCGCCGTCTCTCTCGCACCCCTCCGGGCCTCCGGGCCTCCGAGACGGCCCCGTGAGTGCGAGCGAGAGAGACTGCTGACGGCCACCTCTTGACGGCCAGCCCTTTGTTGGCGTGACGAGGGGTGGCGGCACGGCACGGCCCTGCACTGCGAGTCGTGTCACGGCCGTGTTCGTGTCGTGTCTGGTCGCGATGCTATCTAAGAGGCGCGTAATGATTGGACCAAGTCCGATCCGACCTCCCCGATGACGCCCTCGTCGGCGGCCCCGCCGTCCCGCCAGCCGGAGGGCACCCTTCGTTATATAAAACGGCCAGGAGATATCTTCTGGCTGGAGGAAAGTTCTCAAGCGGTCCCTGAATTTTTACTCTGAAATAGTTTGGACGTTTCGTTCTATACCCGTACACGGGAAAAGTTCGGCGCCGGCAAGACAATGGACTCGAGTGCCATCAGCCACGGCGTCGTGGGCTCGGCGACGGACTTCGGGGAGATGACGGGGACGTGGCGATTCGGGTCCCGAGTGAGGCAGCGATGAGGACCCTGATGACGACCATTTGGACGCGCAGTGCCCGGCAGTGCCCCGCAGCCATGCCGGCACGCGTCCAAGACTCGAGCTCGGGGAGCGCCGTGTGGCCCCGGCCCGTGGCGCGGCCCTGCGCTGGGGTTGCCTACCCGGGGCTGCTACGGCGCTCGCGCTGGAGGCTCGCTGATGAAGCCTGCCTGCTTGCTTGGCCCTGCTTGGCCCGGGTACGCCACGGACGCTGCTTTTAGAATCCCAATTTTCAAGAGCCGGGCCGAGCGGAGCCGAGCCGAGCCGAAGTCTGACGAGTCGGACATGGGTTAATTAATCACTGGCTGCCACCGGTGGTCAGGGCCCCAACGGGGCACCTGCCTGCTCCGCTTGGCTCGGCTTGGCTCGGCTCAAGCTCGGCTCGGATCGTATTTTTGAACCGCGCGGTCTAGCGGTAGCGCCATTTCCGCTGTTTGTTTGTTGTGGTTTGTTTTACTTTTTTTTCTGTCCCGTTTGTAACGTTGTTCCCGCATCCGTACTATACACGCGTGTTCCTGTCCCAAATGTCGCAGGTTAGCATCGACACTGTCGCCTGGATGGTGACAGATCGTCGCACTCCCTGCTGTCTCTGTCGCTCTCTTGGCCCGTGGGAGAGAGAGAGAGAGAGAGAGAGAGAGAGAGAGAGAGAGAGAGAGAGAGAGAGAGAGAGAGAGAGAGAGGCGCGGCTTAGTGACACGGCCTGTCACCTGCTTGACTCGCTCCGCTGCCGCGAGTGACAAATCGTGGTCGCGGGGACGGTCCGGGACGGACCGACCGACGCCCCGACCTCTGACCCCCGGCAGGGCCCCGGCAGGGCCCCGGCAGGGCCCAGGCCAACCACCCCGTCGGCCGCCCCTGCCGGGGACCCTGTCGAGGACCCTGTCGGGACTCCGGTAGGCTTGGAGAAAGTTTTGACTGGGTGTAATTAATTTTGTGCAGGGGGTTGGGCCCGGCGTGGCCCGGCGCGGCCCGGCGGGGCGGCGTGTTGTCCGCGGAGACCGCAAAGGTGGAGGAGAGACCACCGTGGTCACAATGCTGGTCCTGATGGTGGTGGCGGCGCGGCCGGTGCGGCCTCTGCCTTGCCGTCCTCCGCCGCCGCGACGCGCTGCTTGACTGTGTGGGGGCGAGGCGAGGCGGGGACTCCAGGCGACACGAAAAAAGGGAGGCCGTGCGGGTGGAAGCCGTGTCTCGCCGTGTCCGCAGAACGCTATTGATGTTTTCGCTTTTTCTGCCCCGCCCGATAACTAATGACATTGAGTGCGGCGGCGGCGCGGCGGTCCGGTCAGCGAGGGCGTCTGGCACACCGGCACAGCGGCCAAAAAAAAATTGAAGTAAAGGATTTTGTTTTTAAAAAATTATTTTTGTCGGCGTGGTGTTTGTTCTAGTGTTCTAAAGGGTAGGAATATTCCCGGGAATTAAGGGAATTCCCGGGAACGTTCCCGGGCACAATCAGACCCAAAAAATGGGAAATTCCCGGGAATTTTTAAAACATGGCTAAAAATAGCTAGTTTTTGCACGAAAAATGTTGATAGTGCAAGGGAACCAATTAATAATTATGAATCACTCTAGTGTATTTGCATTTTTCTTTCAGAAGAGAGCAAGAAAAAATGTTTCGTAATACTAATAAAAAAATATTCGTAAGAAAAAGTTTAATTTTTATCACATGAGATGGATTTCATTTGAAGCAATGTTCCCGGCCAAATGGGAATGTTCCCGGGAATTCCCGGGAAGTCTCGGGAATATTCCCCTGAATGATTGTTCCCGGGAATTTTCGAACACTAGTTTGTTCTTGAAATGCGATTTTGATAGCGTGTGCCCACGGGTTGGCGCGGACCATTCGGCCGACAGCGAGCTGTTGCTGCTGCTACCTCCACCGGAAAACATTCAATGTTTCAATCGGGTTCCCTGTTCAATCGAACTGCGCAACTAGTCGTTCACAAGCCACCAACTGCTGGACCAAAAATTATTTTTTTAAAAAAATAATTGCTTTTTGTTTGTTTGTACTGGATTTGTTTCATAATTTTTTGGGGAACTTAGTGATTGCATTCGAGCCTTCTTTGCGGTTTTCTCTGTTCTACACGCCTCTCCTGCATTTGAAAAAAAATGCGTGGAAGAAAAAAAAAACAGGAAAAAAAAAAGAATAAAAGCGTAAGGTGTCTGTCGGTTCGCTGTGCTGTGCTGTCCGGCCGGCCGGCCCGGTGTTTCGTGGTTCCCTCATCCTTGAGGGACGGCGAGACGGAGCCTTGGCCGGCGAGCCTTTGGCGTGCCTTTGGCGTGCCTTTGGCGTGCCTTTGGCGTGCTTTTGGCTGCGCACTGCTTCGCCACGGGGCGCCCCGTGAGTGCGAGCGAGACGGAGACAGAGAGGAGGACGGCGAGTGGAGGCGCTTGCGCGGCCCGGCGATTCAGACTCATTGTGTGGTTCGCGCAAGCCTCCCGCGAGTAATGAGGAGGCGAGAAGAAGAAGAGAAAAAAAGATAAAAGGAAAAGGAAAATAAAAAGGAGGCAGAGTAAATAAATGAGCGACTTGGATTGGTTCTGCGCGTCGCGGCGGCGCGTCGCGGGCACTGCCTCCGCGGCGGGGTTTTCCCGGTGGCGTGGGCGTCCGGGACGCGTCCAGGACACGACGCGAGTGCTCCCGTGCGCGGAGCACAGCACGGATGAGTGGAGTAAAGCAGAGGAATCCCCCCCCCCCTCGGACGCCTCGCGGGCCCCATCAGGCAGGCCGTCTTTGTGGACAAATCGCGAGCGAGCGCGCCTCGCCGTGCCGCGCCGCCTTCCTTGGAGCCTCGTGATTGCCGCCCTCTTATTAATACATACTTGCTCTAATGGACAAATGGGCGTCTGGCGAGCCGCGTGTCCTTGGGGCGGCCGGCTTCACGCCCTGCGTGCCGTGCCCTTCGAGAGGCGTCCGAGGCGACGCGCCGTCGCACAGTGGGCCAGAAGACCGGTGGAGGCGGCCAAAACTCTAGACGCGTTTTTAGCTCCGGAGTCGCTAAATGGGACTCGAACCCAACGTGTGACCCCACCAATGGATTGCTCTCCGAACGAGGAATCCATTGGTGGGGTCACACGTTCGGTTCGAGTCCCATTTAGCGACTCTGGAGCTCAAAACGCGTCTGGAGTTTTGGCCGCCTCCGCCGGTCTTCTGGCCCACTGTGCGCGCTGTTTCTCACGCGGCCCTGGTCACGACGACGGCGACGTCGGACGGCGGCGGCAGCTGCTGCGGCTTGTCCGAAAGCGGAAACGGTCCGCCAGGAAATACGGAATGCTACTCGCTTGTCGCGCGCATTTTTCTAAAAACGCGGCTTTTGCCTGTCGCCCCCTCCGGGCCCTCTGCGGCTGTAGCCCGCTGGAGCCGCTGGACCCTCGGGCGGCGAGTGCTGGAAATGACGCCATTTGTTCTGTCGCCCCTGTTGGCGTCTCCCCTGTCCGCGTTGTCGGAGTGAGTCGCGCGGTGGCACACTGGAAAACTCCGGCGGCGCTCCAGTTTTTCCAGCGCGGTCCGCTGGAGCCAGCCAGCCTGCCAGGCAGGCAGCGAGGTCCTAATGAAGACGCGGCTATTCGACAGGCTGCCCGGCCGGGGCCCGGCCGGGGGGCGGGTAACGCGGTGGTAACGCGCTGCGCTGCGGGCTCAACGCAGTCGCTGCCTCTCTCGCGCTCGGCGCGCGCGTCGCTCGGGTGCGAGAGAGACAGGGCGACCCTGTTCGGAATCGGCCTGCCGGGCTCGGCTCCTGAATATGGAACGAGCACCTTCGGGCCTTCGGGCCTCGGGGAAGTGGTTTCAAGTGACTGTGGGTCCTCCGTATTCGGGGTTCGAACCGTCGCACAGTGGGCCAGAAGACCGGTGGAGGCGGCCAAAACTGGAGACGCGTTTTGAGCTCCAGAGTCGCTTAATAGGACTCGAACCGAGCGTGTGACCCCACCAATGGAATCCTCGTTCGGAGGGCAATCCATTGGTGGGGTCACACGTTCGGTTGGAGGCCCATTTAGCGACTCTGGAGCTCAAAATGCGTCTAGAGTCTTGGCCGCCACCACCGGTCGTCTGGCCCACTGTGCGCCGAACTCTTGGCTGGGGTCGTGGCCGTGGCGGGGCCTGGGCTGCCTGGGTGCGTACACACTGCATGCGCGCTGATACCACGAGCACCGCGTTCGCGAGTTGCCGGCGCCGGTCTCGGTTCCGGCCTCGGCCCGGCTGGGCTCGGCTCGGCTGGGCTCGGCTCGGATCGCCTCGGCCGGCCTCGGCCTCGGCCCAGCAGAGAGCGCGCCAGCGCGCCAGAGGTGACGGCGGAGTGAACAAGATAGATTATGCCCCACTCATTTCCAACGACGCTCGGCAGCCGTGCGGCTACACTGCAACAACGCGGTACAGGCGGTACAGGCGCGGCCAAGAGTGGACTGGAGCCTTCAGGACCGTCCGCGACGACGCCAACGAGGACCTGCAGTGCAGAGTGAGGGCGACGCGATGGGGCCATTTTGAAGGTGTGCCCGCCAAGACAGCGGTGCTCTGCTCGGTGCTGCTCGACGACCTCGAGGGCCTTCCCTGCCTCGGCTTCCTTCCTTCGCCTGGAAGCACCGAGGTGGCACGCCGAGAGTGAACGCACACCGGAAAAAAAATGAATAAAATGCAGCAGAGTAAGACAAGGACAGCTGACGGACGGAGCCGTGAGGCCCGTGAGGCCCGTGAGGCGACCCCAGTTAACCCGAAATCACTCGATACCCGCCTGGATTGATTGGCGTCATGCGGTACCCGCGGCCCCGGCGTACCCGCGGCCCCGCCAGCACCGCCGGCACACCGTCGTTCCGGTGCCAACGCTTTCTCCGCCGTCTTAGACGCGGCGTTAGCAACGTGTCTATTTGATTAAGGCCCGACCCGGGCCGGGCGTTTGGCGTGGTCCTGGACACCCGGAAGGACGCAGCGAGGTTGGTAGGACGCGCGGAAGGGCGCAACCCGAAAGGACACTGCGGGATAGCGTAGAGGACACTCTGAGCTGAGGAAACCGAAAAGACACTCCAGGGCTCCCGCCGGGATGCGTACCCGGAGCCCCTCGGGCGGTACCCGTTGGCTCCACTCCGGCCCGGGGCCCGGGGCTGGCTGAGGCTGGCCGAGGCGCAGGTGGGTCACACGCAGGTCGTCGCATCGTAAAGGGGCGATCGTCAATACTGCAGCAGCACTATTTGCCTGCACGCCACTCGCACGTAGCGCGTCCCGCGTGTGTCCCGCGCGCCTCGCGGGGCTGGCTGCCTGCAGGGCTGGCTGCCTGCAGGGCTGGCTGCCGGCGGGGTCCGCAGGGCCCGCAGGGGGGCGCGGTGTTTGGGTGTCGTCGCGCGTACAGGTCCCCGGGCCCCCCTGGCGGGGCTGGCGGGGCTGGCGGGGCTGGCGGGGCCGACGGGGCTGGCAGCCGGGCGTCACTATTCGCGCCTGGATTCCCTGTGCACACCGTGTACCCCATCATGTCGAGGGGGCGGTCAATATTGACACGCAGCACCGCGTCGCCGGACACGCTGCAGGCCGGTGGGCTCGCTCGCTCTGTCTCTCTCTCGCGACCGCGGGGCGCCTCGGCGTCTCGTGGAGGTGCGAGAGAGACGGAGGGACTCGGCTGCCGCTGCCGGTCGACCACTGTCCTCTGAATGGGCGGCGGGGCAAGGACCTGCTTCGGCGCTGTGGCAAAACGATTTGCCGGAATTTGAGAGTGCATGCGGGAGTTTTTGATACTAGGGGGTTCGCCGGCAACGCGGGATGACGGCGGCGTGTCCACGACGTCGGCGACGAACGTTGTCCGCGAGCGCGCCGGGCCGGGCCGGGCCGCGCACAGTGGGCCAGAAGACCGGTGGAGGCGGCCAAAACTCTAGACGCGTTTTGAGCTCCAGAGTCGCTAAATGGGACTCGAACCGAACGTGTGACCCCACCAATGGATTCCTCGTTCGGAGAGCAATCCATTGGTGGGGTCACACGTTGGGTTCGAGTCCCATTTAGCGACTCCGGAGCTAAAAACGCGTCTAGAGTTTTGGCCGCCTCCACCGGTCGTCTGGCCCGCTGTGCCGCGCCGGGCGGCTGGATGGTCCCGAAGGGCCTCCGCGTCCCGGCCGTCCAGGGCCCGCGGCCCGGCCGGCTGTGCCCGCGGCGTGGCGCGGTGCGGCGCGGCAGTAAAACAAAATGACGGAGTACCTAATCAAGCATGGCACTTTGATGTCTGCTGTACAAATGGGCGAAATAAAGCAACAGCGACCCCGCGCCTTGCCGCGCTGCATCGCCGTGGTGCCGTACCGCGTCCTCCTGGCTGCCTGCCTGGCTGCCGGCCCCGCGGTCGCGGTCCGCCACGGTCCGCCTCGCGGGTTGGGCGGCTGGGCTCCCCGACGACCTACTTTGTGGCCGCTTGGGATGCGAGTGTTGGTTTATTGGCGCTGCTGCCCTTTGCGCGGCCACCGAGCGGCCCGGAAAAAAAGACGAATCCCAGACCCAGGCTTGCGTTGCCGCCGTCAGCCCGTCAGGTCCGGCCCGTCGACGCGGTGCTCGGACACAGTACTGCAGGTCAAACTGGATGTATCTGGTGTCGACTCGCCGACGTGTCGTCAGGGAAGCCGTCACCATCCTATGGCGCCTCTGCGCTGCGCTCTCCACTTTTCTGATGCTTTTAATAAACTGTTAATCTTGACGTGGATTCCGAGAAATCGATACCAAGTTCCCCCAGTCACTCTAGTCTGGTATAGTCACTGTGTGACTCTCTGGCGGTCCACGGACGCGTGCCCTCGCCGCCGCCGTTCTGGTACTGGGCCAGGTGGCGTCGGCTGCGTCGGCCTGGCGCACTTGAAGTGCACCGGGCCGCCGGCCCCCCCTCCGAATCTAAACCGTGCCGGCGTGCGTCTCCGCCGTCTCGTTGCCCGATTATGGCAATTAATTTCGCCCAGTCACCATCGGTCACGATGGCGTCTGCGCGAGACGAGGCCCACTAGGCGGACCTCCGCGTCGCACGCGCGGCGCCAGCAGCGACAGCCAGTCCTCGTCCTGTATCAGCGCGCGGCTCAGCTCGCGTGCCGCGCCACTGCCGGTACCGGCGGTACCCACCTACCTGCCTGCTACGCTTGCTACGCTTGCATAGTACTCGAGGACGCTGCTGCGCCGATCCCCACGCAGGCCGCGTTGTCGCGGTCCGTGACTCGACAGTTTCCAGTGTCTCACGGATTCGCCTTTTTGGGACCTTTTTCGAGCCTTCCTCTTGCTGGGGTGAGATTTTTGTAGGGTGGAGCGACCGATCGTGGATCACTTTTCCAAACAGGATCACTGCGGATCATTTCCAATCGACTCAAAACGATTTTTTTGTGAAAAAAATCAAGTTCAATGAGTGAAACGCACTTTGTTTTCTTTGGAAAATCTGATAATTTGCTTGGGAATGATGGGAGGTGGTCCATGTGTGGAGCAGTGCTCCATGTTCGGCACTTTACCGCACGCGCCAAACCTTCTCGGAGTTTTTGTCGCGGTTATCTAACTACTTGGGTGCGGCCCGTGACCGTGACGCGGACCGCGGATTGCCTCGGCAGTGATAAAGCCTCCAACTTTTGATTGGTTTTGATTTTGTGTCGGGTGCAGCCCTTTTGAACGTTTCTCTTGCGGTGTTGCAGGGCCGCGCGCCGTACGGTCGCGCCGTGAGCATGGAGCAGCGCTGGCAGGACTTGGCCAACTTGCTAAGCCTGCCGGCCGGCCAACAGCAGGAGATGCAGGCCCACGGGCCCGTGCCGCCGCACCACCATCACCACCACCATCACCACCACCACCACATCCACGGTGGTGCGGCCGGCGCCGCGCCGCAGCCCCTGGGCGCGCACCACCCCCAGCACTACGGCTATGACGGCGTCCACGCCGGCGCGTCCCCCGCGCGCTCCGTGGTCCTGCACAACGCCACCCTGGCGCCGCCCGTCGGCGACCTCAACAGCTCCAGCGTGTACTCCGGCCTGTCCATGGGTAAGGCGACGAGCGGTGCACAGTGGGCCAGAAACCGGCGAAGGTGGCCAAAACTCTAGACGCGTTTTGAGCTCCAGAGTCGCTAAATGGGACTCGAACCGAACGTGTGACCCCACCAATGGACTCCTCGTCCTGAGAGCAGTCCATTGGTGGGGTCACACGGTCGGTTCGAGTCCCATTTAGCGATTCTGGAGCTCTAAACGCGTCTAGAATTTTGGCCGCCTTCGCCGGTTTCTGGCCCACTGTGCGGTGGCTCTAAAAGCTTTGGCGTTGTCGTTGGACGTGTGCGTGACGCTCTCGGACCTGCCGCAGGCTCTGCGGTGGCGCAGTCCATGAACCTGACCAACAGCAGCGAGCCCATGGGCGACGGCTCGCCCACCAGCGCCTTCAAGATGGAGCCGCCCCACGACATGCTGTACTACCAAGTGAGTTGCCCCCCGCGCCGAACGATCCAGAAGAACCGTTTAGCCACTCTGTCTCTGTCGCACTCACGGGGCTCTCCGTAAGGGTGCGAGAGAGACAGAGCGACAAACAGGTCTTCCCTGGAGAGACTCGCCGCCGCTCACCGGTCCGCTCCCTCTTCCTGTTGACAGAACTCCTCGTCCGGCACCGAGATGGGCCAGCTGGCGCCGCTCAACACCACGACGGAGGGCTTCTTGTCGTCCATCCTCAACGACGAGGACCTCCAGCTCATGGACATGATGAACGACAGTGAGTATCGCCAGTTGGCAGCGCAGTGGAGCAGCGCCTCCATGCGCGAAGCGCGAACCACCCCCCACCCCGCCACGCCGCCATGCGCGCGGCGCGGCGATACCCCGCGTCGTGCAGAGCCCCCGCGCGGGGAGTATGTCCGTCGGCATGGCGGCAGCGCGCGCACGGCCCGACGACCCGGCCCGACGACGACCCGGCCCGACGACGACGTCGTCGCGCTGTGCTTTGAGTTACTATTCCGCGCGTGGACCACGTGTGTGTCTGACGACCCGCGTCCAAACGCCAGCCTCATGTATTTTCCATTGTTTTATTTTGGGCTTATGATGTTTTGCCTTTGGGTGTAGCGCTGCAGGGCGCCGCGCGCCGGTGCAAGGTGGCGGGGCGCGGTGGGGCGGGGCGCGGTGGGGCGGGGCGGGGCGGGGCGGGGCGGGGCGGGGCGGGGTGGGGCGGGGTGGGGCGGGGCGGGGTGGTGGGGGGCGGGGCGGGGCGGGGCGTGCGACCGGCGGGGCCGCAGGGCAGGGCGGAATGACTGGTCAGTATGACCGTGTGGCGGCGGCCCTGCACTACGCTGTTCGGCGCTGTGGCCGCCGTGGCCGCGGGTGCCGCGTCGGTCGGGAAGCGGCCCCGATGGTTGCACTTTTCGGGCTTTTCTTAGTACACACCTGCGCGCCGCGGAGGCAGCCGAGGCTCCGCTTCCGTCTGTTTGCACACCTGAGAAATGGGACTACAGATGTGTAGGTACTGTATGTCGCGCCGCGGTACCGCCGCACCGCGGCGGGTGTTTGTGCTTCGAGTTGGTGACGCGCAGGGCAGGCGGGGCAGGCCGACCGCCAGTGCGCAAGGACGGAGTCCCCAGGACCGCCAGGACACGTGTACAGCAGGGGGGCCAGGGAAACGGGGTCGTTTGGTTTAGAGTCACTGTCGGACTCTAGTTTGGTTTCGGCGCGCGTGACCGCCGCGCCACCGCCGGCTGTGTTTACGGGGGGCTCGTGCCCCAAGTCTTGAGGAAGTGGCAGGGCCGGTCTGGTCTATCTGCGCCTCAACTCGCCACTCGCCATCCGTACTGATAAGCGGCACGATGACTCAGCAGTTCCGCGCGCGACGGCGACGGCGGCTTGGCGGACTGCGACGAGTCAAGGGCGGGCCATGGTGATGCCGATGGCGGGGCCGATGGCGGGGCCAGTCGCGGTGCGGGCCAGGAGGCCTAGGCCTAGCCCAAGCTCAAGCCCGGCCCGCGGTGAGGTGTGTGTTGCCGTGCTGCGCTGCGCGCTCCACCCGCGTCGACGCCTGCGTGAGGCGCGAGGGCGAGGCGCGTCCCAGGAGCTCATTGTCGCGTGTGCTCGTGAGTTGACGTCGCCGCCGGGCCGGGGCGGGCCGGGGCGGGCCGGGGCAGGCCGCCAGAGGGCCTTAGCCGGTGTCGGCGATGCGATAACGCGGGCCTGCCAGATCCGGGCCAGAAGCGGGTGGGCGCGGAGGGCCGCGGCCGCGGCGCGCCTCACCCGTCCTCGCTCTCGTCTAGCTTCTAGGCGCGTGGCGTCGTGCGTCGGCGGTGATAGCGGTGAGAGAGGAGGTCGAGCGTGCGGGGTGGCGGGGGAGCGTGGACTTGGCAGGACAATTTGCTCTATCTTATCTGGTCCCCAGAGTCCGGCCGGCCGGCCAGCAGTGTCACTGTGACACAGCGTTTGCGCGTTTGCCCGTTAATCCATACGCTACCCGTTCTGTTGCAGGCATGTACCCCCTGCGTATGCTGGACGGGGCTGCGGGGGCCGTGGGCGGACCGGGCCCGGGGGCGGTGCTGCCGGGGGCGGCGTCGGGCCTGATGGGCGCCACGCAGGTGTCGCAGGCGTCGCAGGCGCAGAGCGACGAGCGGCTGGACGCGTCCAGCGACAGCGCCGTCAGCTCGATGGGCTCCGAGCGCGTCGCGTCGCTGTCCGACGGCGGCGAGTGGATGGACGCGAGCTCGGACTCGGAGCACTACCAGATGGACGGCAAGTACCGCCCGGCCGGTAGCAGCCTGGCCAGCCACCACCCCAACGAGTACAGCGGGTACTCGCCGCACCGCGCCGCGCCCGCCGGCGTCGCGCAGAAGAAGCACCAGATGTTCGGCAAGCGCTACCTCCAGGGCGAGCCTGCCACCGGTACGTGGACGGGGATGACGGGGAGCAGGAGCAGGGTGTCGCGGGGCGGGGCGAGGCTCGGGGAAGTCTGGGAGGGTCGAGGGCGCCTGACGCACCGCTCACCGCTCACGACGCGCGGCGCGACAGTGATAAGGATGACTGGGATGGCGTTCGCACCTGCCAGCGATTGTTTACTAAAAGTGGATGACTTGCACTCTTTCAGGAGGACTGCCGGTCGGTCCTGCTCCCGCCATGGCCACTCCGATGCCGCTCAAGTTGGACTTCGGCGGCGAGGCGTCGCGGCCCGGCGCCATGCCCGGCGCCATGCCCCAGCCTCAGGGCCCTCAGGGCGGCGCGTCGGCGGCGCCCTCGGCCAGCGGCCTCGTCATGAACGGCTCCGTGGCCTCGGGGCTGGGCGTGTCCGCCATCGTGCCCTCCGGCGCCAGCGCCTTCAGCTCGCCGATGTCGCTGGACGAGGAGGAGCAGCGCGCCCACGACATCAAGTTCGGCTACTACGGCCACGAGTACCCCCGCCAGCACCATGGTTTGTGTTTCTCGAAATTTTCACCCGATCTTAAAATTCCAAGTTTTTCTCAATCATGTCGCAGCACAACCGTTGAAATGAAAACTGGCGACCTCTTGACTCATTGCTGTTTGTTTTGTTTCCCACAGCTCGGCCTCCAATGGAACCGGTGGCACACAACCACACCTACCATTTGCCACCACCTCCGGAGAGCTCGGGCTCAATTCAACGCCCCCTGCAAAGGGACAAGCCTTCCAAGTCACGCGACTGTAAGTAAAATAAATAAATTGAGCCTTGAGAAATGCTGCATTTAATTTGGTGTGGGAGGACCTGGAGCGAATTGTTGCGATGGAATTTGTAATGAAATGTTGCTTTGTGCCCAATGCAGCTCGCAGAAGCGACGATGCACACTTGTCGCGCGACGAGAAGCGTGCGCGAGCTCTGAACGTACCGATGGCTGTGGACGACATCATTAATTTACCCATGGACGAATTCAACGAACGGTTATCCAAGCATGACCTTAGTGAAGCGCAATTATCTCTTATCAGAGACATCCGTCGCCGTGGTAAAAACAAGGTATGTCCTTTGGTTTCCTTTTATTGTTATGAAACTAGAATATATAAATTTAACAGTGTCTGGAAAGTTTTATTTTGTTGTAATTTTGTTCCTAGGTGGCTGCCCAGAACTGCCGCAAGCGCAAGCTTGACCAAATTGTTTCTCTTGCCGATGAAGTTCAGCAAATGAGAAGTAGAAAGCAAAAGCTTCTTAGGGAACATGACTACCTCAACAGAGAAACTGCACTTGCCAAGGAAAAGTTCAGCCAATTTTACCGACATGTCTTCTCTGTAAGCATTTGAGACTCATGCGCTTAGTGTTTCATATCAATCTCTATAGCTCTTGACTCACAAAATACTGTTCTGCTTTAAACTTTCCTAGGCCCTGCGAGATGCTGATGGCAACCCTTACTCTCCGTACGAGTACAGCCTGCAGCAGGGCCCTGAGGGCAACGTAATGTTGGTGCCCTTGTCTTCCTCCAGCCCTGCAGGGGCCAGCGGTCCCTCAGGCATGGCGCTCGACTCAGCCCACCAGCAGATGTCTCGCTCCATGTCACAGTCGCAGTCTCTGTCAGAGGCAGCAGTAGCCCCACAACCTCACCCCCACTACGTCAGGTTGTCCATGTCCTTGCCGCAGCATTCACTGCATCAACATGACCGACTTAAAGACCAACAAGCTCAGCACTCGCAGCAGCACCCCCATGCCCCCCACCCTCACCCCCACCACCCCCACCCCCATCACCCTCACCACCCCCACCACCCCCATCATCCGCACCACCCACACTCGGATCCCCATCACAAGGAGTGAAGGGGAGGTTGGTGGTATGCGGAGAAGTATGAGTGAGTGAGTGTCTGTATGTGTGTGAGTGTGTGAGTGATTGTGTGAGTGGGCATGGGAGGGTTTTAGTTTCATTTTCATTGTTGGTGTAACTGTCAAATGGGTTTTCTGCTAAAAGTTGTATCTGAACATATTAGTGTGCTACCTAGCTTAAAGCTCTATATGCACATTTTTTTTTTTTGTTGTTGTTGTTGTTGTTTTGAAAAAATGAGAATCTTCTTTTCTCAATCATTTCTCTTTCAAAGTAATTTTTATTTTGTTCAGCAACTAAAGAGAAGTAAATAGAAAATTATGTCTGTAGATAAAAGACATGTTTGGAACTCGTAACTAATTCTGAGTAGATGCATTGAATTTTTGACACTGGACTGACTGGTGGTTCTAAAACGGGTCATCATAGATCTTGTGCAATTTCTTCAAGAAATTCTGCCAAGTTTTAGCTATGTTTAATTTATGCAGTAAAAGAGCTTTCAGATGCATTGTTGTAGTGGCTTTCAAGTTTTATCCACTTTATTGTTTTATCACCAGTGAAAATGATTTTTAATGTCCTTAGCTGTGTTGATGTTGTAGAGGCAATGCAACCTTGTGATTTAATGACCTGCTTTTCATGCAAGTCAGAAACAGCTCAAAGTGAATGTGATGTGATGTTAATATTACTGTAACTCTCTAGCTATGCTTTTGCTTTTAAATTTATCTCTTTGTCACACTAAATTTGAAACAGACTTTTGTTTGTTTCCTTGGGAGGCACTTATTTTTTATGTTAATTCTTGTGTCCTTCTGATATTGGCATACATGTAAATTGAGAAACAAACCAAAAGAGGCAAATCCCTTTTTACTCTTAACATCTTTTTCTGCTTATACTGTAACGAACTCAAATTTAGTTGGGAATATGGTTAGCCTGTTTTGATGTGAATGTCTTCATTCAGGAATTTGTCCAAGTTTTTACTCTGATTTGAGTATTTAGTTTTGCCTTCATTTATTTCTTAGGAAGGGTAGTCTCAAAATAAATCAAAGTTTTCCTACCCTGTGGAAAGAAAATGAACACATTCTGAAATTTTCCAAATCTATTGGAATTTTACTGATTCACCAATTATTTTTCAAATAATTGATTGTTAAGTATATTGGCAGCAATTTTTTTTTTTACTTTTGACTAATTGATGATAGCAGTGTGCTTTGGGTGCTGAGGCTTTTAATTATGATCATGGCATGCAGTTTGTTAATGCAAATGACATTGCATTTACATCATTGTAAATTTGATCTCAAAAGAAATGCTTAGTACAATAACTGTCCGCATGCCATGTAATCCCTCCATGTTTTTTTCCACTTCAATTTTTCTTACTTTAGTCTGAGCCTAGCCTGCATTATAGTTGCCGTAGATGATGAGCCTTATGTGGAAACTTAATACCTTAGATCGGTTAGAAAGTTATGAAATAAGAAGTCAGAGCTATAATGGGTGTCCAGCAATCAGTTGCTATTGAATTTGGATTAGCTCTCCAAAAGCATCTCTGTTTCGGAAGTCATTCACTATACTACTAAAATTGTGCAATAGATACGGTGCAATGGATCTTCCTCAGCAGGGTCTACGAAATACACTTTGTTACCTTACTGATACTAGTTTTTATTTTGTCATAGTTTTGGCTGCTATTAGAATTATGTTTGGGTTGTAAACTCATTTGTATTCATATGTACATATTGTTAATGAGAGAGATTCTACCAGCCTTTTATATATTTATGTGTTATGTAAGTTATTTTCAGTGTGGAAATAATTTTTAAAAGATATTAGTGAACAAAAATTAACATCCAAATTAACCTAGACAGGTGGATGTCAAGTTGGTTTTCTTTACAGCAAGCTGAAGGTGATGGTTGAGGTCATGTTTGCTGCTTGGAAAGGGAATTTGGCCCTCGTCTGCTTTGTACATAATGCAACGATTGTGAATAGAACATATTTTTACTACTATCAATCATTAAGTGGAATGGTGAATGTAAATAGTGTACAGATAGCTTATATATGTATAATTTTCTGCTGTCCAATTTTCTCCCTTCTTTTTTGTATGTATAAATAAATGTAAATTGAAATTATTATATTAAATTGAGCGTTAACAGTTGTTAATCACATACAGGAGTGGTAGACTATATTTTTATGGAATGGGTTTCAAGAAATTTTATCTTCTACTGTACCTCTTTCACTCTCTTTGAGGGAACAAAAATTCAATCTGACTCATTTACAGAGCATCTTAGAAGGTTTAGTGAGTGTGTTTTGACTGCATTGTTTATTTACAAAATTAAACAGACTTGTAAGGAAAAATAAAACCAACTGATCAATAGTTGTTTGTCTTTGTTTCCTTTATTCCACCTTTCAATTGATCAGTAGATCATGTACCACAAATAACTATCCAAAGTACACAAAAATAAAAACTGAAAGCAATATTGACATTTTGAAAAAATGTCCCAAGGGGAGTCTTGGAGAATATGAGACTGCAACTGCAACATGAAATTAAAATCACTTAATCATACAGTCAGTAAGTTACTGTAAAACATCAAAAACAAATCATTTTCACTGGGTACCGAAATCAGACGTAGAAAAAACTTACAACACCCAACACATGCCATAGATTGAGACAGAACGATCAGCACTTAAGGAAACAGACAGAATAAAAATAGATTCACAGAGAGTTTTGAACAACACAAACATAAAACAGGCTTATGACATTGCCCATCCTAATTACCGTAACTCAGTCAGTCTTGGAAACTTACAAACTATTATCACCCATGCAACAAAATGTTGCAAATTATTCTTTTGTTAATAAGTGCGCCATATAATGATCTTTCATTTAATGTGCATTATGTACATTTTGGGACCAAACTGGATCCCTTGCTCTAAATTCTAGCAGGAAAAAAAATCAGGATTTCTCATACAGAGAAGAAGTAGAACAGATAATTTACCACAGATTTCCATTTCCATCACCAACACAGACCCAAGCAATAAATTATTAAACAATAAACTCTGCGTGACAATTAGGAAGCTGTGGTGCAGATAATGCGTTTGTTGCACAAAGAAACACACAGTGCAGGAAACACATACACATAGATAAATTGATGGAAAAGAACTTACATCAGTACCAAAATGTTCAATTTATATAAATCATAGCGCTAACTCCGGATCTTAAGAAAAAATTACAACATTAGGGTACAAATGCATCTGCAATGCTGCAAACCAAGTAAATACCTTCCTGCTGTCACTCACCAACATATTTAACTTCATCAAAGGCTTTTCTTGCCTTCTTCAACTCCTCATTCATAGTTAATAGATCTTTAACACGAGCATATTTACGCTGGTCTTTACGTACAAGAAACACAATGTCTTCCACTTGGACCCTTCCTGTCCTGCCAATCTCCATTCCCTTGTGTGTCTGAAAAGGTTCATAATAATAAATAACTGCGCCAGGCAAAGAAATTAATTTTACAAGATACAATATAAAGGCATACCATCTCAGTAATAAATTCTATGACTAGATCTTCGAGTAGATCGACACTTTCAGTGTATGGGTTCTGGTCATCACCAAATCCATACATCATGCATCGTAACTCCTTAGAAAACCATCTCTTCCTTCCGGACGAGGTAGAGCCCAAAGGGGCTACATATTCCAGCTCTTCTTCTTCCTGAAATCATACAGAAATGTCTCGATGTCAAACAGAGCAAAACAATCCGCAAGCAGCACTGGGCCACTTCTTAGAAAGCAGTTGAACTAGAAATATAGTAACTTTTTGAAACGGAAAACTGAGAATCTATAACATACAACTTCACCCTCTTCAGGGACAGTGGTGGCACCAGCGATGGAAGTAGTAACTGGAGTGACTGTTGTCGCTGAGGGGGCTGAAGTGGCCGGAGGGACTGTAGTGACCGGAGGGACTGTAGTGGCCGGAGGGACTGTAGTGGCTGGAGAAGCTGAAGTGGCTGGACAAGCTGAAGTGGCCGGAGGGGCTGAAGTGGCTGAGGTGGCTGTATCTGCTGTTGTGGCTAAAGGGGGTGTAGTGGCTAAAGGGGCTGCAGTTGCTACAGGGGCTGTAGCGGCTGAAGGGACTGTAGTGGCTAAAGGGACTGTAGTGGCTAAAGGGACTGTAGTGGCTAAAGGGACTGTAGAGACTGAGGGGACTGTAGTGACTGAAGGGGCTGCAGTGCCTGTAGTTGCTGCAACAGCTGTAGTTTCAATGGTGGGCGAAGAGACCGAAGTGTCCGAAGAGGCTGAAGGGACTGCGGGCGTCGCGGGGTCCGCTGGAGCTCCGAAACTAGCAGGAGCAGTTGTAGTCACTGGCGAAGGCGTGGAAGGGCCGATCGCCTCCGTGACCGGCTCAGGGACGGGCGTGGTGTCCATCATGATATCACCTTTCCCACAAATCAGTACAGATTCGGGACACAAACAGACGACGCACCTAACCCTACCACCAAACACCAACAAACAAGAACAAAACTGCGTCTGCTGGTATGAGAAATCCAGGAGTCTGATAAAGCCGGAAACGGATACGACTCGGGTGCGGCGCGGAGAGCGGCAACCATTCTCAATTTCAAAACACAGCCTATCCTGTTCCGTCCTGCTGCGCTCTGCCGCCCCGCCTGCCTCCGCTCTAGTATCTAGTACACAAAAGCAGAGGTCGAACCAGCGTACGAGTCCATCTGCGTCGAAAGAGCACTACCCACGTCGGCAAACAGCGCATTTCTCGCGAGCACCGCTACCACCGTGGCACTTTTGCCAAAAATATAGTAAATTATTTTCTGCGAGGAGCGGGCTGCTTAACCGATACGGCGCTAGTCGGCACTAGTGACTGCTAGGCCACAAGTGCTGTTCCAGGTTCCCTGTATTCATTCATTTTCTCCCCTTCATGTCCGGCCCTCCCGCCGAGCGATTTCGAAGTTTCGCTTCGTCGCTCTGTCTCTGTCGCACTCGTGGGGCGTCCGCAGGGTACCTACCGCAGGGCAAACGAAGGGGTGTGAGAGGAGAACCGCGGCCCCTTTCCGTCTCCCGGCGAGCGGACGCGTGTTACCAGTGTACACGTTACAGTGCGGCGCGAAGGGCACGCGTTGGACGGAGATGAAAAATGATGCGCGGCCGCCGATCCGACCATCCCTCTCTCTCTCTCTCTCTCTCTCTCCCTCTCAGCTAATTGTCGCGAATCCCGAGAAATCGCCAACGATCTGCGGTTCGGGGAAGCTCTTATGCCGGCCTGGGCGCTACGTCCATCAAGGGGGAGGGCGGGGCGGGGCGGGGCGCGGTGGGGCGGGGTGGACGCCGTCGCCGAGGCGCCCTGCCCCTCCGGACTCCGGACCCTCTCCGCGACCGCCACGCGATTTCGTCCGGAACATTATGACAAGAAGCGCACCTAATTCGATGCTGTCACCATATTTGAAAATAACTGTCGTGGCGGAGGGGAGGCGAGGGTTCGCGGGCAGAAACTGGGTTTCCGCGGAGGAGGACGCGGAGACGCGGCGCGTGGCCGTCGCCGCGACCCCCGTGCTGGCAGCGTGCTGGCAGCGTGCTGGCGGAGGAGGGCCCGGATTATGAATTATGCAAGGACCACGGCGTGGCGTGAGTCTGTTAAGGCGGTGAGGGGACCAGGGAACAGGACATCCTCTTGGCCACGCTTCATCTGCTGCTCACGACGGCGCCGTGGTTCAAATACCACGCGCGCTTGCCTCAATTTTTACATTTTTATTTTTTTTTCGTACCGGGGAAAGAAAAGGTTGGCCAGCCTGGGAACCGTCCGGCGTGGTGGCCTCGAATCCGCGCGGGTAGAGTACTTCCGGCGTAAACGGAACCGGAAGCGGAAAAGAGCGTGGGAGACGCGCGGGGTGCGAAACGCCCTCCGCCTCGCCACGCTCGCCATCCATCACCGAGAGGCCCAACCGGACCAACCAGCAGGCAGAACGCGCCGTCTCTCTCGCACCCCTGCGGGCCGCCCCGTGCCACCCCGTGCGCGCGAGAGAGACAGCGCCGAAAGCGCCGGTCGGAGTCAGGCGGCGGAGCCAACCCGCGGCGAGCTCCGGGCGGCCAGCCCCAGGCCCTGCAGCGGGGGCCCAGCGAGCCCCCGCGGACCCCCCGCGGACCCCCACGGCCCCGCGGAGGGGGCGGCGCCTGGTGGGGCGCGGACCGCCGTTGGCCGAGGGCTCGTCGCGCAGCCTGGCCCAGCAGCCTGAGAGGGGGCATCCCTTACGTCGGGGAGGGGGCCTAAGTGCACCTCCATGCCGCAGCAGCCGCAGCCAGCCAGCCGCAGCCAGGTGCCCGACTCGCGTGGCGGCCTCGCCGTAAGGACGCCCCCTGAGCCACGGACAGCCATTGGACCATTTTTTTTTTTGAACACGTGTGTCCGTTGGGGCGACGGCGGCCTCAAAATTGGTCCACACCCGGCCGTTGCCCCCGAGCCTCCCCCGCCGCCCCGCCGCCCCTCGCGACGTCGTCGTCCACGTCTTGGTTCCCCCTCGTCGAGCTCGATCAGGCGTTAAGGATGTTGGAATAAATTACCCGCGGCGGGTCGGTTCGGTGCGGGGCGTTAAACTGTGCGCAGATTCCCACGACGCACCGCGGCGCCCTCGGGCACGCCTTGGGCACGCCCGACGCGTGGAGCCTGGCGGACTTACAGCACGAGCCGGCACCAGCCGGCACCAGCCGGCAGCCAAAAGAGTTGGCCAAATTTCCCGCAACGCACCAAGGGGCACTGACAGCAAAATGGTCTCGGGCAGAGGAAATGCTCGCGACAGAAAATTGCCCCCAGCGCGTGGTGAGCGGGCAGTCCCGGACGCGGCCCTGCGTCGGCGGACTGCATAACCGCGGCTTCCAGCAAGCTTCCAGCAAGCTTCCAGCGCCTCCAGCGGGTTAGGGCCCGCGGCGCCGCGGCCCCCCCTCGCCAAGGTGACAGACTTGTTGGGCCTGGAGGGGTAGACAATCGAGTTAGCGTTCTAAAAAAAAAAAGGAGAAAGCACGCGCAGACTTCGTTTTGAAGCCACCAGGCCAATTTGCACTCCAAGTCGGTTCGAGGTCCTGACTAAGAAGGAGAGGCGAGGAGGAGGAGCCGGCCGCGGCCGGCAAGGTGGCAAGGTGGCCGAGGCGGGCCGCCGAAAACACGCGCCAGAGGGCAGACCACTGGGACAAACAGTGTTCCGGTAATCTCAAACATGCTCTCAATTTGCGTCTTTTGCCTCACTGTTTTCGCGGCCGGGAGTGAGACTTTAAATTCTGGTCGGCCGGCCGGGTGGGGCCACTGGGGCCACTTGTCCAAGAAGCGGCAGCCGGCGCGAAGGGATCAGTCCGCAGCCGCAGCGGGCAGCCGCCGGGAAGAAGACTTTATTAATATACTTCCAATAGCCGCGTCGCGATTCAGACGCCATCAATTGCCCAAGACGAACTCTTCTCAAAACAACCACAAAAAATAAAATCGAAAAAAAAATAGCAGACAGGCGCGCCGCGCGCAGACTGGCGCCAAAAAAAAAAAGAAGAAAAGAAACGGGTGCGAAAGAGGAGGAAAGTCGTCGGCGGGGCGGGAAAGTTGCCACAAAAGGTGTGCAGTTCTCTGATCAACGAAATTACCCTGAAAAAAATCGGATTAGGCGCGCGCGCGACGCGGCCGGAAAGACGAGTGCATCCCCGGCGAGCCCGAGCACCCCGAGCTCCACGAGGGCCACGCGCCTCGGCAGCGGGCTGGCAGGCGGCCTCCGGAAAGGCCATGTCGTCGTCCTGGTCCTCTCGCACCCCGAACCGAGT
The DNA here is from genome assembly GCF_012932325.1 of Thrips palmi. Taxonomy (NCBI): domain Eukaryota; kingdom Metazoa; phylum Arthropoda; class Insecta; order Thysanoptera; family Thripidae; genus Thrips; species Thrips palmi. The sequence continues at coordinate 2,207,687 of NW_023144629.1, read as the reverse complement.
GCGGGAGGGACCGCGAGGGAAGCTGCTGGGCCCGCGACGGCCGCGACGGCCGCGACAGGCGGGGGGCCGGAAATGGGCCATCGACTTGGGCAAAATGGATTTGCATGTGGATGAGGCGAAGCAAGCGGAGGGCTGCTTGACGTGCTCCACGACGCGACGGGCTTGCCGTCGGCACGCCGCGGCCCCACAATGGCAGCCCCGCATTAAGAGGAGCTGTTGCACCTCGCGAGGCGGCCAGCACACCAGCAGACTCATTCCAAAAGTCACTACACTGATACTGCGGGTGTTACGTGATTCGTGCACGGCGCCGCCCTAACAGTGGCGCGACCCAGAGCGCCGATCGACGTCGCGATTTTTCCTCCGCGGCCTGCGCTTTCCCACCGGATACAGTCGCTCCGTCTCTCTCGCACCCGTGCGCCGCGGCCGGCGCGCCCCGTGAGTGCGAGAGAGACGGGGCGACGGCGGAATCGCCCCGCTTTACCGTAATTATTTCCGCCGTCGACGTTGAGGCCGCAGGCATGCCGCAGGCCGCGCACCCGAACGCAAACGCGCCCCTCGGCGCCGCCGGCGGACTGATTTCGTCGCTCCGTCTCTCTCGCACTCGCGGGGCGTCCCGTGTGGGTGCGAGAGAGACAGAGCGACGGCGCCGCCCCCCGGAATGAGTCTCCTGCTTCGTGCGCTACTCGGCGTGCTCGGCGTGCCCGGCGGAGGCGGCCTTTCCGGCCACACCGGAAGCGAGCGGGGGCGTACCTACACTGGCGGCCTTACAGTGGTGCGGCCTGCGCGCGTTCACACAGTTTTCACGCAGTGTTCACACCGGCTAATGGACGGCCTTGGGGGCCGAGGGCGTCGCTCTGTCTCTCTCGCACTCGCGGCGCGGAGCGCGAGCCCCTGAGGGGCGCGAGAGAGACAGAGCGACGACAGCGGTTCGGATTTCGATCAGCTGGCCGTCGCTGGGCGCTGGTCGAAGTATCGGCGGCGGCCGGGCCGTGGGGCTCACAGCGCACCCCTGCTGCCTCGCAGTGCCGGCAGTGCCTTGCAGTGCAGCCCCTTGGCCCTTGATTCACTGTGGGAGCCCTGGGCCCTCGGGCTGGACTCGACTCTCACCTGCAGAGTCCCAACGCACTGCGTTCCCAAGCGGCCCCTGTCGCTCTGTCTCTCTCGCACGCCAGGGGCGACCCGCGAGGGCGAGAGAGACAGACGCTGTTCGGAGTGGGTCTGCAGTGGCGACCAATGGCTATCGGAGCGCGTCCATCGAGGGCGCGGGTGCGCTGTGTGCAGGGGTCGGCGCTCGCACCCTCCTAATCGCCATTTCGAGGAGCGCTCCGCAGACTGATACCGAACGGCGTTCCTCATTCCTCATTCTTGTAGTGGAGTGGCGCATTGGAACACACACCGCGAAATACTCCGTCGTGTTTGGCTTTGCTCGGCCGGAAGGGCCGGACAATGCACAATGCTGCCGGCACTGCGTGGCACTGCGTGGCACTGCGGGGCGGGAATGGTGCCACTGCCGTCTGACGCCTCACTCCGAAGGATCGCTCGCTTTCGTCGCACTGTCTCTGTCGCACTCCCGGCGCGCCCCGTAGCGGTGCGAGAGAGACGGGGGCCTCAATGGCCACGCCGGAATGCACGTCGGCGAGGAACGCGACGGTGACCGGCGAAATACAGGCCAAGTCCCTCGCGAAGCCGTGGCGAAGCCTAGCCTAGCACAGCCCAGCGAAGCGCCCGCGGTCGGCGGCGTAGGCAACCCATCGCACGCGCGCTCGCCGCCGTTGCCCACCTCCACGGCGCCAGCCACCCGGGAGCCGAGCAGACACCACCTCGCACAGTGGGCCAGAAGACCGGTAGAGGCGGACAAAACTCTGGACGCATTTTGAGCTCCGGAGTCGCTAAACAGGACTCGAACCGAGCGTGTGACCCCACCAATGGATTGCTCTTCGAACGAGGAATCCATTGGTGGGGTCACACGTTCGGTTCGAGTCCCACTTAGCGACTCCGGAGCTCAAAACGCGTCTAGAGTTTTGGCCGCCTCCACCGGTCTTCTGGCCCACTGTGCCCCGTCACCCCGCGGCCGACCCATGCAGACGGCGCCGCCGCCGCCGCCGACCAAGACTCACTTCGCTTATTTCATTTCCATTCTTATCAATTTTTCCCGGACTCGTCATTAAGCCGACACGGATGTTTGCCCCGCGAAAGTTTCCCGATCCGCCGCCCGGCTTCCAAGGATCGTCTCGTCGCTGTCTCTCTCGCACCTCCGCGGGACGTGACGCGGGTGCGACGGAGACAGAACGACGGAGCGGTCCTTCTGTCTGTCGCCGCGTCGCCGCGTCGCCGCGTCGCCGAGCGGTCCAACGGCCCGGCCGATACGAAGACGAGGGCGAAGAGGAGCAGAATGGTTGCGGAATGCACATAATGTGAGCCGCTTGGGTCAGCAAGAAGCGCGATGCGATAAGATACCCCCCTTCCCCCTCCCCCTCGCTCTCTTTCTCTATCTCTTTCCCTCGCTGTCTCCCTCGCGCCCCCTCCTTCTACGCACGTGTATTAGTGTCTCGGACCTCACCTGGCCGTGGTGTCCTTAAACCGCAGCAGGGCCTTCTCTAGAGCGCCACGCGCTGGCTCTGGCGGTTGCGACGTGCGCTCGTCGACGAGCGGGCGCGGGTTCGACCCCCCGCGGCACAGTGGGCCAGAAGACCGGTGGAGGCGGCCGAAACTCTAGACGCGTTTTGAACTCCAGAGTCGCTAAGCAGGACTCGAACCGAACGTGTGACCCCACCAATGGATTCGTCGTTCGGAGAGCAATCCATTGGTGGGGTCACACGTTCAATTCGAGCCCCATTTAGCGACTCTGGAGCTCAAAAGCTCAAAACGCGTCCGGGGTTTTGGCCACCTCCACCGGCCTTCTGGCCCACTGTGCGCGGGGGCCCGGGTGGACACGTTTTCCGAGTCCTCGCGGCGGCGCTGCACGCGCACGCGGCCCCAGTCGTGGTGCCTGCTTATCGTGACGCTCCGCGCCATCCCGGAGACCGTCTCCCTCGCACTCGCGGGGCGCCCCGTCCGGGTGCGAGGGGGACAGCCCGGCTGTCACGCCCTCCAATACCACTTGACTATCTCCTCTAGCGCGGCAAGGCGGCGAGCCGGCGAGCTTCCGCTGATGCAATTGGTGGCGGCCAATCACAGGCCGCCGCCGCCGCCGGCCCTGCAGACTGATTCCGAGCGCCGTCTCTCTCGCACCTACACGGGGCGCCCCGCGAGTGCGAGAGGGACAGAGGATCCCGCCTGGCCCGGCCTGGCCCTGCCACTGCAGCTGCGGCGACCAATAATTGCTGAGCTGACCTCCTTCCATATCCCCGGCCTGCACGGCCTGCAGCCTGCATATCGGCGTCGGCCGGCATCGCGCGGCGTGGCGGCCAGGCGCGGCGAGACAGCTGGCGTCCTCACGCCACGCCGCCACGCACCTTGGTGCCTTGCCGCCTTGGGCCTCTCGCACAGTGGGCCAGGAGACCGGTGGAGGCGGCCAAAACTCTAGACGCGTTTTGAGCTCCAGAGTCGCTAAACAGGACTCAAACCAAACGTGTGACCCCATCAATGGATTCCTCGCTCGGAGAGCAGTCCATTGGTGGGGTCACACGTTCGGTTCGAGTCCCATTCAGTGACACTGGAGCTCAAAACGCGTCAAGAGTTTTGGCCGCCTCCACCGGTCTTCTGACCCACTGTGTCTCGGCCTCTCGGCCTCTCGGTCAGGAAGGAAGGACACCGCGCCGAGCTCCGCATGCTCCGCGTCGCTCTGTCTCTCTCGCACTCACGGCGCGGCTCCTACGGGTGCGAGAGAGACAGACGGCGACCCGTCGGCGGACAGCGACGAAAAAGAAACGCGGCCATTGTTGGCGGTGACTGGCGAGCGATTTCGAAGGATGGCGCCGTCTCTCTCGCACCCCTACGGTTCGCCCGCGCGCCCCCCACGAGTGCGAGAGAGATGGAGCGCCGGATGACGCAGAGCAGTCAGAGAGCGGCACGAGCGTCGCGGTGCGGCCGTCGCGGGTCGCGCCTGGTTCAACAGCCGGGCTAATGGCTGCCTGGATCAAGCGGCGGCGCGGCGCAACGACACACTTTACTCCAGTTTTCGTTATTTTGCTTTTTGTTGTCTTGCTGCGCGTCTGCGGCTATTTCGGGACGCAGCCTGCACCTCCGCGTCGGACGTCGGCCTCCGGAATCCGGGGACGGAGTGGCGCCTTAGCGGGCCGTGCTTTCCTGTACCGCACACGCGTGATGGCCACGCGGACTCTCGCGCTAGGCAGGGGCGCAGGGAGACAGAAACACCCTGCTGGACGGTCCCCGTTGGAAACCCCACGGAAAGCCGAATTCCGGGCGCGCTTGGCGCTTGGCAGTGCCCCGCGCGCGTTATCCGGATAAAACGGAGGGAAACCGGACAGTTATCTCGTCGGCCGCTATCACTCTTTCTCTGTCCACCAAGATCGGTCATCGGGCACCACCGGGCCACTGTTATCGGCTGTGGAGAGAGAGAGGGGGGGCGGCAGGGTGGCCGTCCAACGCCGTGGAGGCTCGTCCTGTGCGATACCTGCACACTCACTTCGAGAGTCACTTTCGTCGCTGTCTCTCTCGCCATAGTGTCCATCTCTGTTCGGTGGGAGTCGGCTCCCGCGTCAGGCCAGCCGTGAGGCCAACCCATCCGCGGCGGGCTCGGCTTGGCCTGGCGCGCCTGGCGTGCCCGTGGCGGTGTGGCGGCCCGGGCCGGCGGTTAGGTCTTGGTCTGCGCGGCCGGGGCTGGGCTGGCTCTGGCTGGGCAGTGGCCGACTGGCCGGGCCGTGGCGAGCCGGTCGTAAGCTACTCCACGTTCCACGTCACGCCGCGGGTCCGCGGGTCACCTTCGGGGCCTTCGGGCGCGCAGCGCGCAGCGCGCATCGCTCCCGCGGCTCGCCATCGCTCGGCGTGTCGGCCTGTCGGCGTGTCGCTCGGGCAACGCGGTCGTGCCGTCGACGGCGGCCTATGACTATGACGGCATTGACAGGCCGACGACGCCTCCCCGAGGCCCGCGACGTCGCTCGCCGGCGTCTCGGCGTCGGGGCGTCGTACTCACCTCCGGCGGCGGCGTGGCCGCGTGGCGGCGCCTCAACCTCGCCGCGTTGGCTCCGTCGCCGCGGTTCGAGGCGCGCCAACCGACCGCGTCTCTCCTTTATTTTTACATACTTGTCCTGGCCTTCCCCAAGGGCACCGCGCCAGCCTGGCCGGCCCGGCCGGCTTGCCATCCTCGTCGGCGAGCTGGAGTTGAGGAGTAGAGGCCGCGGTCGGCCGCAGTCGGCACGTCGGACGGCAACTTTAGCGATCAACTTTGGAAAGACGGCGACGTCGGGGAAGTAGAGCCACTCGCCGCTCGGCTGACTCCGAGGGAGCGTTCCGTCGATCCGTCTCTGTCGCACTCGGGTGCTCCGTGGGGGTGCGAGGGAGACACAGCGAGGGAACAATTGTTGGGAATGGCTCGGCGGTGGGCCGGGCGGTCGCAAGGTCGCGGCGGCGTGTGAATGTCGCGCGCCAGGGCGGCAGGGCGGGCAGGTGTGTTACGTGGTTCGCGCACGCCCCCCTCCCCCTCCCCATTCATGGCGCTCGCGCTATCTCAAATGAAAACACATCACCGATCCGATAACGACGATCGAATCTTCGAGGAGCCGCGATGACACAGAAAGACCACGCACGCGGGGGTGGCGGTGGCGGCGAGGCGGCGAGTCGGCATTTTTGCGGTGTGAACTGATAACCCTATTTTTACAACCAAATTTTCCGATGTTTCAATTTGGAGCGGCACGGCTCGCGGCCGCGGCGCGTGTGAGTGACGTCGAGTGCAGCAGCGGCCGGCCCGCCGCGCCCCGCCAGTGGCGTGCCGCGGTGCCCCGCCCCACCGGGCCCACCGCGTCGTGCCTAGCGCCAACTAGCCGCCAACAGCTGATACGCCCGCGGCCCGTGTGTTTTGTGTTTGGATCGCGACACTCGGACACGCCACACGCCGGCTGAAATTCGGCTTCGGCGGAGGACGGTGTCGTCGGCGTGGTACTGCGTCACCGTCGCGGGGCGGGGCGGGCGCGCGGGGCGGGCGCGCGGGGCGGGCGCGGCGGGGCACGACGGGGGCCTCGGCAGGCCGGGGGCGACGCCCTGACTCCCCGACGCGGTGCTGCGGTCAGGACGAGCCTCCGCGACGTGGCCGCGCCGCCGAGCCGCCGTGCCTCCGCGGCCCATTCACGCCGAGCTCGCCGAGGACATCAAGAGGCCCGGCCGCGCGGCCCCTCGGACTCTCGCCCTCCAGCGGGCAGCCGGCCGGGTTGGCCGGCCTTCTCGCTCGCGCCTCGCGCCGCCTCGTCCTGGCGAAGGTCGTGGCGGTGGCCGGCAGGCCGGCAGGCCGACAGCGTACTCGTCTTCGTACTACCGGCCGAACCGGCGGGCTGCGTCCAAGAGGGAGGCTAGCTTGTCCTCGTCCTTGGCAGCGCCATGGCCGCGCGCGGCGTGCGGCAGAGAGAGAGGGAGGGAGGCGAGGAGGTACGGGCGCAACTCAGCCGCGCCATGGCCGAGGCCCGCGGCCCCGCGGCCCCGCGCAGCGCCTGCTGATCAGCCGAGCCGAGCCGAGCCGAGCACCACCAAGCCGAGGCGAGCGTCGCGCGCCGAGCCGGGGCGGGGCGGCACGGGGCGGCCGCGGGGGGAGGGGAGCGGCGCGGGGGCGGCGGCGCGACACGAGGGGCAGCGGGGCGGCGGGGGCGGGGAGGGTCTTCTGCGCCTCAGATCGGGCTCGGGCCAACTCGGGCCCACTCGGGCCCGGCGGCCAGCCACGCAGCCAGCCAGCCAAGGCACGGACTCGCTCGGGCCCGGCAGCGCGGCAGCCCGGCGTGGTGGCGTGGCGGGGCGTAGTGGCGCGGCGTAGCGCGGCGCGGCGTGGAGGACCAGCCAGCCGGCAGCGCGGCGCAGCGCAGCGGCTGCCAGCCAAGCAAGCCCAGCCAGCCAGCGAGCAGCGAGCGAGCCCGACCAGTCGCCTACGTGTCTCCCTAGCGATCGCATCTGCTCGGCCGGTCGCGGCCAGGGTGCGAACGAAACGGGTTGATCTGAGGCCTGCGAGCAGCGTCCGTGCTTAGCAGCGAGTGCGTGCGCGTGCCAACGCGATGCCCGCAGTGCGCACGGGCCTCGCGACGCGTGTCAGTGCGTGAGCAGTGCGTGTGAGCGACTGTCAGTGCGTGGAAGTGACTCGGTGCGCGTGTCAGTGACTTGCAGTGCGTAGTGCTTACCCAGTGGTTACCCAGTGCCAGTGAGTGATCCTCAAGATGGATTTACACGGGGACCTGCTGGACTGCGGCTTCGACATGGAGCCGCAGACGCGAGCCCGCTCCAACACTTGGCCGTTGCCGCGGCCGGAGAACTTTGTGGACATCAAGGAGGAGGTGGACGAGGGCCTGGAGGGCCTGGAGGGCCAGTGCGCGACCATGACGCCCGGCATGTGTCTGGGACTTCCCGCGCCGCCCACCCCGGGCATGGCCGTGCTGTCGGGGGCGGCGGCGGCGGCCGCCAAGAAGAACTCGACGCGGAGGAACGCGTGGGGCAACCTGTCGTACGCGGACCTCATCACGCAGGCCATCACCACGGCGCCGGAGAAGCGGCTCACGCTGTCGCAGATCTACGAGTGGATGGTGCACAACGTGGCGTACTTCAAGGACAAGGGGGACAGCAACAGTTCGGCCGGCTGGAAGGTGAGCTTGGCGAGGCGCTTACGAGCTTACGAGGAGGTGAAGACTTGAAGACAACCGCCAGGACCTCGCTCCTTAGTTCCTTAGGGACTCGCCGATCAACAGGTCCACCGCGCGTGGCGGTGTGACGTCGTAGCGCCGTGTGGTGCCGCGCCGTGCCGTGCTGCGCGCGCTGAAGGACGTGACGCGGTGTGGCGCGGCGTGGTTCTACGACGTAGTGCTGCTGCCGCCGCCGCTGCTGCTGCTGCCTGCTCGCGTCGCCCGGCCCGTCGCCCGGCCCGCCTCGCCTCGCCCGCCTCGCCCCTGCTTGGCAATCACTTGACTCGCTCCCCGCGCTGCGCCGCGCCATGCCGTGGAACACGACTAGGGATCTCTCTGGACGGGAAGCGCCGTATGCCTTGGTCCAATCTTAGAGAAGCAAGCTTTGGCGAGCGACCGTCATAAAACCCTCATAAACGCAACAAAAGGCACGCAGGGCACGCAGGCCTGCCACGCCCTGCCACGGCCTGCCGTGCCTGCCGTCTCCAGCCACGCTCCTGCCAGCCGAGACTTCGCGGACGACTCCCGAAAGCGTCTTCGGGGCTCGTCGACGACCGCACTCGGGTGCTGGCCCGCTGCAGCTAGCTGCAGCATGCAGCCGTCCCCTCCACCGCGGTCGCTGCCGACGAGACCCGAACGACTCCCGAAGACCGAAAAAGTCGGCCGCGAAGTTGGAGTCGGGTGCGGGCGGACGGAGGCATGGCGTGGCAAGGTGTGCCATGGCGTGCCAACGCGTGGCGCGCGCCTTTTGTTGGTTTAATGAGGGTTTTATGACGGTCGCTCGCCGAAGCTTGCTTCTTTAAAATTGGACCCGTTTCCCGTCCAGAGAGATTCCTAGTCGTGTGCCGTGGATGCCGCGGCCACGTCGCGCCACTCCGCGCCACCTCGATGCAGCGGGGCCGCGCAGGCCGGCCAGGCCAGGGGGCACGGCACGGCGTCTTGGATAGCCACAGGTTTCGAACAGGATGAGTGGAAGTCTAGAGGGCCGGGCCGCCGCGCCGCCACGCCGCCAGGGGCAGGGTCATTTCGATACGATTAACCCGAGCGGGGCCTTGCTGCTGGCTGGGCCTGCTGGGCCTGCTGGGCCTGCTCCCCGACGGCCTGGGCAGCTTGGGCCAGTGCCTGGGCTGGGCGGACGCGCTGGCCGGCCCAACCGCGCCAACAGGTCCCTGCCCTGCCCGCCCCGCCTGCCCCCCCCCCCCTCCCCCTCCCCTGGCCGGCATGCCTGGCTGCCGGGCCCCGCCGGGCCGGGCCCCCTGCGGAATGCACCGAAAGCAGGGCAGGGAAACTGCACGCGCTGCTGTCGCGCGATGATCCGGCAACGCCACGGCAGCGCCGCGGCGGCAGCGCCTGCAGTGCCTTCCCTGCCTTTCTCTCCGGGCAGGCCGCGCAGGCCGTGCTGCAGGTGGACGGGCGGCCAGGCGCTGCGGAGCACGCTGTACACGCCGTGCGCGAGGACGGCGGCACACAGTGGGCCAGAGGACCGGTGGAGGCGGCCAAACCTCTAGACGCGTTTTGAGCTCCAGAGTCGCTGAACAGGGCTCGAACCGAACGTGTGACCCCACCAATGGATTGCTCTCCGAACGAGGAATCCATTGGTGGGGTCACACGTTCGGTTCGAGTCCCATTTAGCGACTCTGGAGCTCAAAACGCGTCGAGAGTTTTGGCCGCCTCCACTGGTCTTCTGGCCCACTGTGCGGCACGGCGGCGCGGCACACGGCGGCGCGGCGGCAAGGCCACCTCGAGCCAGTGGCTACCCGTGGCTGCCACACGCGCGGGCAAGCGGGCACACGCGCACATGGCCGCGCTGTCTAGGTGGCGTGATTTTGCCGCCACTGCGGCCGGCCGTCTGTCTCTCTCCACCCTTCCGGGGCGCCCCATGAGTGCGACGGAGACAGAGGCGAGGAGGCCACTCTTCGGAGCGAACCTGCAGGATAAGCTGCAGGCGCCTCGGAGACGCCGAAAGGTCCGCGTTGGCTTGGCAGCGCGTGGACTTCCCCGCGACCCAGACCGGGCCTGGCCGAATCCGGGACCCCCGCAGAAGAAACGCCTGGGTGCGGTGTGGCAAATCTCATCCGCACTCCTGACTTTGCGTGCACTTTGAGACCTCCGCCCGCACTCCCGAATTATGTATCGTACCCATCCCGATATTTCCCCGCTTGGCCTGAAATAGCCGAGTAGCCGAGAACGTAATCCACCGTGGTCGAGCTTGCGGCGCGGTGTTGTTGTCACATCCTCCCGGCGCCGCGGTCCGCCGCGGTCAGCCTCAGTGCGCACATCACATCTATGCCGTCTATCTCTGTCTATCGGCTTATCGCGAGGCAGTACAGTAATAATTGGTGCATAGAATGTGTTTGCTGTTTACAAACATTGGCCGCGTGGCGGCGGGCGGGCTTACCCTACCGCGTAGGACTCCTCCTCGGCGCTCCACGTGTCAGCCGTCTGATTCCGAGCACTGCTTTCGTCGCTCTGTCTCTCTCGCACTCATGGGGCGGTCCGTAGGGGTGCGAGAGAGACAGAGCGACGAAGCAGTGTTCGGAATCAGACGGCTGGCTTGCTTTCCGTCTTCGGGTGTCGTGGCGGCCGTGACCGAACCGACCGAACGAACCGCAAGCAGCACAGCAGCAGGCCGTTCCGAGGAGTCGTCCCGTCGCTCTGTCTCTCTCGCACCGCGACGGCACACCGTGAGTGCGAGAGAGACGGCGCCGCGGGGGCCGACGCCGAAGGGGCCGAAGGTGCCGGAGGGAAAGGTGCCCTACACTGCCCTGCCCTACCCGGCGAGAAACGCGGGACACGCTTTGTGTGCGCCGGCCGGACTGAGAGTCGTTTTCGTCGCTCTGTCTCTCTCGCACCCATACGGGACGCCCCACGAGGGCGAGAGAGACAGAGCGACGAAAACGACTCTCGGAATCAGTCTGCTCAGACTTCCAAGCCCCGGGTCAGCTGGTTATACTGTAAGCACGCTGGCCGTGTCGACACTGGAAGTGGGATACATGGCACTGTCTGCGGCGCTGAATGGCGGCGGATTTGGCCATTCTTCGATGACGAGGCGGCTGAAGCTGAATGCGCTGCGGGCCGCACCACGCCGCGCCACGCCGCACCACGCCGCACCACGCCGCACCACGCCGCACCACGCCGCACCACGCCGCACCACGCCGCGCCACGCCGCACCAGGCGGCTATAGACAGCAGCCCGTGTGGGGCGATGCGATAATACGCGCACTCACACACATACACGACGTCGTTGACGCGAGCGTACTCTGCTCCTATTTACTAGCCCGTGGGTGTGATCTCTCTGTGCCCCCTCTCCTTGCCGAGTCTGTCTGTCTGCCTCTGTTGCCTCTCTCTCTCACTAACTCACACACAGACACTCACACACAGACACACTCGCACACACACACACATACACACAGACGCAGACGAAGCGCGCGGAATAGACCAGGACGGTTTGCCTGTGGCCACGCATGCATGCGCGCGCGCACACGCCGACACACACACACACACACATATACACACGCACACTGAGGCGCGCGCGACGCACTTGCTCTCGCTGAAGGAGGGGGACATGTTGACTTCTGACGTCACGTCACGGGTCGGCCGCGCTGGTCGTCGCGCTGGTCGCGGGGGGCGCGCCGCGGTGCCGCGGCGTTGTCGAATCTCGTTTCGTTTCCCTCTAGTTTGGTCTGTGTCTGCATTCTTTCACTGTCCCCCCCCCCCCCCCGTCCCCCCTCGTGCCCCGCCAGTGTGTCCTCTCTGGTGGTCCCCTCCCCCCTCACCGTCCTCGTTGACTTGGTCGTCTGCTTGTTTGCAAAGCCGTGCGCGCTGCGGCGCTGGCCGTCCACGCATGCGTGCACGTGTGTGCGTGTGTGTGTGTGGGGGGGGGGGGCGCTAAAAGTGAGCAAGTGCGTTTGTGATGTCGCGGTTCAAATGGCGCGGCCCCGTCGCCCTGCCTCCGAGGCCCCCGACGAGGTACCGCGAGGTACTAGGGAAGGGAGAGAGAAAGAGCGCCGGGTCGGCCCATTTAGCTCATGTTCTTCTCCTCTCGCGACAGGTGTTCTTCTCTCTCTCTCTCTCTCTCTCTCTCTCTCTCTCTCTCTCTCTCTCTCTCTGTTTGCACCTTTTGCGCGCGTGCCGCTGGTTTGCTATCTGTGCGCGGATTGGCTGCGCGAGCCTCTTTATCACACCCCGCCCTGTCGCTCTGTCTCGCTCGCACCCGTGTGGAGTCTCGCACGGATGAGAGAGAGAGAGAGAGAGAGAGAGAGAGAGAGAGAGAGAGAGAGAGAGAGAGAGAGAGAGACGCTGGTAGGTAATCCTGCGGGGCGTGGTGGCGCCCCGTGGCAGGCAAGGCTTCGACATGAGAGGGCGGCAGCTACAAGAGTGAGAGAGAGAGAGAGAGAGAGAGAGAGAGAGAGAGAGAGAGAGAGAGAGAGAGAGAGAGAGAGAGAGAGAGAGAGAGAGAGAGAGAGAGAGAGACTCTTACTTTTGCATCGGCCATTTGAATGGGCACGCCTCGATAAGCATGGCTTGTCACCTCGTAAAAAGAGTGGCGACGCGCGTGTCGCTATAAAGTGTGGGTTACACTCTTTGGACGCTCACACTCCGCGGACGTATTTATTTTGAAAATAAATGAAGGTGATGATTTACGGTTCTATCAATGAGTACATAACTTACTCTAGCAATGAGTTTCACTTGCGACAATTTATCGGGCTGCGATCTATAACAATACACGCGACCAATCAATTATTTTAAGCGATTGGGAAACGTTTTTTCACCAAGCCTGATTATTAGGTCAGGCGGCTGTCTCTTCTGTGTTTTTTATTTCTGACAGTTTTTTTTTATCAAGCGCAGCTGGTGCGGCTCAGCTGAATTTCGATGCCCTTGACTTCGTCCTTGCTCGCAGCGCCCTATCTGTTTGAACGCGCCCAGAGAACTTGCGCGGGGGACACTTGAAAAGCCAACTTTGAATTTGTCAGACCAAGTTTGCCTGGACGAGAGAGAGATTGCTATCAAATTATTTCGAAACGAGTAGAGACGTTTTTCTCGTCTTTTCATTTTTTTAAAATGAAGATTGTTTTTTAACGACATTTTCCCCAACTTTTTTTCTTGTTTTTTTTCTAATATCTAATTTGTCGTCATTCACTTTTATGACAGTGTACTGTACGTGCGATTGAGGTGGTCTGTCCCGACCGCGGCCTGGACGGTCTGGATGGACGCGCCAGGAGTCACTGCCCGGAGGGAGGCAGGGGAATCACCTGACTCCCGTCCGCGCGTCCGCGTGTCCAACTTGTGCACTTGGAGGCCTCCATGGGCACGACGGTCAAGTGTCGTCGAAGGCGGAGGTGTGACTAAACAGAACCGCGGGGCTCAGATAATTTCCACTCTTCAAATTATCGCTACTATCATCAATCGAGCATTTTTGATCGCCGCTCGCTTGCGTTAGCAATGCGTCTTCATGCTCGTCGTGTGTGTGTGTGTGTGTGTGTGTGTGTGTGTGTGCGTATGCACTGTGAAAATTTGAGTCGTCACTTGATGACAATTTCAAGGCTAATTTTCCTTACAACGATGTCATCAAAGCAATTGATGACTTTGTTGTCACGCCTGATGAAAATGTCGTCAAGTTTCGATGAGATCGTCATCATTTGAAAGTGATGAAAATATCATCCATGTTTTTGTCATAAAGTGGCAAGAAATTTTCACCGTGTGTCTGTCTGTCTGTGTGTGTGCCTGTGCGCGCGCGTGCTCGCGTGCTCGACGTCGCACGTTCTGCCCTCCCGTGTGCCGGTCTGTGTGTTTGTGTGTGTGTGTGTGTGTGTGTGTGTGTGTGTGTGTGTGTGTGTGTGTGTGAGTGAGTGTCCTTGACTCCTCCTGGATGCGGAACATGGATAGGCGCAGACCAGTCGGTCTGGACAGAGGTCAGGTGGGCCCCCAGACGATGCTCTGCTCGGGGCCCACTTCGGGCCCACTTGTGGCCCACTTGTGGCCCACTTGTGGCCCACTTCCCTCTTCGGGCCCACTTCGGGTCCACTTCGGGCCCACTTCGGCGAGACTGACTTGGGTGCTTTGACGAAGCCGCAGCCGCGCCGGACCGCGAAGATCGAGAGAGCGTGAGAGATACGCGAGTCTTTTTGGGCGCTCTCTACGGAATGCCTCGAGCATGCTGTAGACCCTTCCCCTCCACCTGTCTGTCTGTCTGTCTGTCTGTCCGTCTGTCTGTCCGTCTGTCGGTCCGCCCTTCCGTGCACCCGGATCCACGGGGAACCCGAACCCGTCCCGTCCGTCCCGTCGTGGCTGGCGGCCCACAGTGGGCCAGAAGGCCGGTGGAGGCGGCCAAAACTCTAGACGCGTTTTGAGCTCCAGAGTCGCTGAACAGGGCTCGAACCGAACGTGTGACCCCACCAATGGATAGCTCTCCGAACGAGGAATCCATTGGTGGGGTCACATGCTGCGTTCGAGTCCTGTCTAGCGACTCTGGAGCTCAAAACGCGTCTAGAGTTTTGGCCGCCTCCACCGGTCTTCTGGCCCACTGTGCGGCGGCCAGGACTTGGTGGACTCGGTGGCCGCGTTGGCCGCGTCGCTTAGTGTCGGCGCGCCGAGCCTCCGCGCTCACATTGGCGTGGCGCGGCGTGGCGCGGCGTGGTGCGGCGTGGCGTGGCGCGGCGCCACGTGACCGCCTATAGGCCCACCAAGACGCGATTTGGCATCGCCGCGCGGCCACGGCAAAAAAAGGCGCACACAATCTCGCCCGAGTTGGGCCCGTCGGCAGTTTGTTGTTTTCTGTGTCAACGTGATTTTAAGTGGAAAAATTTCTGTAACTGGTTGTATAGTTTTTCTTCAAAAATTTATAAATTTAGGGAAACATTTGTGTCTAGGTTTTTTAGTTATAATTTTTCAGCGTCGCTTGCTCTGTGGCCGATGTGACCAATGCTATTTGCAACTGCAGAGAGTTTTGTACAATTAATCATCATACAAAGTCAGCTGTACCACTAGAATGCAGAGAATTTCCACCATTATACAGAAAATGTTCGGCGCAAGACTTTTCGAGTGCACCCGCACATCACCAATACGGCTCCGTCCACAGCGTCCTCGCCACTCGACTCGAAAGTCTCTGGCCAGCGTAGCCAGCGTCGTCCGCGTTATCTGTTTGACCTCGCCGCGTTGCCTCGCTGCCGCCGGTTTGTTTTCATTGTATGTTTTGTCTCGAGACGGGGGAACTGGCCGGGATTTCTATGAATCCGTCTTGACCTCAGTACAGCCACCATTTACTACTGTGCGAGGCGTCATGATGATTTACAACAAGAGGCGGGCACCACTGATTTTGAAGAAACCCTCGTACCACGAACGTTTCGCCACGGCGTCGGCACGTCCCTGGCTTGGGAATGTGCGAACAAAACTGGCCTCAAAGTTGCCCTCTGAATTTTGATCGAGTTGCGAGTCCCTTGTTGCCCAACGCCACGTTTGGCCGCTCGCCATATGTACCCCACCTCCACGTCTTCAACAGGTAGTTGTGGAAATTGCCGCTGCCGTGCAATTGGCGAAGGGGAAAACGGGTTGTCATGGGTGCACTTGCATTCCAGTGACGGGAGTTTTCTGCGGAAAATGGCTCCGCTTTGCCCAAGGCTTTCCCTGTCTGGAGCGTCAGTGACCTTCTGGGCGTCATCGGAAACGTTTTGACCTCCGCAGTCGTCAAATGGGACTCACCCAACCTAAGCTGCAACTAATTGATTGTCCTCTGATCGAGGAATCCAGTGGTAACATCCTAGGTTTGCTTCGACGATTGATTCGAGTCTTGTTTGAGGACTGCGTAGCTCAATACTTGCACAGAGCTGGAACCAAACAGGTCATCAATCTGCCAACAACTAGTGGCGTTGCCATTTCCAGTGACGATGCGCGACGATGCTCGGCCTGGGGCGCCAAGGACTGGCGTTGCGTAAGGGGCAAGGGGAGAGAGAAAAAGAGAGGTGTAATGAGTGAAGCGGCAAATTTCGAGCAAGACAGCGCGCTGGGCGGAGCAGAGCAGGTATTGATTTATTCTGCCTTAGAGTTCCTGGTGCCTGAACGTAGTTAGGAAGGCTGCTAGATGCCAAGGCACTACGAATTGAGAGTGCCAAGCCTAATTACTGAATGGAAGTGCCTACAGTAGTTGATGCCAAGCCTTGCTGCTGAATGGGTGATGTCAAAACCCCACTGACCGGGAGTGCTTGAGTGCCTTCACAGATAATAATGAAGCTTGGAAAGCCTAGCTTGGAAAGTCTGGTGCTGAACAAGCAAGTCTGACGCTGGCTGATCCTAGGCTAGTCGATGCTACCATAAAGCACTTGGATGCTTGAACCCGAAAGAGGAAGTATAGGTGCCAATTTATACTGAGAGTTCTGTATAAGTAATTGGAAGCTTCGCACATCATTCATGTACAACACTTTATGTACTTGAAAGCGAGAAGCCGCAAAGTCGTAGTGCTGAAATTCAAGAATGAAGTCCTTGATGTGCATGGTCCATAAGCTCCAAGGGTGCATAAAGTCCTGAAACTTGGAAGCTAGATGAGCCATGATGCTGGGAGTCTCGAGAAAGGCAAAGTGTCCCCGACGCCGAGCCTTTTGATGCTGGGCAAGGAAGTCTAGATAATGCGCGTCTACTTTGGGCCTCGGCGTTGTACGGCCTCGTGACGTCATCGGCGTGGCCTTGCCGGCCTTGCCCTCGCCTTGCCTTGCGCGCTGGGCCTGGGCCTGTCTGGCTGGGCCGCGCTGGGCCGCACGAAGCAGTGCGCGGAGCACGCCGAGTGCAGCTCCAGCAGCGCATGGCGGTGTTTGTAAACACGAGCTAGGCAGCCCGCAGCGCGGCGGCGGCCCACTGGCTGCGTCGCTAGCGTCGCTGTCTGGGCGTCGTTACGCAATGATGCCTCGTGCGCGCAGTCGTCGCGGGTCGGTCGCGGGGACCGCGGGGGCCGCGCGGAAGCAGCTTGGCCAAGACGGGGTTATTTTTCGGTGGCGTCGTCGTTGTGAATCGGCCGGTCCCCGACTCGGTCCCCGAGGGTCCCCGAGGGTCCCCGAGCCGCTCCGAAGAGCGTCCGTCGCGCTCGCACCCCCGTGGGCTCTGCGGGAACCCTGCGGGACGCCCCGCGAGCCCCGCGAGTGCGACAGAGGCGGCCAGTCGTCGGAATCGCTCCGCCGCGCTGCCGCTTCGCGCTGCCGCTTCGCGCTGCTTGGCGGAGTGGCGCGAAAATAGCACGTCCGCCGCGCGGGGGCGGCAGGGCGCGGCGAGGCGGTGGTGGCGCCCCGGCCGCCCCGGGCCGAGGTTGCTGTGTAAGCACGCCTAGCACGCCGTGATGCAGACCAAGCCCCCCGACACTGGCCAGAGCCATGGCCAGAGCCCTCGCCGCCGAGAGGAGTGAACCCTGGAGGAGTTGGCGTAGTCCGTCAAGTCGCACCGCCGGGGCCGGCTGGGGGGAAGGCAGTGCAGGCGCGTACACTCCGACGAGGGATTCGTTTACGATGCTCGTCTGCGGTTTGCGCCGTGCTGGGGGCTTGCTGGGCCCTGGCTGGGCCCTGGCTGGCTGGGGGCTGCGGTCGACGGCGTCGTCGTGGTCGTGGTGCGCTGCGCACCGGGCCCGCCCGGTCGGTGGCGGCCTGGCGGCCACTGGCCGCGCCACGCCGAAAACGAGAAGCTCTGCGCACAGTGGGCCAGAAGACCGGTGGCGGCGGTCAAAACTCTAGACGCGTTTTGAGCTCCAGAGTCGCTAAACAGGCCTCGAACCGAACGTGTGACCCCACCAATGGATTGCCCTCCGAACGAGGAATCCATTGGTGGGGTCACACGTTCGGTTCGAGGCCTGCTTAGCGACTCTGGATCTCAAAACGTGTCTAGAGTTTTGTCCGCCTCCACCGGTCTTCTGGCCCACTGTGCTGCGGAGCGTTTCACTGCGTTTCACCGAGGGCACCGGCAACGGCGCCTCGGTCCTCCATCCTCGATCGCACCGGGCAGCGCCGGCAACGGGAACAAAAATGAGAAACCGTATTCCGGCAGGGTTGTGGTGGTGCACTCGGAGGCAAACCCGGACGTACACACACGCACGTACGCATGCACTCACACACACACACACAGCCAAACACGGTCGGCCGGGCTTTGAACTCGATACATAGGATTGGCATAACCCCATCGTGTTTGCTGGCCGGCTGAGGCGGGCGGGGCGGGGCGGGGCGGGGCGGGGCGGCGATACCCCGAGGCTGTTTATTGTCCGTCGCAGTCCCATTTCGCTCTCTGCCGTCGGCACGCCGTCCACGCCGTCCGCCAGCAGCACTGCGTTGACGAAAATAGCTCCGAAATCAAATGAAAACCGTTCCATTTTGAAAGTACAAAAAGGCAGGAAAAGACGGCGGACGGGAGAGGGAGGGAGAGAGAGAGAGAAGAGCTAAGGTGAGCGTGGTGCGCGTCTGTGTGGCCAAGGCCGGCCGGTTTGGCGTTGTCTCTCTCGCGCTGGTGGAGAGACGCGGCCGAATCCGTCGCGCTGTCTCTCTCGCGCCCCGGCGGGGCTGGCGGGGCTGGCGGGGCGGCGAGGCGGCCGGCGACGCTCCTAGAGAGCAGGTCGTTGGAACCGCCTCGCTGAAAATACATGTTCTAATAACGATAAGGCTTTCGGGAGCAGAGCGAGCAGAGAGCGCAGGGCCGATAGCGGACCGCACAGTGGGCCAGAAGACCGGTGGAGGCGGCCAAAACTCTAGACGCGTTTTGAGCTCCAGAGTCGCTAAACAGGACTCGAACCGAACGTGTGACCCCACCAATGGACTCCTCGTTCGGAGAGCAATCCATTGGTGGGGTCACACGTTCGGTTCGAGTCCCAGTTAGCGACTCTGGAGCTCAAAACGCGTCTAGAATTTTGTCCGCCTCCACCGGACTTCTGGCCCACTGTGCCGCGCCGGGCCGCGCCGTGAGTGCGAGGGAGACGCGGCGACGCTCTTGAGGTTATCGCGCGGTCAGTGTGGTGGCTGCGCGACGGCAGCACGGCAGCGCCTTCCGGACACCAAGCACGCCGTCGTTTGGACGTTCGGACTCGGCCGGGGAAATTCCGAGCAGCCGCCCACGCCTCGTCGACGTCCTCGTCGTACTCCCCGCGGCCGCCTCGCCGTCGGACTGCCGAAGCCGAGGGGGGACGCCAGAAGGAGTTACGGGCCACGCACGTGGTTGCGCATGGTCAGGCTCCACGTTGTGTGTGTTTCCGATTTTCCAAAATTTCCATTTACGTCGCGGAGCTTGGCCAGCCCGTCCGTCGTCGGCCGGGTGACGCGCGTGCCTTGTTTGCTGGGCCGCGCATACACACGCTATCTAGGAAAGGGAACCTTTCTGTGCGCGGGGGAGGGCGAAGGGCCGCCAGGGGCCGCCAGGGGCGGGCGGCGTGGCCTTGCCGGCCGCCGGGCCGCGGCCCCGGCAGTGTGGCGCACTGCACTGCACCCGTCGCAGAGGGAGCACGGCGGGTTCGATGGTCGTACGTACACTGTGGAAAAGGCGAACCGCTTTGAACCAACGCATGAAAATTTGCTGTGTTCGCATCTGAGTGACGTTGATGCTCCTTTAGATATCGCAGACTAGGTGCAGTGTGGTGGACTCGGCTTTGTTTAGCAGTGCAGGGCGGTGCGTGCTTGGTGTGGTCGGAGTAACGCCGCAAGCTCACCGTACCCACCTCCGGGCTGCAACAAGTGCGTCGCCAGCAAGGCCCTAGGACTTGTTGCGCCGGCGCGGGGCGGGGCGGGGCGGAGCGGGGCGGGGCGGGGCGGGGCGGGGTGGCCCTTCGAGGGGGAAGCCCTGGAAGGGACGACGGTATTGTGCGTTTATTTGATCGTTACAACAACGGGCTGGCGCTTGGCGCTGGCGGCTACACGCCTCGCCCCGCGGCCACGTCGCTTGAAGCCCTTTTCCCTTTTTTCGCTGTAATGTCTACAGTCCCGGCCTTGACGAACTGTCTCCGCCCCTGCTTGGCACGCCCCGCTATCGAACCGAGGGGCGGGGCGGGGCGGCCCCGCGTCCTGGTGGCCTTCCGCACCCGCTAAGGGCTCGGCGGCATGGGCCTCGACCTCGACGCTCGGCGTGCGACGTGGCCGTCGGGGTGCCGCTTGGCTCTGGAACACGTTCGAAACCCCCCTCCCCCCCCCCCCCCCGCCCCGCCCCGGCGCCAGCCGCAAGAGTACCCGCGGCGCCGTTTCGTTTCGTTTCGTTAGGGCAGCTTGGAACGCACCAACACACCGACAGGCGAATCTACGCGGACACCGACGGCCACGCCGCGCCGTGAAGCGTATACATTAGCAGTTAGTCTGGCCGCGCGTCTGTGTTGGTGCGCGTCTGTGTGTGTGTGTGTGTGTGTGTAGTCCGGAAGAAACTGAACTGGATTGGAGAGGGGCAGGGAGGGGCAGGGGCTTGGAATTCAGACGGCGGCCTTGCCTGCGTCCGTCCGGCGCTCGGCTCGGCCGGGCTCGGTCGGGCTCGCCTAGGTGTGGTCTGTGCGAGTCCCCGCGTCGCGTCCCCGCGTCGCACGGCCCAAAGGTGGGGGACCGGGACCAGACGCTTTAAATGAGCCAGTCTGGTTCCTTCTTGCGTTTTTCACTCTTTTCCCGCGCGAGTTTGTCGCTGAAGATGGATGGAGGAAGAGTAGCGTAGGCGCCGCCGCGCGGCCGCGAATTAAATCCCCACTTTTATTTCACGACTGGAATAACAAGAATTATTTTGCCGAGTGAAAATGGCAAGAATGAAACGCTTTTCGCGGCGCTGTGCGTTGTGCGCCGTAGTGCGGCGCGGCTGTCCGCCGTAGTAAAGAACCGGTTGCCCCACGTGTCTCATGGCGCCTGGCTTTTCCAGCAGCAGGAGCCTGTGGCGTCACGACCGCGTCCCGCTGCACGCCAAAGGCCCCCCTCAACGCCCTAGTATTCTCAAGACCCTACTCTTTGATGCCCGGCCTTTGACCTCAACGGTTGTGGTACTAGTAACCACACAAATTTGGTCAGAAAGTGATTGAATCTCCGAAAGTAGCCGGTTTTGCCGACTTTGAGCGGCCACTGCGTTCAATCCAGTTGCCGCCGAAGGCCTCCCTCAACGTCCTGGTATTCTTAAGACTCTACTCTTTCATGTCCTGCCTCAACGATTTTGGTACCAGTAACCTCACAAACTTGGTCGAAAAGTGACCGGTCTTCTGGTCCACTGTGCGGCAGTGGCTTTGGTTGGCGGTCGTCGGGGCTCCTCTGCCCTTCCCCCTTCCCCTCCCCCTCCGCTTGCCCAGCGGCCCAGCGGCCCAGCGGCCCGTAACGCCACGCCAATCGCGCCTCGCGACCGGGATAATTACCTACCTCGCGTTGCCGCGTCGTCGCGTCGCCGCCACGGAAGCTGCCCGCTGTGAAGTTCCATTCCATCGGCGGACTGCGGGGCGGGGCGCGGCGTAGGTGGAGGTGGCCGCGCCGCCCAGCGCGGACAACGCGCAGGCTACTCGCGCGCCCCGCGGCCCGACGGACGGCGCCCGGTCGTGGTCTTGACCTACCTCAGCCCGCCCCGCCCCGCCCCGCCCCGCCCCGCCCCGCCCCGGCGGCCCGTCGTGTTACGTGCGCACGCACGCACGCCCGTGAGCGTGGGCCGCGCGACGACACTAGAGACCTAGAGACTGACGGAGAAGCGCGGGCGCCGATAAGCGCACCAACAGTTTCTCATACTCCTCGCGCGCGGCCGGAGAGCTGTCTCATATTCCGGACAAAATGGCGGCGCACGCACTTAACGGCTAGAGAAGGTTTTTCGGCCACAGCTTCCAAACCGTTCTAGATAGAGGGGTACAGTAAGCGAGCCGATTGTAGGTCTCTGTACAAGCTACAATCGGCTCGCTTACTGTACCACTCTAACTTGAACGGTTTTCGAGCTGTGGCCGAAAAACTGTTCGGTCTGTCTGCTGCGCTCCGCCTGGCCCCACCTTACCGCACCGCTCTCCGCTCCGCTCCCTGTCCCCTCCCCGCTCCCCTCTGGGCCGGCCCAGACAAAATGGCCGCCAGCGCGCGACGGCGCCCGCGCTTCTCCGTCAGTCTCTAGGTCTCTAGACGACACCTGCCGCGGCGGCCCGGGCGGAAGAGATGGCGATGGCGCTCGCTGAGCGAGAGAGAGAGAGAGAGGGGGGGAGAGAGAGAGAGAGAGAGAGAGAGAGAGAGAGAGAGAGAGAGAGAGGGAGAAAGAGAGAGGCCAAGCCAGAGGAAAGAGAGAGACGGCGGATCTTGATTTGGGTAATTTGTCGCGCCCGGTGCTAGCGCGGCTGCCGCGGCTCTAGCGTGGGCGGTGGCGGACACGGCGTGCTGACGTTCCCACAGCTGCCCCCCCCCCCTCCTCGGCGTGGCGTGGGTGCGCGTTGACGCCAAAGGGTGCGTGGCATCGGTGCGCATTCATCATTGATTGGTACACTGCGGACTGGAGAGTCGTTTTCGTCGCTCTGTCTCTCTCGCACTCACGGGGGCGTCCCCGCGCAGAGGCAGAGCGACGACAACGACTCTCAGTTTGCTGCTGCTGGATGCCTTTGGCGTGATTTCGGTGTGCCCGCTGCCTCGTTGTCCCTCACAGTGCAGCTGTCTCTCTCCCCCTGTCCATTGTCTGGCGATTTCGGCCGCCCGTCTCTCTCTCGTCCCCTAACCCTTCCACCCCCACACGCACGCACATCTGTCCTTTCGCGATGAGGACGTTGCATTTTGCGGTGCGTTCTGTGCAGTTGTGTAACGACTGTCAGCCACACTGTTAAGAAAACGCGGGAAAGAAACCAACTATAGCTCATCAGGTTCACAGTACAAACCATCCCAGCTATAAGAATATGAACATTTTTTTAAAAGTCGGAAATCGTGATTATGACTGACTTTGGGCGAGCAGCGTGTCCAACCCAAGGTGACCAATCACACACCCTGGCAAAGGCAGGCCAAAGGAAGGCCCGAAGACCACCGCCCCGTCGAGGGAGCACGACTAGCCGGCTTGGATCGCACGCAGCGGCCTGCCAAAGTCGGTCCAAATGACGATTCCAGTCATTTGTCGCCGTTTCGACCAACTTTGCGGCTGTGCCGCTCAAAAACCAAACCCTCCCTGCCTCCCTCCCTTTCTTTTCCCTTTCTTTTTGTCGGTGTCGCCTTCTGTCTGCTCCGCCATGAGGCCGTGCCGCATGCAGGCCGTGCAGGCCGTGAGCGGACGGACCCACTGCAAGTGTGCGTTCCGCGAACCGGCCTGCGAAGCCTGCGGATCGGAACTCGATACCTCGCCCCAACTGGCACCGGCCATTGGCCGCTCTGAGAGAGAGAGAGAGAGAGAGAGAGAGAGAGAGAGAGAGAGAGAGAGAGAGATGCGTGTGGCGTGTGTGAGGGGGAGTAACGAGGCTTGGTGTCGTCCATCGGAGGCGCGCTCTGAAATAGCAAGGAATCACGGGAAATGAATACAAATAAAACGAGAACCTTGAAGTCGTGGGACGCGTACGCCAATCAGCGCCTCTCTCTCTTTTTTTTGGCAGTGCCGCCCCCTTTTTATTTATAGAGAAAGGCTCCGATTGAAAGGCGAGATAGGGCGTGTTTTTGGCAGTGTACCCCGCGCTGATAACCGTTATCAAATAACCCTCTGGCGTATCGGCACGTATCTGCAGAGCCGCGCGACCGTATCTTCATTAAGCGCGCCACCCGTGGGAACTGCGGCGCATTTTTTCTCTCTCTTTCGTTGTTACCACCCCTACTAAGGCCACTAGAAAATCCGCAATCGTGTGCGTAGTGTTGCTGTCGCCACTACTCGCGGTGACGCCGGGGCTTTCTATCCGATATGCTGCACGTCGCGCGCGTCGCCGAGGTGATGGCTGTCTAAGCTTTATTGGCCTGCCTGAGCCCCGTAAGTCCCCCGGCAGGCAGGCCCTGTGGCAGGCAGGCCCTGTGGCAGGCAGGTGCCGTAAATTCACTGTGACTCGGCGAGTCCGAATCGCACGGCATGACTTCGGGGTACCTACGTACGTACGAGTGTACGCGTACGAAACGGCCTTTTTATCTTTGACTTTAGCGCTTTTGATTTTTTTTCGTCTCATTTTTTTTAGAAATTATTTATTTTTTCAAATATATTTTCTTTTATGTGTTGGTCCCATTTCAACCTTTTTTTTTACCTTTGTTTTAAATTCGGGGTACGAGTGTACGTGTACGAAACTGGCTTTTTATCTTTGACTTAAGCGCTTTTAATTTTTTTTGCCTCATTTTTTTTTAATCCTTTCTTTTTTTGCCAAATATTTTCTAATGTGTTGGTCCCATTTCGACCTACTTTTACCTTTGTTATAAATTAACCGTTTGTCCATTTTTATCACTCACCCTTCCGCCTGCCTAGTATAACCTCCAAGGCAATCTTATCCGAGGAGAGCGTCTCCCTTTCGGTTTTGTGTCGAAACGAAACAAAATCCGAAAGCCTTGACAGGAGGAAGCGAGTGACGTCAGCGTGATATCACGTGGCAGCCAATCGGGGGTATCGCGTTGCACTATAATGGGATGAATATATTCTTTTTTAGCGCGAAAATCCTGCGCTGCCCTCCTTTGAAGACGTCACAGTCGCAATGCCTCTCGACTGTATTTAGTGCTTTATCTAATCTGCAGTCTCATTAAGTATGTGTGACAGCAGCGTGGCGTCTTTTGTGCTGACTGACTGTCTCTCTGTCTCTCTCCACACACTCTCGCACTCGCTTACAATTTAGACTCACGGGCCCTGGAGGACTTTTTCTAATGTCGACTGTGATTGTGTTGCAGGTACGGTTGGTTGTCTCCGCTGCGCTGGTCGATTTTCTGAAACAGAAGTATGTATAAGACGCTGTGTGACGTCATCGGGGGAGTGGGGTGGGGTGGGGGAGGGTGCGGAGGTTAAGTCGGGCTGATGGCGCGACGGTCCAACCCAACGAGGGGGCCGAAAAGTGCAGTGACGCAATTAAAACATCATTTACAGTAACTTCTTGTGTTAGACCAATTGAGTCCGAAATGCCCAAAATTTAGTCGCAACCTTGAGGTCCAATTGTCTCGAATTTCTCCACAGTCGGTTGGACAATAAAACTAACAGAATTTCAAGCCCAATCTACGTACTACTTTTTGTTCACTGTTTTGTTAATCGTGTGAATGAAAGTGTTCTCGAGCACCCACCCCTGTCCGAGAAGTGAGTGGTCCACACCCAAAAAAAATGACTTCTTGGATAAAAAAAAATTAACTTTTCTTGGTTTTTGCAAGAAAAAATTGCTTAATCCATTTTTTTTCTTGAATAAAGAAAATTTTTCTTGTGTCAAGATTACTTTTCTTACAAAAACCAAGAAAATCAAAAATGAAGAAACCATTTTTTTTTGGGTGCACGACGGCATCGAGGATGACGAGTTAGAGTCGTTGATCTGTCCAGGCTGCTCGGCCCTGCTGGGCTAAGCCCTTTTCTCTGGCAGTGTGGCGACTCGTTAGCACATCTCGGAAGTGGCCGTGCCCCGCTCCGAGGCCGAAAGGGCACGCGACACTCGACTGTGCTCGGCGGCCTCGGCCTTCTTTGACGCGCTGGAGACGTACACGGCGCGGCCTCGGCCGGCCTCGGCTTCCAGTGCGGTGCCCATTTCAATTTCTCGGCATTCCCCGCACCTGCGCGGCGCCTCCGATTGGCTGGGAGCGAGTAACGCGACGCCGCGGCCGGCCAATCAGAGCGCGGTATTCCGTTCCGTCCCGCGCCCCGCCTCGGGATTGGCTTGGAGAAAAATTCAGGGCCGGAGTGCGTGGTGATAGATGATGCGGATGATGAATGACAGTGTTTACGTGCTGCCCCGGCATAGCATCCTCCAGCATCCTCCAGTACTGCTGGAGCATCATCCCTCTGCCGCCGCCTGGACGGCTCCCTTTCAACCCTTCCGGACGGAGCGAATCAGCGCCAAAAGAGCTGGCTCACATCGAAAACTTAAAAAAAAATTGTAAAAAGAAACTTTGGCGGGGATTTTAATCACAAGCGTGCGCGTCCGTCCGCAGGTGGCGCCCTGACGGCCCCGCCTCGAATCGAGAGTCTTTTTTTTTCTTTCTCTGTCTGCCTGCATGTGATGTAATTTCAAGTTGGCTGGCCGTCTGGGCGGCGGAAAGTTAATAAAGTTTGCAAGTGCAAAGTCGCCGCGCGCGCGGGGCGCGAAGGGGCCGAAATTTAAATGGTAATTTGCGCGCTTGGCTCCGGAAAGTGAAATAAGAAAGACAGAGACGGCGGCCACAAATTGAGTTAGCGTTCCGGCGACTTCGACGCCCACCTCCCATTTTTCCCCTTCAGAGGGGAGAGGAAAGAAGCTGACCGCCGCGACGCTGGAAAAACAGGGGCCGCCTCGGAGTGTCATCTGTTGGACGGCGATTCGGTGCCGGCCGCGAAACTAGTCGCGCGCCAGCAAAAGTTGCTTCAAGTCAATCAAATTTTTAATATTTTTTTGTGACAAAAATCCATATATAGAGGTGAATTTTTTGTTTGAAATTGTTTGCGATTTCTGTCACAACTCAAGGCCCGCTTGTTTCGGGGACGCCGCCACCCTTTCAACCCCCCGAAAGGAACAGAACGCACCCAAAAAAGTGACTTCTTGGATGAGGAAAAAAATTAACTTTTCTTGTTTTTTTTTTTAAGAAAATTTTTTTTCAGACTTTTTTTTTCTTGTATGCAGAAAAATTTTCTTGTGTAAAGATTTTTTCTTATAAAAACCAATAAACCATTTTTATGGGTGTGGACTCGAAATTGGCGCGCTTGGCGAACCGAAAAGGAATTAGGTTGCGAGTAGCTTGCACACAAACGAGCTGGGCCCTACACTGGGCAAACAGCCGTGATGGACGGCGTGTCCACTTCGGCGGGGTTGTGTGTACAGTGTACTACAGACTACGGTGTACCTGCGGCGTGGTGGGGGCCACGCGGCGCCAGGCCGCGGACCCGCGAAGAACCGCGAAGCACGCCGCAAAGCCCGAAACGGAGACAGAATAAAGTCGGCGCGTGCGCTGCAGGCTGAAGAGTAGCCTCGTCGCTCTGTCTCCGTCGCACTCGTGGGGCGTTCCCGTGGGGTGCCACAGTGGGCCAGAAGACCGGTGGGCGCGGCCAAAACTCTAGACGCGTTTTGTGCTCCAGAGTCGCTAAACAGGACTCGAATGGAACGTGTGACCCCACCAATGGATTCCTCCAGGGGCGCCGGAAGTGTATTTCCTCAGGGGGGGCAAACAATTTTAAATCCTACGTTCCTAATTACCCCCCTCCCCCACCAAAAAAGGTGCTTAAAAAGACCCTACTCTTTCATGCACCGTCTCGGGAAGGCTTTGACCGCTGATAGTTTAGGAGCAGTGGTCTCGCAAAAATGGTCAAAAAGTGAATGAATTTCGGAAAATCATCGTTTTTGCTGACTTTGAGCGGTCACTGCATCCAATTTAGTTGCGGTCAAAGGCCTCCCTCGACGCCTTACTATTCTAAAGACCCTACTCTTTCATGCCCCGCCACGGGAAGGCTTTGACCGCTGATAGTTTGGGAGCAGTGGTATCGCAAAAATGGTCAAAAAGTGAATGAATTTCAGAAAATCACCGTTTTTGCTGACTTTGAACTGTCACTGCATCCAATTTAGTTGCGGTCAAAGGCCTCCCTCGACGCCTTACTATTCTTAAGACCCTACTCTTTCAGGCCCCGCCTCGGGAAGGCTTTGACCGCTGATAGTTTAGGAGCAGTGGTCTCGCAAAAATGGTCAAAAAGTGAAAGAATTTCAAAAAATCATCGTTTTCGCTGACTTTGAGCGGTCACTGCATCCAATTTAGTTGCGGTCAAAGGCCTCCCTCGACGCCTTACTATCCTAAAGACCCTACTCTTTCATGCCCCGCCTCGGGAAGGCTTTGACCGCTGATAGTTGGAGCAGTGGTCTCGCAAAAATTGTCAAAAGTGATTGAATCTCCGCAAGTATGATTGTCATTTCATTGGATGATGTTGATTATTTCACTGGTTACCAACTAGACGCGCAATGATTATCTTGAGTCGGGTACCCCTTGAAATATGCTGTCCCATTTTTACCCCGTGTCCTATAATTGCTCCAACTGACCCTAGGCTCGATTTTCGCAGCTTCCCACCAAAGTCCAGGGGGGGCGATGCCCCCCTGCCAAATTCCAGGGGGGGCAGCCTGCCCACCCTGCACCCCACTTCCGGCGCCCCTGGATTCCTCGTTCGGAGAGCAAACCATTGGTGGGGTCACACGTTCGGTTCGAGTCCTGTTTAGCGACTCTGGAGCTCAAAACGCGTCTAGAGTTTTGGCCGCCTCCACCGGTCTTCTGGCCCACTGTGGGTGCGAGAGACACAGAGCGACTCTTCTTCGGCGGACAGCTGGCCGGCGCGCTGGCCTGCTGGTCGGTGCACTGGTTCGCGAGGGTGAAGGTCGCCCTTGTCCCGCCGCCGGCGCTGGCGGCGTTGGCGTTGGCGGCGGTCGCGGCGTTGACGGCCAGCTTGCCGGCTCGGACACCGGCACGCGGCCCCCGCGGCCTTGGCGTGGCCTTGGGGTGGCCTCGCGGCGGCCTCATTCTTCACTCAAACCGATACCGTAACTTTTGGCGGCAAGATGATCGAACCTGCGCGGCTCTTGGCTAAGTGGCCGCGGCACGCCGTCAGACTTCGCGCTGAAAGCGGACGATCATTTGTGGTCCAGCTGTCAATGTCAACAGCAATAGCCAGGTAGGCTGTCCCGGCGCCTTCTGCCGCCGCGCGCGGACGCTCTCCCGATTTTTCCATTTTCCACGTGTGAGGAGTCTGTTTCCCTTTTCTTTTCCGTCGCGTGTCGCTCGGTTCGGCGGTCCTCGTCGCTGACTACCGTTATTTCCATAGTTCGCGCGGAATGATTTGGGACTGGCGCGCAGAGCGGCAAGTTCCACGGTGCGCCCGGCGGGGCGGGGCGGGGCGGGGCGGGGCGGGGCGGGGCTGGGCGGGGCGGGGCGGGGCGGGGCTGGGCGGGGCGGGGCGGGGCGGGGCGGGGCGGGGCGACTGCCACGGGCACAAGGTTGAGTCGGCTGCCTCATACTTACACTCAACTCTTACCCCGCCCTGCCCGCCCTGCCCGGCCTGCCCGGCTTGCCCCGGAAAGGCGCCATAAATTTGGGATTATGTGTGTCGTCTTTAGAGGGGTGGGGATGTACATAAATCTGGTCGGCCTGAACGCGGTGCGAGCCTCGCGAGCCTCGCGAGCCGGGCCGCGCGGCGGGGGAGTCGGATGTTCATTTGAAAGCGGCCATTTTATTTCTTTCCAAAGTTTTTGCAATAGCTGCGGCTTGATGCCGGAGCAGCGCTGTCTTTTGTGGGCCCAGGCTGCGGGCGCCTTCGCCTTCGAGATGCTTTTCAAATCCATACCTCGGACTCTCGCGCAGAAGAAATGCTCTTCTTGGGAGAAGAATTGCCCTCGGTCAGGTGGATCTTTTCGGGCTGTGTCGGCGAGGGCGAGTGCATTCACGGCGCTCGCGACTTGATCACGCAAATGGCCTGCCCGTGTCGGCCGGTACTACCCATACCGCTTTACACTTGGGCCCCTGACCCGGCCTGCTTGTCTGCCTGTCTGTCTGCCTGTCTGCCTGTCTGTCCGCTCGCCCTCCCTTTGTCTTTGCCTTCTTTTTTCGACATCGTCACTCGACACACCGCGGCGCTACTCCCCGCCCGCCCCGCCCCGCCCCGCCCGGCTCCCGCGCCCCCGGATGGCGCCAGCAGTGTGTCAGGTATGGCGCCGCCGAGTCCTGCCCCTCCCCCACCCTTCCTTTTCGAATCCTTTGGCCTGCCCGGCCCCGCGCCGCCCCGCGCCGCCCCGCGCCGCCCCGCCCGGCCCTTCCACCCCCGAAAAGTTGACGTAAAGTATCGGTGACAAGCGCGGAACACAAAAGTAACGAGCTAATGCCCGGAGCGAGGCCCGGGGGGGGGGGGGGGGTCGTGTGTGGCCCGCTCTGCGCCGCTCTGCCGGGCCAGAAGTTTGCAACCGAGAGGTTGGCTGCCTGACTCGGGATTGCCCGGAGTGGATTCCCTGCCCCTCCCCTCCCCCTCCCACCTTCCAGTGCTGCAACTTTGTCGAGTGGCGGCCTGGCGGCGCGCTGCTTTGGCTGGAGCCGACGACGGCGCGATTTGCGTGAATGGGCTGAATGGGGGTGAATCGGCCGTCGCCGCGGCGAGGCAGGCGAGGCAGGCGAGGCTGGTTCGCGGTTCGCGCCCCGGCCGCGCGGGTCTGGCTGCGAAAGCCTGCACAGGTCTCTATGTCGCGGTGGGTCCGGCAAGCGGCGGGTCGCAGTGGGCCAGAAGACCAGTGGAGGCGGCCAAAACTCTAGACGCGTTTTGAGCTCCAGAGTCGCTAAGCAGGACTCGCAGCGAACGTGTGACCCCACCAATGGATTCCTCGTTCGGAGAGCAATCCATTGGTGGGGTCACACGTTCGGTTCTAGGCCTATTTAGCGACTCTGGAGCTCAAAATGCGTTTAGAGTTTTGGCCGCCTCCACTGGTCTTCTGGCCCACTGTGCGGGTCAGGAGAGAGAGGGTCACCGGGTGTGGCAGCGCCGCGCGCCTGCAGTCGGGAGGCTGGGCCGGCCCGCCGCGCTCCGGCGTGCCGCTGTGTTGCCTACCCTGCGCCGTGCCGGCCGTGCCGCCGCCACCATTTGCCGCCACGACTTGCCTTGCCGCCCTCCCGGTCGCCGGTCGGCCAGGGGCGAGCTCCACATGATGAAGTGTGCGCGCGCGGGCCGCGTTGTCTGGGTTCCTGGAACGGCGCGGAAAGCCTCGTCGGTGTAGCGTACGCTGATGACGTCTGACGGGCCCTGTGGGCGGGGCGGGGCGGGGCGCTGCTGGCGACGCTCCAGCCGGGGTGTTCCCGGCTCACAATGGGACTAGGAAGGAAGAGCCGCCGAGAGGCGTCAAGACTGGCCGACCGGAAAATTATGCCAATTTTCATTTTTCCCGTTTCTTTCTTCTTCGTTTTGTTTGGAGGCTGTTTGACACCGTGAGCCTCCGGTCCGACACGCGACGGGTCACTGGTTTGCCGGTTCGCCCGGCCGTCCGGGGCTCGGCCCCAGACGCGCGCCGTCCTCGCCCCGGGCTACCCGGGCCCCGCGGGGTTCCTGTTCCTGCCGGCGGGGTGCTGCAGCGTGCTGGGGGTTCATCGGCCGTCAAATTATCCCCGGGTACTTAAGGGTTGCGCGGCGGGGAGGGACAAGTCGGCGGGGCGGGGCGGGGCGGGGCGGGGGCGGCCCGGAGGGTCTCGGGACTGCCGGAGATAAGAATGGGGAGAAAGTATGAAGGAGAGAGGCGGCAGTCGCATGAGATGAGGCAGAATTCCGAGGAGCGGGGCGGGGCGGAGCGCGCCTGCCTGCCTGCCTGGCTGGCTGTACAGAACTATCGGTATAGAGATAGATGTAGGCGAAGATATGTTGGTAGATGTATGGGCGGGGCGGGGCGCGGCGCGGCGAGGGTGGCGGCGGGGTGGCGGCCCGGGGCTGGCGCCAATATGGGAGTGATGTATCAGACGGGGGTGGCGCGCGGCGCCCGTGTCTGAGCGCGCGTGTGTGTGTGCGCGCCTAGTGGCTTCCCTTTCTTTTCCCTTTTGCAAAGCTCGCTGATTTGGGCCCCCGTTTCCAGCAGAACGACGCCGCCTTGTTCGTTTATGGACGAACCCGTTCCCTGCTCCCCTTCCCTTCGGCCCCTCGGACTGGACCCCTTGGCTCCATCGCGGTGTCCTGCAGTGTGCGCGTCTGGGCCCCTCTGGGCCGCGGCCGCCCCATCCCTCATAAGTAGTTAGCCGGGGTGCCGCGCGGGGACGGCGAGGACCGGGGAAAGGTGTGGGGGCCCGGGGGTAGATCATCGGAGATGCCCTGGGATTCCGCGGGTAACTTTCAAATTAAAAACTTTTGTGAAACGAAAACTGAAAAAAAGTTGTCCTTAGTTCTGTGGGGGAGGATTGACGCGGGTACGCCACTGTGCGGGCGAGGGTAGCTGGGGTGCCGCGCCCGCGTGCCCGCGTCTGTTGGCGGTGGTTGTTCAGGTCGTTTGGTGCAGAAACGGGGGTCTCCACTCCACTCCATCCGTGGGAGTGTTTGCGAAATCTGATCGCCCGGCCCGCGATGGCTAGTCCTTGCTGTCGGTGCTGTCCCCGGAATGGTGGCCCTTGGCCGCCCCCCGCGGCCCCCGCGGCCCCCCGCCGTGGCTGCCTCCCGTCTGCCAGGTAGCGGCGCCTGGCCGCCTGGCCCAGCCCCGCGCGGGCCCCGCATGGCGCCACAAGGTCGAGGCGGGGCGGGGCGGGGCGGGGCGGGGCGGGGCGGGGCGGCCACGACGCGGGGAGATGAGAGCGCCGCGGAAGGCAGCGACCGTCTGAAAACTTCTCGCTGCCGCCAAAGTCAAGTGAAGAACGGGGCCGAGGGTTCGAGGGTTCGATTCCCGCTGACGGCGTGGTGCCGGCCTGACGGCGGGGCGCCGCGACGCCGTGGGAAGCCGGGGGAGGTGCGAAAGGTGCGCCGTCGGCCGTCGGGGTGGTGCCTGCACTGTGAGGCTGGCACGCTGTAATTCACGGGGTGTCTCGTTCATTGCACTCATTGGAGGACCAAGG
Source organism: Thrips palmi (assembly GCF_012932325.1). NCBI lineage: Eukaryota > Metazoa > Arthropoda > Insecta > Thysanoptera > Thripidae > Thrips > Thrips palmi. Next base: position 2,175,353 of record NW_023144629.1, on the reverse strand, counting down.
GTGGGGATGGCCGAGCCTTCGGGCCCAGCCTCAGCGCCTCGGCCGGCCGAGGAGGCCATTCCCTCGCCTTGGCCACCATTTGTCTGCTTGCCCTGAGTAATGGACGTATGGGAATGTGTGCGTAAGTTTGTGTGAGAGAGTCTGCGCGTGTGTGTGTGTGTGTGACGTGTGATGGGTAGCGTGGATTTATTTCGCCAGTCAGGTGAACTCGTCTACAACATCGTCTCGAATACCAAACCCACGTATTAAAATAAAAATTTTTAAAAAAATTGTGTAACGTGTTGCTAGGGCAAGTTTTGGCGCGTGAAAACGGTGAGGGATGGGGGATGGTGACGTCGCGGGACGTCGCCGGCTCAGAGGGTTGGGTCGACCGGCTATGTTCCGCGTGGTAGTCGACGGCTGCGGATTGTAGATTCGGTTATGACTCAGGCTAAGTCTTATTACGACTGGTTATTTTGGACTGATCAAAACCTAGTTGCGCATAACCTTACATCTAGAAGGTAGTGACAATCGCAGCAACTTCGAGAGTATTGTTCGCAGACACGATAGGTCGGACTGCCGTCGGCCCCCCAGCTACTGCCTTTGCCGATCCCGCCCTTTTGTGCCCCGACCAAACGGCATCAAAGTTTTTTTTTATTGCTTCTTAAACATTGTCTGCACTGTCGCGTCACCGCCTCCTCCTCCACCGCCGTAAAAATTTGTCGGCCGACACAGCGCCACCGCCACCGAGGGTCCCCGGCGTCGGGGGGTCGGCGTCGTCGGCGTCGCGGGGCGGCCGCGCCGGACCCTGTGCCGCCCCGCTGCCGCCCGGCCGCCCGGCGAGGAGGCTTGAAGAATCTGGGTCAATCAGGAGTCTATTCTGGGCCGGCCGGCGTCGTGGTGCGCCCCGCCCCGCCCCGCCCCGCCCCGCCCCGCCCCGCCCCCTCCGTCGTGGCGGCGTCTCGAAGGTGGGGGCTAAAAGGCGGGAGATGTCGGCCCCACGTGGTCATTTAGCTACGTGCGTGCGTATGTGTGTGTGTGGGTGTGCACACGTCTGCTTGTGTGTGAGAGCGGGGAGCGCGACGACGCGCGGAGGCGGTCTGGCGGACGCGGTGGCGAAGGGTTGTACGGCATATTCCCTTTTCTCCAGAACTCACACACACACACTCGCCCACTCGCGGCGGCGTCTAGTAGTTGGTCTGGACTTCCCTCCCCACCCCGCCCACGCATTCCTCTGATTAAACCTTTCCATCGTCCTCTTATTCTTTCCCGACCCGCCCCTCCGCCGCCCCCTCCCCGCGGCCGTTTCTCGCGTCCGACGCCGGGGCGCTGCGCAGGGCTGCGGCGGCCCGAGGGATGGAAGGGAGGGCGGCGGGGAGGGTCGCGCTGAAACGACGGCAGAGCCAATTAGATGCCGGTGGCGATGAGAAGTGCCGGTGGCGGAGCGGCGGCGCGCGGTTTGAATCAGTGCGGGGGAGGGGAGGGGAGGGGAGGGGGAGGGGAGGGTGCCGGACGGGGACGTCGTGGCGCGACGGCCGGGACGGCGCCTCCTCCCTGACCCTCGCCGTCTACGCCTCGGCTGCCTCGACTACGCGACGCCGCGCCGCGGTGCGCTCCGGCGACGTGTGCAGGTGGAATTGAGTTGACGGCTCTCTTCTCGAAGCCCTGGCGGGCCTGGCGGGGCCTGGCGGGGCCGCCTCCGTCGCCACCGTCGTCGTCGTGGTTTCGGCGACGCCGGTCCGTCTGCCTGCTGGTGCGTCCGCCCGTCCGTCCGCCCGTCCGTCCGCGTCTCCGCCGCGCTGTCCGATGGTCCGTGCCGTATAAAAGTTGGTCGGCCAGCACCGCCGGCACCGCGCCCCACGCAGCCTCACTGCTTCAGCCTCGGCGTCAGCCCCACCCCGTGTAGTATGGCCGGGTCGTAGTTAAAGTTGTCGGGGCAGTGGAGTCTCCATAAAAACGATAGTGGTCTTCCTGCGCCCCCCGGGGGCGGGGCGGCCCGGGGCGGGGGTTCGCGATGAGGCCGGGTAGGGAGCAAAGTTTGGCCGCTTTTCGAAGACTTTCTCTTAGTCTAGATGAGCGGCGTGGCGACAACGGGGCGGGCGGGTCCCGGCCCTGGACGCCGTGGACGCCCGGGACGGCCGGGACATGGCGGGGCTACACTTCTTGGGCTCCGGGCGGCACTTAGGCCAGCGGGGGCGCGCCAGGGCGGCCGCTAATGGTGCTGCGGCCCACCAAGACCCCCAGCAGCACTACCACGGGCAGGTTGTGGCGGCCATCCAAGATGCAGCCTTGGGATTGAACTTGGTCGAAATCTGAATGGCCGCCCGCCTGCCCGCCTGTCCCCGCTGGTGGCGGTGGCGTTTCGTAAGCGCGCTGTCGCCGCCTCGCCTCGCCTCCGCTGCATGCCGTGCACTTTGCGCTCGGCCTGCTCGGCCTGCTCGGGCGCACGGGCGTGCGGGGCGTGCCCGCGTGCCGGTTTTGTGTTTGCTGATTCAGCCGAGTACTGTATGCGACGCCCGCCCCGTCCCGGCACGCCGCGGCACGCCGCACAGTGGGCCAGAAGGCCGGTGGAGGCGGCCAAAATTCTAGACGCGTTTTGAGCTCCAGAGTCGCTAATTGTGACTCGAATAGAACGTGTGACCCCACCAATGGATTGCTCTCCGAACGAGGAATCCATTGGTGGGGTCACACGGTCGGTTGGTGTCCCATTTAGCGACTCTGGAGCTCAAAACGCGTCTCGAATTTTGGCCGCTCCGCCGGTCTTCTGGCCCACTGTGCGCCGCGGCACGCCAGGCAGGCCGCCGAGATGCTGCCTACACCGTCGAAAACGGCGTCGCGGTTTGATAAACATTTATTAAAGATGTCGGGCCGGGGCGGCGCCAGGGTCACTCGCCACCGCCGGTCAGGACGGGACGGGACGGGACGGACGGGCAAAAGTGTCGAGGCTGCGTGGCTGCGCCTCAAAAGTTGGTATCTCCGCGGATCTCGTGTCGAAGTGGCGCGGCAGCGCGGAGCGGAGAGCTGGGCGGAGACGATTTCGGTTTCGGCGTTGTTCCGAAGCTTGGCCGTGCCGGCCGCGCCGGCGGGGGGGAGACCGTGACGTAAGACTTCATCGTGATCAGCCGACGACGACGTATCGGGAGCCTCTCTCCCTCTCGCCCTCTTTCTCTCTCTCGCTCACTCAAGGTCGTCACTTGTCTTGAGCATTGAACAGTTGGCGTCGTCAAGGCGAGTCGAAACAATCTCAACTGGTGTTCATTTCTTGTTATTTCACGCGGCTTCGAGTGATTGAGCGCGCTGTGTGTGTGCTCGTGCGAAAAACAGCTTAATCCTTGGAAGCAAATACATCTGTGTAATTTCAGGCAGAGCAAAAAGGGATTTGGCATCCCTGGGAATAACGGTGTGCCGGGGCGGCCGGAGCGGAGCACAGTGGGCCAGAAGACCGCGCAGGCGGCCAAAACTCTAGACGCGTTTTGAGCTCCAGAGTCGCTAAACAGGCCTCGAACTGAACGTGTGACCCCACCAATGGATGGCTCTCCGAACGAGGAATCCATTGGTGGGGTCACACGTTCGGTTCGAGGCCTGTTTAACGACTCTAGAGCTCATAGCACGTCTAGAGTTTTGGCCGCTTGCGCGGTCTTCTGGCCCACTGTGCGGAGGCGTCCCTCCACTTTTCTTTTTCCTTGTTAACAAGTTTCCCTGTTGTTTCTTTGTCGCAGAACTCGATCCGGCACAACCTGTCGCTGCACAACCGCTTCATGCGCGTGCAGAACGAGGGCACGGGCAAGTCGTCGTGGTGGATGATCAACCCGGACGCCAAGCCGGGCAAGTCGGCGCGGCGCAGAGCCACCTCCATGGAGACCTCCAAGTTCGAGAAGCGGCGGGGCCGCGTCAAGAAGAAGGTGCGTCACGACTCGAAAATCCAATCCTCTCTGTTTGGCCGCCAACCCTTATCTATGTTTACTTCTTCTGTGTCGCACTTACAACATACTTCTGCAGACTCTTTCATTTCTCCCTCCGCAAGCGCGCACTACCCCTTCTCAACCTGGCGGCGCCGAGGCAGTGGGCCGGAAACTAAAGTGGCGTCGGATTGAACGAACAGTGAACCCCTTAGTCGAGTCGCGACTGGAGTCCAGGCACTGCACCGTGCCCCCGCCCTGTCGGCTGCTGGCCCTCCCCATCCTGTTCCTGTTTCCTTGCCTAATCCGTTTTGTTTGTCTTTCACTTTGTTGCTTGCCTGCGAATGTCGCACGGAAAGGCCTTCGAGCGCGGGGTATGTACAACACGCCCACTGTTCTGTTGCATGCTGCCGCCGCCGCGGTTCGGTGGCGATACCCCACGACACCGCGAGGCACGTAACACGAAGGCCCGACGGCCCGAAGGGGCGGCGGGGGGAAGGAGAAAGAGAGCCACAGCGGGGCTGGCGGCGGGGTTCCAAAACCCTGAACCCGCGGCGACGTTGTGAGGTTCAGGGTTCGAGCCCCGTCCCCAGCACCGCTCTCCTTTTTCTTCCCCCTCCCGGTCTGCAGACATGTCTCTGTCCTCATCCTGCTGTACGCTTGCTTCCGCCTTCTCTGTCTTACACTCACGCCTCCGCTTTCCCACTCGCTGCTAGAGAGAGACGCACAGTGGGCCAGAAGATCGGTGGAGGCGGCCAAAATACTAGACGCGTTTTGAGCTCCAGAGTCGCCAAATAGGACTCGAATTGAACGTGTGACCCCACCAATGGATTGCTCTCCGAACGAGGAATCCATTGGTGGGGTCACACGTTCGGTTCGAGACCTGTTTAGTGACTCTGGAGCTCAAAACGCGTCTAGAATTTTGGCCGCCACCACCGATCTTCTGGCCCACTGTGAGACGGGGAGAGCCCCCTGCGTGCGGCGCGTAGGCTGTCCCGCCGGCCGTGCCTGCGTCCGGGATGCCTACCCGGCAGGCGTCTGGAGCGAGCCGCCTGCAACACGGGGTGCTTGGGCTGGCCTGGGCTGGCCGCCGTCCTGGGCACTGTAGGGCACTAGCACTGTAGGCACGCCAACGTGTGCTCGGCCTGCCACGGCCGCTCGCTCGGAAGGCGCCCAGCCCAGCAGAGCGACGCCGCACGTCGGTGTTGTCGCTCCGTCTCTCTCGCTCCCACGGCGCGTCCCGTGGAGGTGCGAGAGAGACGGGGCGCCTCGCGATGTGTGCCGAGTGGTGCCGAGCCGCCGAGCGCACGTGGAGCCAAGGCGCCAAGGCCGAGAGCGCGCGGTCGCCCAGTCGCGCACCCAGTGTTGCCACATACGTGCCTCGAAATTCCCACGATGCACCAAGTGCCGAAGGGTTGCCAACTTCGGCCTGCCTACCAGGCAATGTCCCGTTGCCTGTCGGCAGCCTGAGGTTGGCCACCCTTTCCACGCTGGTGCATCGTGGGAATTTCTGCCTACTTATGTGGCAACACTGCGAGCACCTGTAATACCCAGTCCGTAGTCGCGTAGCGTCGCGTAGCCGAGTGGCAGAGAGGCGGTGGCACACTCGAGTCAGCCGCGTTGCCGGGCCGAGGCGCCCGCAGGTACTGTCTCCCTCGCACGCGCGGGGCGCGCGCCGGGCGTGCGAGAGAGACAGAGGGACTTGACGCGCGACCGCGGACCGCGCCGTTTCGCGTTTCGCCAGTGTTTTGGCTGTTTTGGCGCCCCGTTGAGCTGCTCGCTGCTGTTGCTGCATCGGCCATGTGCCGGAAGGGAGCTAATTACAGTGCTGTCGTAGTGGAGTAGAGGGGGGGCTGCCGGCGGCGTCTCGAAATGAGTAGCAGTGTGACGCTCTTTAATTGGAAAAGTATCGATCCCCGCAGCCGTTCCGGCCCGGCTGGCCCGGCTGGCCCGGCTTGCCGCCGCGGGCGTAGCGCAGCGCGACGCAACAGGGACCCCCTGCCTGCCCCTGCCTGCCCCTGCCACGCCGATGAAATGTTTACGAGCGTCAAATACAACACCGCACGCTCCAAAATTATTTCCGACTCGGAGATTTTTTCGGGCTGATAGTATTTTTGGTTTCGTCGTCGGGAGACAAAAAGTGCGCTTCTGTCTATTGCTAGCCGTCACGGCGGCGATGGCGTTGGCGTTATCAGATGTCGCGGGGTGGGGGCGGGGACGCTTATTGGACCGGGTCTTGCATCACTCGCTGGCGCGGCTGTCGCGGCTGGCAGGGTTAGTGCTTGGGGGCGTCGCCACAAGGTGCACCGAGGTCTCACTCGCGTCGCCGTGGCGGCCGTGGCGGCCGTGGCCATGCACCGAATGGCAGTGGGGTGGCGCGCCGGGCCGGTGCCAATATATCAGGCTGATATGCGAGTCCGCTCGGGCCCGGATGCGTCATCGGAAGGGTAATGCCGGCAGCGTGGTGGTGGCACCACCTGTAGAGTGTAGGGCCTCCTAGCTATCTCGCCGGGCTGCCTGCCCCGCCATGCGCTCAAGTAATACGTAAGATTCTGTCAGGAAACTGGCAAAAAGAGGTTGGCTGTTGGCTGCTGCGCGTCTGGCTGGCTGTAGCGCCTTGTGGTGGTCGACCCGTCCGTGACCGACGTCGCCGTGCTCCGTGTCTGCAGGTGGAGGCGATGCGGAACTGCCTGGGCGCCACGGACGCGTCGCCGTCGCCGTGCTCGTCGGTGTCCGAGGGCCTGGACCTGTTCCCCGAGTCCCCCATGCACTCGGGCGGCTTCCAACTCAGCCCGGACTTCAGGCCGCGCGCCTCGTCCAACGCCTCGAGCTGCGGCCGCCTGTCGCCCATCCCCGCCGTGGAGCCGGACTGGGGCCCGTCGTACTACGTGGCGGAGCAGCTGGCCGGCACCCTGGAGCAGAACATGAAGCTCTTCACGGTAAGCGGCGCCCTTAATGTCCCCCCCAGCTGCCCCACTGTACATATTGGCTCACTTGTTTGTCTGCCCGCAGCCCTTCACCAGCCCTTCGCAGCAGCAGACGACGACGCAGCCCCCGGAGCCCACCGGCCCTCCGCCCCCGTACCAGGCGCCCTTCGACGTGTCCTACAGCCCCACGGGCCCCGCGGGGGGCGCGGCCGGCGGCCCGGCCAGCCGGCTGTCGTTCGTGCCGACCTGCCCCGTCCACCGCCTGCAGGGCTGCTCCTGCATGCTGCAGTGCCCCCCGGAGGTAGGCCAGGCCGCCAGGCCGCCAGGCGGGGCCGCGATGGTCCAATAAGGCACGGCGCCGCGCGCCAAACAAGCCTTATTGCAATAAGCCGAACCGAACCGACTGACTTTGTTTTTCCTGCCCAGAGCGTCTCCCCCGGTGCGGCCGGCATGTCGCCGACGTACCAGCGCTCCGAGCCCTCCCCGGACAGCAGCTACACGCAGTCGCGGCAGCAGGCGCAGACGCAACCGCCCCCGCCGTACCAGCCGCCCTCGCCCGACGCCCTGGACGGCCTGGACGGCCTGCCCCCAGACTCGGCGGGCTCCCCTCTCGGCGCCGGCCTCGACGGCGTGGACGGCATCACCGCGCCCACCACCATGATGGGCCAGATGATGGCGGCGCTCAACCCCACGCTGCTGGACGACCTGAACCTCAACATCGAGGGCGGCTTCGACTGCAACGTGGACGAGGTGATCGAGCGCGAGCTGAGCCTGGAGGGCAGCCTGGACTTCAACTTCGGCCAGCACACGCAGCACCTGCAGCCCCTGCAGCAGGTGAGCGTCCCTCTGCGTCACGGACCTGGAGTCCGCGAGCCGCCCTACCCCCGCCCTCCCTGGAACCTCTCGAGCGTCGCGGGGCGTCGCGGGGCGTCGCGGGCCGTCCTTGCGCCTCCCTTGACCGCTGACCCCATCCCGTCCATGTGTGTGTTGAACGTGCCGCCGTGTGTTTGCAGACCGTGTCCTCGGGGCCGCAGGGCAGCTCGCACAGCTCGCAGCACTCCGGCTCGACCCAGACGGTGGCGCCGTACGCGTCCGTCGCACCGGCCCACTCGGGCCACTCGTGGGTCCACTGAGCCACCCCGCGCCCCGCGCCCCGCCCGCACCCCCTGGGCCTGCACTGCAAGTGGAGTGGTGCACGCCCCGGGCGACGTGCCGGCGGGCCGGCCGCGGCCGAAGGTACGTACGCACGTCAGTCTCTGTTTCTTGCTTACTATGGAGGCAGGTTGGCCTCGCCCCGACTCGCCTCCCTGCGCTGTGCGGCGCTGTGCGGCGCTGTGCTGCGGCGGCGTTCGAAGCTGCCTAAGCTAATTTGGGCCGCGTGGCGCCGCGTCGCGCCGCCCCGCCGTCATGACTCGCGACCCGCCTCGCGACTTCGGCTCCGCTTTCCCCAGATTGGCGGCGACGCGCTGGAAGCTAAGGCGCTGGAAGCCGTGCCCCTCCACGTCCTCCGCCTCTATCACTCTATTCGATTGGCGGTGCCCGGCCGTGCTGCTTTATTTCCTGTTTCATTCGTGGGCAACTGGCGAGTGGAAGTCAGCGTGCAACCAGCAGGAACCAGCACCACCACAAACCCCCGCCCCGCGCAGCGTAGGCACAGGCCCTCTCAAACCGAACCCCTTCCCAATTTTTTTCAGCTTTGCATTTTGGCGCCGGCCCCGCACTAGTTGTTTGAATTTCTATCGACGAGGGCGTGCGTGGTGGCGGGGAAGCGGCCGCCCCGCCACTCGGCACTCCGCCGCCGCGGCCGCAGATTTATTGTAATGTCGGCCCCGTTGCCGCTCGCCGCGCGCCGCGCGCTCAGTCTCGGTGACACGTTTGACTTGGGTCGGGCGCGACAAATAAAATTTGCGTCGCCGTCGTTGTCAGCCGCGCTGGCGGGGCGGGGCGGGGCGGGGAGCGCGATGAGGGGTGGTGGCAGCGCGTCGTGGTGCCTCTGGCCCGGAGTCGGAGTGGAGTCACCCCGTTCTCCGTTACGTCTCGCGGTGGGACCGCTGCGCAGTGGGCCAGAAGACCGGTGGAGGCGGCCAAAACTCTAGACGCGTTTTGTGCTCCAGAGTTCCTGAATGGTACTCAAACCGAACGTGCTCCCCACCAATGGATTGATCTCCGAACAAGGAATCCGTAGGTGGGGTCACACGTTCGGTTCCAGTCCCATTTAGCGACTCTGGAGCTCAAAACGCGTCTTGAGTTTTGGCCGCCTCCACCGGTCTTCTGGCCCACTGTGCGCTGCCGCGCCACGGCCGTAGCCTTAGCAGTGTAGCTTGTCGGGGTGCGTCGCGCCGCGCGTCGCGGGGCGGTTCGGCGCGGTTCGGCTCGGCTCGGCCACCTTTGTTCGCCCGGCCTCGCTAAATCCCTCGGCTACTTTAGCTAATTGCGTTTCCCCGCCCCGCTTCGACAAGTGCCTTCGGCCATCGGCTTTCAGTTTGATTCTTTTCCCTTTCTTTTTGTCCTCCTTTATTTTTATTTTTTTTTTTTCGCGCGGCGTTGCGGCCGCCGGTCGTTTTATATCGCCGCCACCCTTTTTGCAAATGATGAGTGATGGTGGACGCGCGCTTTTGCTTTTGTCGGAGACGCGACAAGTGCGATCCATCAAGGGAGAGAGATAGAGAGAGGAGAGGGAGGAGAGGAGAGGGCCCCGGCCCGACCCCGCCCTGCCTTTCGCCGACCCGCTCGCCGCAACTCTTTTCGGAACGCGCCCCGCCAGCCCCGCCAGCCCCGCCGCGCTCTCTGACCAAACACTGACCTTGCACCGCCACGCCGGCCACGCCGGCCACGCCACTGCCGTGCCCGCTCCAAGATTCGGCCCGCGGACGGTGCTTCGCCGCTCTGTCTCTCTCTCTCGCACTCCCGCGGCCCTTGCCTCGTTGTCAAAGAGTTCGTTAAACCGTCCGGAAGCCCGGACACTCCAGCAGACTGATTCCGCAGCCGTCTGATTCCGAACACTGCTTCGTCGCTCTGTCTCTCTCGCACCGCTACGGACCGCCCCATGAGTGCGAGAGAGACAGAGCGACGAAAGCAGTGCTCGGAATCAGACGGCAGAGCCGTTTGGTCGCGCCGTCTCTCTCGCTCTCTCGCGCCCCGCAGGGTTTGGCGAGAGAGACGGCGCGACGGAACGAGTCTTCGTAGTGGCGCGGCAGTCCGGCAGTGCCCGGCACCGGACCGACGGCTTGGACGGCTTGCCGCTCGCCGCGGTCAAGGTGACGTGGTGACACTGACGCCATGGTCATTCGGCCAGCCGCGCAGCGCAGCGCAGCGCAGCACCCCAAGGTGGACGACCTCTGACCCCCACTGCCCCTAGGTCAAGGCGATCATTTCTTTAATAATTTGTTTTTCGGAAGCGATTTTCTTTCCTTTTGCGACG